>NC_090321.1:43347927-43951366 GCF_040869045.1 Eurosta solidaginis | reverse complement strand
TCTTTGTACTTGAAAAGTGATCAAAAGTTCTTAAATTGAAATGTATACACGCGATATTTTCACGATCCTCTTTATTGTTCTACGCTTACTCAAAACGAATGCGGAGTTTCGCGTTATAAATGGAAAAAGAATATATATACAGGACAGCCCACATTCGGTATCGATATTTCAACTTTCCAAGTATCAATGCTCTGGTTCTCTAATCTCTTGGAATTCGCTGGTTACAATTGGGGATTGTGTAGTCACGCAAGGACGCGCGAAAAGAGATCTCGACGTTATAGCTGGTGTAGACAATATAAGTAATTTAGGCAGAAAGCGGGGTCAAAAACGCAATGTGTGCAATGTATTTTGCGATCCACGGTGTAATGGAAGATCGATGGTTTACGAAATAGCTGTGGCTAAAGTAGGTTTCGATTTTGCACCGCGTCCTAAAATAAAACCTGTTCCGCTTTGCCATACCGTATTACAGCCGGACATGGATTTGAAAGTTAATGGATGGGGTTCGGATACGCAAGATAGTATGGTTCATAATGATTTGCTCAAAACTATTACGATGCCTATAATAGAAAGGAATCATTGCCTGCGCTACCTATCTGGATATACGTCTTTTGTTCCAAGAAAAAATATGTTTTGTGCTGGAGGTATTACAAGTAACCTGGGTCGTGGAGAAAATGGAGCAGGGGCACTTGTGAATGACCATCTTTGTGCGGTGGCACACTTTATTGGTGATCGGATCTATACTCCGGGTTTATTTACAAATTTAACAGATGAAGGAGTTAAAGAATTTTTAAGATCCCATACATCTTAAAGGGTGTTGTTATAAATTCACTGTTGAGTGGAATATCACTCTTACTCGACAGAACACCGAATTTCGAAACATTTTGAGATAGGTCGTTTTCGAAACAGCCATTGAGTTATGGTGACATTCTACTCAACAGTCGAAATGGCGATATTTGTTTTATACATCATTTACAAATAAAATGTTATGCTTGTGAATAAATAAATATTTTTGATTTTATGCAATGAAAGTGGTACGTATGTAAATGCCTTAAATTGTGAGACCAAAGTTTGATCACTACTGTAAAGTTTCCACGTGTATGAATAGAACATGAGATAAAAAGAAAATTGCAGAACAACTATTTTGAGGCCCTGGCAAACTTCGTGTAAAACAGCTGATCCAACCAACTCTATGGAAGTCAACTTAATCGGGTTTGAAATCATAGAATAACGCCTTAATCTTAACGATACCATAGCCAACGAATTAGTTTTTGGTTTTCACCCATACCCATAATCTGTAAGTTTTCACGCTGGTGAATTTATTCACATGTTGGAGATTATATGTTTAAGTCAAAATATATTTACGAATTGGTCGTTATGAATATGGAAAATTTTCCAGGGCCTTAAAGAGCTGATATTTTATCAAAATAGGATTTTACTTTGGCAAAAGGAGTGGCTGGATATCGCAATGATCAAACTGTTTTGAAAACCCTCAGAAATCGGAGCCGCTATTAACTCCGAAGAGATGTAAGCCTAAATGTCGCTTCCAATTTACGTTGTGTTTCTTTTTAGTTTTTCCTACAAATCGGAGGGACGGGATCTACATGTTTAATGCCACAGAAATACACTCATAGTGTTTGCAAACTATTGCCAAGGGGCGACGCCGCTTAGTTTAGTTTAGGTTTGGTGGTAGCTACCCTGATATGGGAAGCTCACTTGGACGTTGTGATACCACATACAATAAAATAAAATAACGGTGACGTAGACATATTTACTTAGAGAATCGTTGGGTAGCAACGATAAAGTTTCGAATGATACCGATCTTAACTTTGGATAAATCCTCGGGAGATCAAAGTGAGTCGCGACCGAAGTGCTGTCGCCATATTCTGGCAAAAGCTGGGCAATCAGGCATAAATTGATTTGATGATTCCACCTCATCATCCTCCATACAGCTGCAGCAGGATGGAGTTTCCAGTATATTGAAACGTACCGCGTGGATATCCATGGGACAGTGCCCTGTCAAAATGCCAATGGCCATCGATATGTGAGTCTTAGTGAACGCAAGTACTTCGGCAGACCTCCTACCATCCACTTTCGGCCAGAAAGACCTTGCTACGCTGCATGAGGCGGTATCCGCCCAACGTTTGCTGAACTGACACGGGGCACAGCTATGGAGGAGTAAACCACGGGTGGCCAGCGGAATCCCGAGATCCCTACAGCCATCTTCATTCGGTTCAGTTATACCGATGCGGGCTAAGGGATCCGCTTGACAGTTGCCCGGGATGTTACTATGGCCCGAGACCCAGATAATCTTAATTATAAAATACTTCGATGCAATCGCAAGCGAGGTCAGGCACTACCACACCACCCTCGATCTCACTGTAGTTCAACTAAAGGCCTTGATAGCCGCTTAGCTATCAGAGTAGATGTTGAATTCCCTAACCGTAGTAACACTGGATAGCATTTTATCCATCGCCTCCTTAATCGCAGCAACTTTCGCTCGGAATACACTGCAGTGATCAGCTAAATTAAACTTGCGGCTTATTTCTAGTTCTTGAAAAAAAGACCGCCCCCCGCCCCGCAAACCTTTACGACCGCCCCCTGCCACAGATGAATGCTCTTCCCCATAGGACATGCACGCCGAGACCACCCACAGCCGCCCTAGATTGCTGAAGAATGATTTGACGGATTTCCATTAACAGCACTTTTCTTCCGCACCCCATCCTTGGCGGATTCGCACTTAGACGTTAGGAGATCCTCCTCACCACCAAACAGACGAATGATGATGACGGACCCCGCCATCGATGATTCGCCCTCGGAGTCCTCTGCCCTATCAGCCAGAAGACCAACGCTGATAACAGACCTGCCATTGACGAAACGTCAAACCTGTTTTCGCTGTCCGAATTAGCGGGGTCAGCAGCCACAGCCATGGGTACTAGCTTCATTACGGGCGCCTTCCCCTCCCGACCAGTATCTGGGGGAGGGAAGCCATCTCCCCTGGAATCGGCGTGATAGATTTTGAGGACCGCACACTCGAGACCATAGGAGATAACCCCCCTCATGTCAGAGAGAGGATCGGTGGACTCTGCGTTTAGCAGAATAAGCACTTGCTGACGTGACCCAACGGCCTCCTCTACTCTGCGTACCCTACGCATTCGTTAAACGCAAGCGCGTCCCCACCTCCTCGGGCCGTTTTTGTCGTTGAGGTATTCCGCTCATCCGACCTTTGCTGCTTCCTAGCCCCCAAACCCTGCTGCTCACCCGCACCGTTCGACACCGGTGTGTGATCGTCGCCAGCTACGATGCCCCTGGCCCACTCCAGCGTCCGGGAATGCTTCTCAGAAATCTGAGCTGAATCCCTTCCGCCAAAGCGCTCTCGGCCAGGCGTCGATCACCCAGAGCTTTCCTACGTGGCGTCGATCGCCTACCTTTCCTGACTGGCTTTGACCCAGGGTTCTCCTTGGAAAAGCTCTTCACGACAGGGCCTCCTTACTGGCGCTGGGCTGGTCCGTCGCATTCGCCCGACCTCTCCCTTTCCCAGACACAGCCCCGTATGGGTTTGCATTGGGTGTCGGTTTCGACTCCCCTCCACTACCATAACTACCCGCACCCACGGGGTTTCAACCCACACCCCTGCGCTGATCCGACTGATAAGACCTTTTAGTCCGCCGGGAGTTTTCCCGGCGGCCAACGACCTGCTTCGGAGCGCTCTCCGCGCCTGTCGCATCCCTTACACCATGACGGCCTTCGCCGTCACTTCTACCCTCCTTTTGATTTTTATTGGTCGTGTCTATTCTAAGAAGTCCCCCTCAAGTCCGCTATACGGAGCCGAATGTGTAGTCGCCCTTCAACGGTCCCGTGGTTATCTGTGCTATGCAGGGAGGTTACGCGAGGGTTGACGTATTACCTTATGGGTAATGCGTTCAGAGCTAGACCGGACGCAAAGCGGGAAATTTTTCAACCGCACCTACACCACCAACTTAACGGCGACGGAGCCGGAACGTACCCTGAGGCCCGCCACGGTTTTAACGGGACGTAGGCAGATGCGGCATTAGGCTACCAGCCGTTTCGATTGGGTTTCACCCCGACCTACCAGAGTGGCAGAATACCGCACCTACCAGCCCAAATCAAAATCGTAAGCCCTAACAATCCAGTTCGTCACCGTTGTGTACCGATCTTGACACTTAAAAGAGTCCTCCCTCGTCTGAACTCAGCACAATGACTCAGGGGTGCGGGTTTTATCGAGTTATCTTCTCTAGATAGATCCGCCATTATCAGTAGAAACAGGGGCACCACGCGCAGGACGTGATAATTTATGACGCGTGACAATTCGTCACTATGGCCAGTCTAAGGCGGATAACAGTCCCTAATCCAGAGCCTGGACCACGTATGATATCCAAGCCAAGTATCTTAACACCCGGCGACCCCGCTTAGAAAAACTTGCTTTCTAATTGAAAAAACGTTTTTCTTAGTTGTTGATGTGGCCTTGCGCGGGACTACGCTACCACCAGCACAGCGAAGACAGTATCTAACGTTAGAGAAGTATTGTGATTTTACATTAGTGCATCTCTTATCGAAAACTAGGTCAGAGTACTTGGTTATAATTCGATTAGAGAATGATTTAAGAAACACTGAAATGCGATACTGTTACAGTTATCCATTATTCGTAGGACATGATAGGGGGAAAGTTGTGCGAAAATATTGGTAGCTGCAAATCAGTTTTCCATTTGTAATAATTAAAATTAGAAAGAGAAAATGAATAAAAACAAGTAAGGATAAGTTCGGGTGTAACCGAACATTACGTACTCAGTTGAGAGCTATGGTGACAACATAAGGGAAAATAACCATGTAGGAAAATGAACCGAGGGAAACCCTGGAATGTGTTTGTATGACATGGATATCAAATTGAAGGTATTAAAGAGTATTGTAAAAGGCAGTGGGCCATAGTTCTATAGGTGGACGCCTTTTCGAGATATCGCCATAAAGGTGGATCGATCCTTTTTTCATATTTGGTATAGAATTATATAATTTTTTCTAATTTTTCGTAATTTTCGATATCGAGAAAGTGGGCGTGGATTTCGGGCATTTTTTATACCAAGATAAAGGGAGTTCAGATAAGCACGTGAACTAAGTTTAGTAAAGATATATCGATTTTTGTTCAAGTGATCGTATTAACGGCCGAGCGGAAGGACAGACGGTCGACTGTGTATAAAAACTGGGCGTGGCTTCAAACGATTTCGCCCATTTTCACAGAAAACAGTTATCGTCATAGAGTCTATGCCCCTACCAAATTTCACAAATATTGGTAAATTTTTGTTCAACTTATGGCATTAAAAGTATTCTACACAAATTAAATGAAAAAGGCGGAGCCACTCCCATTTTGAAATATTCTTTTATTTCTGTCATTACTGGAGTTGAATGTTGACATAATTTACTTATATACTGTAAAGATATTCAATTTTTTGTTAAAATTTAACTTTAAAAACATTTTTTTTACAAAGTGGGCGTTGTTCGTCATCCGATTTTGCTAATCTTTGCCGGGGAGCGGGGAGAGTCTTTAGTTGTTTCATGTGCAAATTTTAAGCCGAATTTCAAAAGCAACGAATATTGATAACGATTTTTTGCCTAGGCCTGAGGAGACAATAAAAACATCAAACCAAAATGTGTTTCTCAGGGGCCCTCGATTAAAGGTTCTAAGGCATTTTTTTTTTTTATTGAGGAGAGTATTTAGTTGTTCCATGTGCAAATTTTAAGCCGAATTTCCAAAGACACGATTGGTAATTTTCTCTCTTTTTCACTCAGGTAAAATTTCACAATATTGCCCAAAAATTCGCAACACTTTCGTTAGCCCCCATATAATTTTGAATTTACTGCAATGGAACTCTCACCATAAAAAATTGCTCAGTCAATAAAATGTACCAGAACAATAACATTTCACCTAGGATATAATTTGGGCCAGGCTATAAAGAGAAAAGTGTTGGCAAACACATTGTCCTTAATTGTTGATGAAATAACCGACTAATCAAAAAAAAAAAAACTCTTTTTTTATAATAATATTAATAACGGCTAGATATCTCGATCGGTTATACAACACTATATAAAATATATATATTGTAATACTATGTACAAACACACACCAGATTGGCAATTTATACCATTTGGGCAATTTATTACGCAATTTATCATATAATAAATTGTAATAATAAATTACCAATTTAAAAAATTTGCGTAATAAATTGTTTCAAACTGCAAATACAACCTTGTAAAGTGTGTTTGTTTTTAAACGTCAATTACGCATTACTCACCTATGTGGTTGGCTCATCTCATCAGCTGATTTTATTTTTTTCATTTCACTGGAGTACGGATTTTCAAAAGAAGATGGCAAACTCAAAATAAAACCAAAACATTGAACTTATTTTCTTACAACACACAAAAATTTCAAAGTCTTATGTTTTCATTCCATTCCATTCGCCTAATACCAACACGCACATTTTGACAGTCTGAACAAAGGTATGTTGTTGCTGTAGAGATGAGCCAACCAGCTATCAAATTACTATTGTGTAGGCTAAATTGAGTTGTATGAACACCACTCTATTTAAATCGAAATTGCCTCAATTTATTTTTCTGTTTGAACATAGTATATTCGTAACAATATAAAATAAAAATTACTTCTCGGCTAGCATAGCTTATAGCGAATACTCTGCTGTGAGCCTAATACTATTTTCACACAGAAACTTAATGATCTCATTTCACCTTCTAATGAAATCGTAAATTTTTTGCTTTCACACAGAAGTAACTGCTCGATTAGTATGAAGGATGAAATGTCAAGCGAATAAAATGACAATGCTATATGACAGACAATCATGGTGGAACGATACAAGGTGTCAGCATGGTGACATACCTACTTACATAAATAAGAATTCCATGTACTTTGTTTTTGTAAATTCGATGTACAAATGTCAAAATCGTACTGCGCCGAAAGTTGATGTATCAAATCAAATAAAAAAAGGTTATAATCTGCTGTTCGATGCGTCCACCTTGTATCGTTCCGCCATGCAGGCAATGACATTTACTTTGACAAATGACATTTTTAAGCACTGAACACTCCAAAAACTAAGAAACTGAACGCTCCCAACAGAGTTGCATTGTGCTTTTGACTTCATTAGGCATTCGATTAGCTACTAATGAAATAATTATAGATGCGAATTTTGTAGGGAAGATTGAGCTAAATAAGCGTCTTAATGTAGAAAACTATCTTTATTATTCAATAAGCCGTCTGTGTGAAAACAATATAACACTTTCAAAATTTATAAAAAGAAATTATATGCATTACTTCTCGTTTGGCACGTTGATATTTAAATCTTTCTCACCCAGCTCAATGAGTTCAAGGAATTCCAGGACTATTGTGGTGTTAAGCCACACGAGGTAATTGAAAATTAAGTATCTTGGCACAAGAAATATTTTAACTCGAAAACAGAAGGAAGCAAATGCAAAAGAGATTTGATTTCGGAAGAAATGTTTTGTATAAAATTATTCCCGTTGGTGCTAGCAGAACCCCTGAGGCCTGGGATCAAAACTCACACTTACTGAATATAGGCTCTGATATGAAGTTTAAACGTTAAGAGAAAAAGTAAGCATCTATAAAAATAGCACTAACAAAATTACCTAGTTTCGTTTATGATTTATTGATTTTTCCACATACATAGTTCGGCAACACCAGAACGCAAATTTTGAACCGCTTCTTACTAAAACCTAACTGCACTATATATTTAATTTCATTGCAATCAACAACATAATTATAGAAGCAAGAGCTTTGTGACCAACACTAGGTTCACAACATTTGGTTGGTGAAAGACATAGACTTATCCTATGTCCAAATATAGAAACACTTTTTGGTTGCATGCACATATTTTTGTTTGTTCAGCTTGAATTAAAGGAAAGTCTTCACTATGTTTAGTAAAATTTTATGTAGAAACATCCTAAAATTTTGTATTTAATACTAATAAAATAAAACAAAAATTTGGTCCTTTTTTCGATTAATTTTGGTCCCAAATGAAAACATGGTGTGGTAACCGTGTTCGCTTTACCGAAGATGTCTCACTTGTAGATACGAGGTTAACGAATAACCGGACGATGTGTGTGTATATGCATATTATGCATAATAAGTTTCTACAAAGGTATATTGTAATTTATTCTGTGAAAGTACATATTGTAAACAAATACATATGTATAGCAAGAGGCAACACTTTTATTCTTTTACCAACTTTACTTATTTGCGCTTACAATTCTTTATTTTTCAGTTTCGCCTTTTTCTAAACAACAGCTGTTGTGTGTTTATTTCGATGTAACCACCTACTTTTGTGGGTAAAAAATTATCCGGCTACTTTCGCGGGTAGAATACCAAAAGGGTGTAAAAGTTGCCACATGCTTTCGTTACCGTGGTGAAGAATGTTGTTACCACACTAGAATCGGGGCGTTAGAGCACAGTTCAGATCTGGGAGACATTACAATGCAAGTGAAAAAAATCCGCTAGGTGGCGCACGGACCAAGATATACAGAAAATTTATTTTAAAATGGAAATTTTGCGATCGACTTTTAACTAACATCTCGGTGATCCAGAGACTTGAAACTTAGCGCATAGTTTGCGAGTCGATGGCACTACAATTCGTGGAAAGCAAAATGCCGCCAGGTGGCAGAAGAATCGAGATAAACGAAAATCCCTGAAAAAACGCAGGGAGTCTTGCGATCGATTTTTAAGTAACTTCCCGATGAGCTAGAGACCTGAAACTTGGGCCGTGAGTCAGAACCCGGTGACAATGCAATATTTGATCAAAAAAATTTCGCTAGGTGGCGCATGGATTGAGATATTAAGAAAATTAATTTTGATTTGGGAATCCTTCAATCCATTTTTAACTAACTTCCCGTCGACCTAGAGACTTGAAACTTGGGACACGGTTCGACCCTTGGTGACGATACAACTTATAGAAAACAAAGTTTCGCTAGTTAGCGTGCTAATTGAGATAACTACAAATCCCTCAAAAACGAGGGGAATCTTGTGATCGATTTTTGAGTAACTTGCCGGCGAGCTAGAGACTTGGAACTTGGGCCGTGGGTGAGAACCCGGTGACAGTGCAACATTTGATCAAAAAAAAAAATAAATTCGCTACGTGGCGCAGGCGGATCGAGATGGTAAGAAAAAAATTTTAATTTGGGTATCTTTCAATCCATATTTAACTAACTTCCCGGTTTTCTAGAGACTTGAAACTTGGCACTTAGTTAGAGGCCTGGTAACAAAGCAACTTATAGAAAACAAAGTTCCACTAGGTGACGCGCTAGTCAAGATAACTGCAAATCCTTTAAAAACGGGGGAATCTTGCGATCGATTTTAAATTAACTTCCCGGTGAGCTAGAGACCTGAAATTTGGGCCGTGAGTCAGAACCCGGTGGCAATGCAATATTTGATCCAAAAAAATCGTAAAATCCATTTTTACCTAACTTCCCGGTTACCTAGAGACTTGAAACTTGGCACTTAGTTAGAGGCCTAGTGACAATACAACTTATAGAAAACAAATTTTCCCTAGGTGTCGCGCTAGTCAAGAAAACTGCAAATCCTTGAAAAACGTGGGAATCTTGCAATCGATTTTTAAATAACTTCTCGGTGAGCTAGAGACTTGAAACTTGGGCCGTGAGTCAGATCCCAAAATTCCAAATGCCGTTTTGTAGGCAGCACTAAAAAAGTGAAAATAAAAAGATGATAAAACAATTTTAAGGACTACTACCTTTATATAAATGGAACAATAAATAGAAGGCAATTTTTCCTTTAATACAGACATAATCTTGTTGAATTTTGACTAAAAAGCTTTAACAATAGCTCTTGTAAAAGAATTTTGGGATTTTAAATTATAAAGGTAGAGCGCGTGCTTACATTTTAAATAATCAATTAGTTAATCCCAAGTACATGGTTTGCCTTAAATTGAAAGATTGCGCTCCACCTTTAAAATTTTAAATCCCAAAATTCTTTTACAAAAGCTATTGTTAAATTTTTTTAGTCAAAATTCAGCAAGTTATGTCTGCATTAAAAGAAAAATTTCCTTCTCTTTTTTGTTCCATTTATATAAAGTTAGTCCGCAAAATTTTTTTAACCTCTTTTTATTTTTAATTGAGGAGAGCCTCTAGTTATTCCATGTGCAAATTTTAAGCCAAATTTCAAAAGCAACGAATATTGATAATGATTTTTTGCCTGGGCCTGAGGAGACAATAAAAACATCAAATAAAAATGTATGCTTACATGAATCCAAAATCGTAAAGTTTTCGTGGCGACACTGATGAAGGTTCACCTTCAAAAAGTTTTCCAACAATACCACCAACTCTGTATCAAAGTCCAGATTATTTAAACGACTTCGATATCGGTACCGTGAATAATGAGTTTTTGCGATCTGAAGAAGTCATCGAAATAATTCGTCGAGGTCAGCAAAAGTTATTTTTCCACGTGATTGTCATGACGAGGCATATCCTACCTCGTTGTTAAACAGAATCTTGCCAAATGGAGAGAAATTGGAGCGTGACTGGTTAGTGTGGAGTGCCAGTAGCAATGCTTTTTATTGCATACCATGTCGTCTGTTAAGCACCAATACTCTAAATCAACCTAAAATTTGTTGTGCGGATATTTGAAATTCCAGGTATGGAAGAAGCTAAACGATAAACTGCCATCACACGAAAATACTCAAGATTACATTAAGTGTTATATTCAATGGCGATCTTTACAAAATCTAATTCAAAAGGAGGCTACAATTGATACACTTGTCAATGACCAGCTAATCACTGAAACTCAAAAGTGGAAAGACGTTTTATATAGAATTTTGGACGATATTTTATTTTTGGGTGAAAGAGGTCTAGCTTTCAAAGGCGAAGGTATATATCTTGGTGAACGAAACAATGGTAATTTTATGGACATCTAAGATCTCATAAACCATTATGATCCGATACTTAGAGATCATTTGGAAAAAGGCTAGAAAATCACAACAGCAGCACAAACGTTTACAAGTTCACTATTATTCCCAAGAAGTTCAGAACGAAATTATAGAAATTTGTGCAAAGCACGTAAGGGAAACTATATTAGATCAAAGCAGGAAACCCAAGTATTTTGCTATTATCGTTGATGCTATGCCTGATGCTAGTCACGTTGACAACTTTCATTTTGCGCTAACTCCATTTCAATTCGAAAGCACCAAATTTTACAACTCAAGAACGGGTTTTGGCTTTCGTGAATTGTAACCAAAAAACTGGTCAGAAATTCGCTGATCTAATTTGCCATACTCTAGGTAAACATGAAGTCCAATATGAAAGGAGCTTACAACGGAGCACTACGTCACATTCGCAACAAAAACCCAAAAATGTTGATTACTCGCCTTGTGCAACCCACAGTCTCAATTTATGTGGTGTTGATGCTGCAGAATGTTGTGCGGCTGCAAGTACTTTCTTCGGAGTTATACAAAAATATTTTATTATTTTCAGCAGCACTCCACAACGATGGGACATCCTCAAAAAAAAAAATGTACCGAGCTCTCTTCATAGTCTTTCAGCCAAAAGCCAAATTTGACTGCGCAAGCATACGGCGATGTTCCCGGCATTCTCAAGTACATCAACAGGTTCAAATGTATTGTAACGAATGGTAGCAGCACTGAGCGATGCTATCGTCTCTAAGCCGATGCTAAGCAGTGACGTGAATTCACATCCATATGTATCTATATATGTATCTACATAAACGAAACAATAATTGCGTCTACACATCTGTACCATGTACGTATACAAGCAGCCGAGAGTCAATGCACAAACACATGCATATATCTGAGATACTCCTAAAAGTATGCAATGAGAAAAACTATAAAATTGTGCAATTGTAGTTACAGCTGAGAAGTTTGAGAGCTGCTGGACTAGTAGATTTTGGAAGCGCCTAGAAGATGCGAAGGTTGAAATCAAAGAGTATAAAAGGCGGCAATTGTAGAGGCGCTGGAATTCAGTTTGATTTGAGTTTCGATTAAGACGATATCTAGTATTATTATTTTGAAAGCCAGCTATCAGTTTGGTTATTAATCCAGCTAATTACAAAGTATAAGTGTTATTGTGAAGTACTTTAATAAAGGCCATTTTTCCATTATTCAATATTGGAGTTATTTATTCAACAGTTTAGTGATACGAACTTAGCAAAAGGCAAATAAGAAGATTTGCAAGCAAATTCGTTACAGTATCTTGCTGTCCTCAATTTGGTTCAAAATACTGACTACCATTAATGAAAGAAACATCGTACTCCAAGCTAGAGACGCCACCATAGATGTTGAGGTCCGACATCTAGATGCCTTGTTAGCTGATTTAAAGTTGATCAGGAACCAATGGGAAACAATTTTAAACGTATGCAAAACAGTTGCTATTCATTTGAGCATATATCCAAAGTTTCCAGACATTCGAAAGAGAAAACCAAAAAGACGTTTTGAAGATAATGGAAATGAGATGATTACGGATGATCCAGAGTCTGATTTTAAAAACAATACATTATTGGTGATTGTTGATTCGGTAATCACTAGCATTATTGAACGATTCCCAGCTATGAGAAATTTGAGCGAGACGTTTTCCTTTTTGTGGCAATTTGAAGACATGAATGAAACTATGGTTCGGGCGAGCGCAGCAAAATTTGTAGAAAAATACAAGTCGGACGTTTCTCAAAGCTTAGAATGCCAAATAATTCACTTGAAACACATTTACGAAGCAAATTTTGATAAAGTTCTGTCACCATTAGAATTGCTAAATGCCATCTAAATATTATTAAGAATGTTGGCGGCACTAAGGGGTACTGCCATCTCTAGGTCGTTGCTAAGCAGTGACGTGAATTCACATCAATAATTCAATCATTATGTCTATACATACGCGTGCACGCGGCGGAGAAACAACGCACAAGCACATGCAGATATCTTATCTGAAATGCTCCTAAAGGTATGCAATTGTGATTGTGGAAGTGTCGCTCACACATACAAGCGCATGGGGTATGAGAGAAGCTATAAAAATTATACATCTGTAGTTGTAGCTGAGAAATTTAGAACTAACTAGTAAGTTCTGGAATTAGAAAAGCCTAGGAATATGCAACAAGGAGGTCGGACAGTATACAAGGGCGACAACAGTGGAGGCGAGAAGTCAGTTTCATTTGAGCTATCAATCAGTTTGGTTATTAAGCAAGCTATTCGTTGCAAAGTATAAGTGTTATTGTAAAGTACTTTAATAAAGGCCATTTTTCCATTATTCAATATTGGAGTTATTTATTCAACAGTTTAGCGATACGAACGTTGGCTGAAGATTGCAAATAAGGGGAATTGCAGTAAATTCGTTACAATTGGTGTCAGAAGAGGAATTGTTGAATAAATTCCAGAGGACAACAAGGACATGGCAAGGTTCAGTGAATTGAAGATCCAGCAACAGAAGAAGGAGTTGGACAGCCGTGGATAGAATACAACCGGCAATAAACTCGAACTTCAGGCACGACTACGAGAGGCAATGGAATTAGAGGGAATTAACGTGGAAGAGTATGTCTTTCATCTTGATGGCGAGGAGACAACAAAAACTGAAGAGAAAACCGAAACATCTCAGCCAGTTACCAGCACAGACTTGAACATGAAATTGGCTGCAATATCTGCACAAACATCGACAGTAATATCAATGTCCTCGCAAATGTCATCTCAACTGGAAGAAGAGAAGACATATATGGGATCACAATTGGAAATACAGGAGGCACGAATTTAAGAAATGTCGACACAGATTACATCCAATATGGAAACTCAGCTGGAAGAACAAAAGACATATATGGCAACCCAACTGAAAGAACAAGAGACACGCATAACAGTACAACTAGAAGCACAAGAGGCGCGTATATCATCAAAACTCGAAGCGCGCGTGGACGAAAAAATAATGCAGTTTGAAGAAAAATTCGAGGCAGAGATTGATGCTTTGAGAGGTCGTACACAGGAGTTGCAATTAAATCGCCCAGCTGTTTCAGCAAGCAATCCAAAGGTAAAAACACCATCCTTTGACGGTTCTGTTCCTTTCCAGGCCTTTAAGCTACAGTTTGAGAAGACCGCAGCAGTGAACAACTGGAATGCTGAAGATAAAGTTGCTACGCTCTTCGTAGCATTGAAAGGACCAGCTGCCGAAATCTTACAGACTATTCCAGAGTATGAAGGGAACAGTTATAACGCATTGATAGCTGCTGTAGAACGACGGTACGGAAGCGAGCATGGAAAACAGATATTCCAAATTGAGTTGCAAAACCGTCACAAAAGAGCGAATGAGACTTTACAGGAGTTTGCTTCAGATGTTGAAAGATTGGCTCATCTCGCAAATACGGACGCACCCGTGGAATACACCGAGAGGGTAAAAATTCAGAGTTTTATAAATGGCATACGGGACGTGGAAACGAAGCGAGCTACATACGCAAACCCAAAGCTGACATTTGCTGAAACGGTATCACATGCACTAACTCAGGAAACTGCCTCCCTATTGAGTAAACCACCGTATAAGGCTCATTGCGTGGAAGTAGAAATGCCAGAGTGGCTAGACACAATTTTGGAAGCATTGAAGGGTACCCAGCAGAAGAATAATGATGCAGTCAAATGCTTTAAGTGTGGAAAGCCAGGACACATTGCGCGTTATTGCAACACCAACCCTAACAGTTCCGACAATGTGGGTGGTCGTAAACGCAGAGCTGAAGGAGATGGTCAGATCTCCGAGACCAATCAATCGTTAAACTAAAGCGAGTCAGCGGCAAGGGGCGAAAGCTGGCTCCCGCAATTGAATGCCCCATAATCTGTATCTCGCAGATTGAAAGAAGATCGAGCAATCTTACTGTTGAAGGACATGTGGATGGAAAGGAACGTTTACTGACTGAAGATAAGGGCGCATCTCATTCCATCATTCGAGCGGATTTAGTCAACAAAAAGATAAGGCCATTGCTTGGTAAGACATGCCAGATAATCGGAGAAGTAGAATGTGAGGTAGCAATTGGGAACGTCACGGTACTACACAATTTTATAGTGGCAGATATTGTTGATGAAATCATAATTGGAGTGGAATTCTTAATCAACCAAGGCATCAAGATCGATATGCAAAGCAAGACGATGCGATATAAGAAAATGGATGTGCCGCTTAATTTCGGCTACGAGAGAGGCTACAGCAGTAAATGAGTACTAGTGGAAGAGAGTCAGCAAATACCACCAAAATCCGAAGCAGTCATCTGGGCAAAGGTTGATGGAGATTGTGGGACAAACAAATTGTGGGTTGTCGAAACAGCAAACAAATCAGAACTGAACATACTTATAGGAAAAACCCTTGCTATGACTGTGAACAGCTCCAGGAACACGTTTCATCTAGTAATACTGATCTTTCAAATGACATCACGGCATGGACGCAGGGGCTAGAGGAAGCCTATCAGAATAAGGAAAAACAACTGCTCCTAAAGTACGGTAACTTATTTGACCAGGATGGTTCCCAACCAGGCCGCACCAATGTTGTGAAACATCAAATTGACACTGGAGACGCGAGGCCGATACGTCAAGCTCCTCGTAGTGTTCCACTGGCGAAACGGGAGGTTGTGAGGCAAATCGTACAAGAAATGAGCGACAGCGGCGTCATCGAACCATCAGCTAGTCCATGGAGCTCACCGGTAGTACTTGTAAAGAAGAAGGATGGAAAAATTAGCCTTTGCGTAGACTATCAGAAGTTGAATGACGTTACGAAAAAGGATAGCTACCCATTGCCAAGAATTGACGACACTCTGGACTCGCAATCTGGTGCGAATTGGCTTTCCACACTGGACTTGAAAAGCGGCTACTGGCAAGTTGAGCTGAAGGAGGAAGATAAAGAGAAAACAGCCTTCAGTGGGGGTGATGGTCTTTAACAATTTACAGTGATGCCTTTTGGGCTTTGTAATGCACCAGCTATTTTTGAGAGACTCATGGACCAGGTACTGAAAGGTCTACACTGGAAAACATGCTTGGTGTACCTGAACGACATCATCGGCAAGAACTTTGATGAACATCTTAAGAACTTGGAGGAAGTTTTCAAGAGAATAGCTGGCGCTGGTCCCAAAAAGTGGGCGCTGTTTAAAAAGGAAGTAAATTATTTGGGTCACAAGGTAACGACAGAAGGTATCCGTAAAGCGAATGAAAAGATAGAGGCAGTAAAGGATTGGCCAAGACCACAGAATCTGCATGAATTGAGAAGTTTCCGTGGGCTGTGCACATATTACCGCCGATTTGTACCAAATTTTGCCAGCGTAGCCCATAGTCTCCACGAGCTAACAAGAAATAATAAAGCTTTTGAATGAAGAAGGAGCAAGAAGTAGCTTTCCAAACATTGAAAGAGCGTTTGTGCACTGCCCCAATGTTGGCATATCCAATTCCAGGAGCAACGTTTATTCTAGATACAGATGCGAGCGGATATGCTATAGGAGGCGTTGTATCACAACTGGTCGATGGACAGGAGAAGGTAGTTGCATATTACAGCCGTTCGATTGGAAAACCAGAGATGAACTTCTGCGTTACGCGGAGAGAGCTGTTGGCATTGGTAGAGTGCATTAAACATTTTCACAAATACCTCTACGGCCAGCGATTCCGTGTCAGGCCAGATCACGCATCGTTAAAATGGCTTCTGCAGTTCCGTAATCCGGAAGGACAATTGGCACGTTGGACCGAGCGACTAAATGCTATGACTTTTCCCTTGAGCATCGAAAAGGTAGTACCCATGGAAATGCCGATGCAATGTCACGAAGACCATGTAGTTTGAAATGCAAGCACTGTTCAAAGGCCGAGGTTAAAGAAGACATTATAGATGTCCGGCTAATGACTATAACGTGTACGGATGAATGGGACAAGGAACAACTAAGAAAGTTTCAGCTAGAAGATACAGATCTGCAACATGTTATATAAGGGCTCGAACGAAACGAAAGACCAAGCAGAGAGGAGATGTCAGCAGAGAGTCCCATTGCGAAGTCATATTGGGCACAGTGGAACAATTTAGAATTGATATCCGGTTGCTTGCATCGAGTATGGGAGAGTGAGGATGGTCAAAGAAAAAAGAAACTGATAATTGTTCCCAGAAAGAGGATTCCTGACGTGCTCAGCGAGCTGCATAATGGTCCAAGCGGAGGTCATCTTAGAATCACGAAGACGCTCGAGAAGAGTAAACAGAGGTTATATTGGGTTGGTCTCTGTCAGTCGGTCACTGAGTGGTTTGCAGCAGAGCAAAAGGGCCCAAAACCCGAAGTCATGGCCAGATGAAGCAATATAACTCAGGTGCGCCATTTGAAAGGATCGCCATGGATTTCGCCGGTCCATTTCCTACTAGCAACGGCGGAAACAAATATGTACTGGTAGTTATGGATTATTTCAGCAAATGGCCAGAGGTATACCCAATCCCAAATCAAGAAGCGGAAACAGTAGCAGAAGTATTTATAAACAATTGGGTTGCAAGGTATGGTGTACCAATAGAGTTACATTCTGACCAAGGCAGGAATTTCGAATCAGCTGTGTTCCAGGAAATGTATAAGTCATTGGGCATTCGAGAAACATGACAACTGCATTGCATCCTCAATCCGATGGTATGGTTGTTGTTGTTGCCGGATACAAATCCGATACGCCCCGGTTCCGTAGCACCATTAAGGTACTAGCCCGGCCATCTCGGGAACGATTTATGTGGCCACATTAAACCTTCAGGCCATTCCCTCCCACCCCACCCCCAAGTTCCATGAGTAGCTTGGGGTCGCCAGATCCTCGTCTGTTAGTGAAACAGGATTCGCCGAGGATAGGTGAGGTTGACAATTGGGTTTGGAGAAGCTATGTATTGCGCTGGCAACCTGAAAGGTTGCGCTACACAGCCCCTTGAATCTGGTATTTTAGTCGCCTCTTACGACAGGCATACCTACCGCGGGTATATTCTGATCCCCTAACCCGCTGGGGCCGATGGTATGGTAGAACGATTCAATAGAACATTGGAGGAGCACTTAAGGAAAGTAGCAGACAAGTACCATAAAGAGTGGGATACCCGCATACCATTATTCTTGATGGCTTACCGATCAGCAGTGCATGAGACAATGAGTGAAACCCCTGCAAAAGTAATTTTTGGAAATGACCTTAGACTGCCAGTTGATTTGAAGTTTGGGATAGATACCAATGCGGAGGGAAATGTTAAGAAATCCACTGATGATTTGGAAGAAGAGCTAAGAGAAATACAAGATCTGATAAGGCAACGAACAAAGATTATGAGTGACAAGATGAAAGCCAGAGACGATAAAGCAATTAATTCGGAAGGTTTTCAGGAAGGAGATTTGGTGCTGTTATACAACCGCAACGTAAAAAAGGTTTGTCCCCGAAATTGCAGTGTAATTGGGAAGGCCCATACAAAGTTGTAAAACGGATAAACGATGTATTGTACCGCATACAAACCATCGGTAAACCACGAACCAAAATGAAAGTGGCCCATTCGGAAAGGCTGGCAACGTTTAGATCGAGAGATTTGTCTGATCGGGATGATCAGACTTAGATGGAGGGCAGTGATACGAATGTTGGCGGCACTAAGGGGTACTGCCATCTCTAGGCCGATGCTAAGCAGTGACGTGAATTCACATCAATAATTCAATCATACGCGTGCATGCGGCAGAGAAACAACGTACAAGCACATGCAGATATCTTATCTGAAATGCTCCTAAAGTTATGCAATTGTGATTGTGGAAGTGTCGCTCACACATACAAGCGCATGGGGTATGAGAGAAGCTATAAAAATTACACATCTGTAGTTGTAGCTGAGAAATTTATAACTAACTAGTAAGTTCTGGAATTAGAAAAGGCTAGAAATATGCAACAAGGAGGTCGGACAGTATAAAAGGGCGACAAAAGTGGAGGCGAAAATTCTGTTTCATTTGAGCTATCAATCAGTTTGGTTATTAAGCAAGCTATTCGTTGCAAAGTATAAGTGTTATTGTGAAGTACTTTAATAAAGGCCATTTTTCCATTATTCAATATTGGAGTTATTTATTCAACAGTTCAGCGATACGAACGTTGGCAGAAGATTGCAAATAAAGGGAATTGCGGTAAATTCGTTACAATATGTTCAAAATTTGTATACGGTTTTCCCCAATATTTGTGTTGCTTTAAGTATCTTTTGCACCATACCAGTCACTGTGGCTAGTGCAGAGCGTTCCTTCAGCGTCCTTTCAAGAATCAAAAACTTTCATAGATCGTGTTCATCTCAAGAGCGAGTTTCAGGACTTGCCACGCTTTGTGTTGAATCTGTTTTGGCAAGACAGTTAAATTTTGATATTATTATAAAAAATGTTGCACCGAAAAATGTCAGAAAAGCCACTCTTTGATATCAGAACTTTCTATATTGAATAATTAAAATTTATAATCATCACTAAATTTATCAGAAATGTATTAAAATGTTACCAAATAACTAGAAAAGTTTATTTGAAGCAATATTTGACTGTTAAAAGAGAATTTTATTTCTACGTTACAATAAAACAGTATAAATAGTACATATTCTGTGCTAATTTTATTTTCAGTTCTTAGTCCAAAAATCATTTAGTTGGTGTGGCAAAGTTTTGTTTGATGTAATCCAAATTAATCAACTGTTTTGCTGGATTTTTTATAGGGCGCCCATAAATTTAGCCCCGGTCCCGGATTTTCTCTCTACGGCCCTGATTACGTACATATATGTTTATAAGCTTGAATTGTTTTCTATTTTTAAGTAGTCTGTAAGAAAACATGTAGTTATCTACATTTAAGAATTGAAGTAGATTATGGTCACCGCAAAGCATTTATGGAACACCAAAGGCATGTCTCAATTGGGTGAATCCAATTTCAAGGGGTTGTGTTGCGCAACCCTCTCAAGGGGTTGCCAGCGTAATATATAGCTTCTCCAACCCAATTGTCAACCTCACCTACCCGTGTCGAATGCTGTTTCATTGACATCCGAGGCTCTGGCGACCCCAAGTTCCTCATGGAATTTGGGGTTGGGGAGGGCGGGATGGCCTAGAAGGTTTAATGTGGTCATATAAATTGTTCCCGTTACCACATTTACACTTCCCCTGTGGGCTAGGGGTAGCAGAATATGGCCACGGCAGGCATGTCAGTCGTAAAAGGCGACTATAACCCACAAAGTAACAAATTGCCCTCATCGTATTAGTGACGAAAAGGGTGGATAGACCTCCCTGACAAAATTGCCGTCATCGTATTAGTGACCAGGGATTGTACTGTTAGTTTAATTGGTTTGTGGTTGATCTTCGGGTCTTCACACTCCAAACCTATCAGTGCACCCTAACCGTAAAAAATGTACGTCATCTTATTAGTGACGATAAGGCTAACCAATTCTGAGTGGCATTGCTCGAAAGGGAGCAGGGTGGACGCTTGTATCACCCTGTGGGACCCCAAGCATGGTCCTTATAAAAACTGCCACCGCGGGAGCAGGAAAAAAGCCAGGTGATCTGAATTCTTAGGGTCTCACTTTCCTGTCTGGTATGGCCCCCTTGTTGGAGCATCGCGGTGTCTGTGGTTTCATATCGTAATTCTGGGAGTGTAACCCGGAATGCGTAGGATCGCCTTCGTGAAAGTTCGCTTCTTCGTTGGAGTTGACAGTGTTCTCTTCGGAGTAATGCGATCGCTCCAGCCGCCGAATCAAACAATATAGTGTTATCTTCAGAGTAATACTGTCTTCTTTGGTGGGAGGTGGGCAAGAAAGTTTACTCATGTACTTCTCACATGGAGTAAGCTGCCCGAGTACGTGCTAATCTGCGCACAAGTAATTCAAAGACGCTTCTGTGGATCGTCAAAGACAAGGTTGGTTACATCCCTAAATTGTGCACGTTGTTTAAAAAGGATGAATAACAGGAAGAAAAATATGGTGGATATTTTGATGATATACAATGGCGAGTTTATTAGAGTTGTATAAATGTAGCACATAATGTCAAATTTTGCATAACTGAACTAGAAACATTTAGCTGGAAATTAAGTTGCAACAGGGTCCCTCGTCGTGGAAAATTATGGATAATTGTAAGGGTGGGTATTTCCCACGCTTCTTTTTGAAATTTTTGGAAACTTCGTTGGACATAAACATATGATCAGGCATACGCTTGTAGCAGTTGTGATTAATGAGATGCGTCTTCAGTGCAGTTTGTAAGTACCTATGTTTCATTCATTGGGAAAAGACATTCTGGCTTATAGATGGCATCGGTAGTTATTCACGGAGAACTGGTGTATGCTGAGCAATCGTACTATTATCTGTGGCTAATGAGATCTATCCTAAATGTAAATGGATTAGTAACCATAATTAATGAAAATAGTGTATCTTGCGAGTGGATGTGTTAAGTACTTGTGAGTATGACTGTCTGGCGGCACAAGACATTTGAGTCAGATATACTCACAACGAACGGACATTTCGCTTTATAGATTAAGTAGTTTTCATGGGGGAAAGTCATTTTAGATCTTATGGATGACGTCGTTGTAGTTAGTTCACAGTGAACGTGCGTTTTGGATCATATGCCATATAAAGGTTGTATCACATCCCTAAATTGTGTTCCAAATTCCTAGTGCTCAGAAAAGGTTGCTCACAATAAATGTAAATCTACAAACATAAAACATTCCACGGTAGAATAATAAACGAACAGATAAACACAATTTCTAACACAATATTCGATCCTTTAAATCTCTTTACAAGAAACGAAATAATCACACAGGTACAACGGACAAACACACAACAACAAATGAACACAAAGCGATTAACGCACCAAGAAAACAAACCCACAAAGAAGGTCAAACGACTAAAATTACAGACTTTTACCTGCTTCAGTCAGCTACACAAATCAATCAGTAAAAACCACCCTCGGTTCTGAATGAACACACATCACATACATATAACTAAATATACACAAGCATCAATTTTGACAATACCTGCTCATGTACCTACGAACTATAAATACAGAGCAAACGACAACAACAGAACAGAACGAAAATCGACACTGATGGTCGCACTGCGCCATAACCGGTTTGTGTCGAAACCAAATTTGACAAGGGATGACGGAAAAAAATTCCAATATACATCATTTATACACCTTGTCGGAAAATCAACAAAATAAAATAAGTCAGTTATTTATATAGTTTAAGAAAAATTTAGTAAAAAAAAATATTAATTAGAAGTTATTTCAATTAAAATATAACATTAAAAAACGCTTGTTTTATTTTTATTGTTTAGCAGCGGCAGTGAGTAAAAAATATATAGAAATAAATTTAAAACAAAAAAATTTGATAGTGCGTACAAAAAATACATACGTGCGTAACACAAATAACAAAGCCTAAACAATATATATAAAATATAAATAAACAATGTTTACAACAAAAATAAAATACAAAAATAACAAAATTACAAAAACCAACATATATAATATGTTATATAATATGCGGCCACCGTGGTGTGATAGTAGCGTGCTCCGCCTATCACACCGTATGCCCTGGGTTCAACTCCCGGGCAGAGCAACATAAAAATTTTAGAAATAAGATTTTTCAATTAGAAGAAAATTTTTCTAAGCGGGGTCGCCCCTCGGCAGTGTTTGGCAAGCACTCCGGGTGTATTTCTGCCATGAAAAGCTCTCAGTGAAAACTCATCTGCTTTGCAGATGCCGCTCGGAGTCGGCATAAAACATGTAGGTCCCGTCCGGCCAATTTGTAGGGAAAATCAAGAGGAGCACGACGCAAATTGGAAGAGAAGCTCGGCCTTAGATCTCTTCGGAGGTTATCGCGCCTTACATTTTTTTTTTAACATATATAATAATTACTAACAAAAATATGGCTAAAATTCAACTGTGAAAAAAATTTGTATTTCATTACTGTTAAACACGCGCAGGCCAATTTTTTTAAGCGTTAACGCAAATAAAAGAAAAATACGAGGAGTATTAAACAATTAAAAACAAATAACAACTGAAACAAAACATGCAATTAACGTTATAAAGCGCTATATCTACATACACACATGCCCAATATAAACACCCCCCGAAGTTGTCGAACTTAAAATAGTTAAATTAGTAAAACAAAGAAAAACAAGCTGTGACACTGTTCATGTTATAAAAGACTTTTTTCGACTTCACACGCACGCCCACTTTACCCCCCACAATACGAGCTTATAGCAGTTGCGCGTGTTTAACATTTCGGGACCCGAAATTCGGGTATTCAAAAAGTGTCGTTGCATGCGCTATAGTCTTAATGTCGTAAAGTTATTATTTGCGACAATTTGACGTGTTATGACACTTTGTGAATGTTACAAATTTAAGGTTCTATTTGAGTGCGCAAAACTAAATGTTGTAAATTTTAAACAGCGAAAATAGTTAATATACATTGCTTTAAAAAAAAACAACTTTTTGATTTCAAAGCATGTTCTCGTAACTAATTTGCCATCACAGATTAGAGCTCCATATCGATTATATCTGTTAACGGCATGACGCCGGAGAAGTCCAGATTTAATTCTCGCAATTGCAAAATATGATCTGAGTTGATCTGAGGTTTTGGCCTACAAAGTTCGCCACCGAATATCTGAAACTTGCAAACAAACACTGACGATAGTTTTTAGAGAACATGAACATGGAGGGCTCGCATAGTATACTATATGCTTAACGTGAGTATTTGTCATATAAGGCTCAACCTCACGCATCTAATTGCGTTATCAGCGGCCCAACCAAACGCTTCATGGTACCGGCCAAACACTGCAGTGTCAATTGTTGGTAATATGCAATGTCTCTCTAACAGGGTGGACCATAGAGAAGTTGGGTTTAGAGGCGTAGGTTCCACGTTACAATTTAAAAGATAGTTGGTGTTATGTGGAGACACGTGTCTCCCTTGGTAGTGTGCTTTCTTCTTCTACAAGAGTACTTACCTACTTACTTAATTGGCGCTTAACCGTCCAAACGGTTATGGCCGTCCAACAAGGCACGCCAGTCGCTTCTTCGCTCCGCAAAACGGCGCCAATTGGTAACACCAAGGGAGTTTAAATCGTTTTCCACCTGGTCCTTCCAACGGAGTGGGGCCGCCCTATACCTCTGCTTCCATAGGCGGGTTCCGATAGAAACACTTTCTTGGCCGGAGCATCATCTTTCATTCGCATAACATGGCCTAGCCAGCGCAGCCGCTGCGTTTTAATTCGCTGGACTATGTTGATGTCTGCGTATAGCTCGTACAGCTCATCATTAAATCTTCTTCGGTACTCGCCATCGCCAACGCGTAGAGGTCCATAAATCTTTCGAAGAACTTTTCTCTCGAACACTCCCAAAGCCACTTCATCTGCTGTTGCCATGGTCCATGCTTCTGCCCCATATAGCAGGACGGTTACGATAAGTGACTTGTAGAGTATGATTTTCGTTCGCCGAGAGAGGACTTTACTTTTCAATTGCCTACCTATGGCGGTCACCGAGGTGTGATGGTAGCGTGCTCCGCCTACTACACCGTATGCCCTGGGTTCACACCCCGGGCAAAGCAACATCAAAATTTTAGAAATAAGGTTTTTTAATTAGAAGAAAATATTTCTCCGCGGGGTCGCCCCTCGGCAGTGTTTGGCAAGCGCTCCGGGTGTATTTCTGACATGAAAAGCTCTCAGTGAAAACTAATCTGCCTTGCAGATGCCGTTTGGAGTCGGCATAAAACATGTAGGTCCCGTCCGGCCAATTTGTAGGGAAAAGCAAGAGGAGCACGACGCAAATTGGAAGAGAAGCTCGACCTCAGCTCTCTTCGGAGGTTATCGTGCCTTACATTTTATTTATTTTTTATTTTTACCTAGTCCAAAGTAGCATTTATTGGCAAGATTGATTCCATAAACGAAGTCTTTTACTATTTCGAAATTATGGCTGCCAACAGTAACGTGGTTGCCAAGGCGCGTATGCGCTGACTCTTTGCTCGATGAAAGCAGGTACTTCGTTTTGTCCTCATTCACCATCAAACCCATATTTACCGCTTCTTTTTCCAGTTTGGAGTAAGCAGAACTAACAGCGGTGGCGTTTAGGCCGATGATATCAATGTCATCAGCATATGCCAGTAATTGCACGCTTTTATAATATATTGTTCCAGCGCGGTTGAGTTCTGCAGCTAGTATAATTTTCTCCAGCATCAAATTAAAGAAATCGCACGATAGGGGTCACCCTGTCTGAAACCTCGTTTAGTTTCGAACGGCTCGGAGAGGTCCTTCCCAATTCTGACTGAGTTGATGGTGTTGCTCAACGTCATTTTGCACAGCCGAATAAGTTTTGCGGGGAAACCAAATTCAGACATAGCGGCGTATAGGCAACTCCTTTTCGTGCTGTCGAAGGCCGCTTTAAAGTCGACGAAGAGGTAATGTGTGTCGATTCTCTTTTCACTAGGTTTTTCCAAGATTTGGCGCATTGTGAAAATCTGGTCGATGGTAGATTTAACAGGTCTAAAGACGCACTGATAAGGTCCAATCAGCCGGTTCACAGTGGGCTTCAATCTTTCGCACAATACACTTGAAAGGACCTTATATGCGATATTAAGAAGGCTGATTCCACGATAATTGGTGCAATTTGCAGTATCCGCCTTCTTGTGGACTGGGCGAAGAACACTTAGATTCCAACCGTCGGGCATGCACTCTTCCGCCCAAATTTTGCTAAGAAGCTGCTGCATGCCCCTTACCAACGCCTCGTCGCCGTACTTGAATAGCTCCGCAGGCAATCCATCAGCTCCCACGGCCTTGTTGTTTTTCGATCTGGTTATTGCTATTAGAACTTCGTCATAATCGGGCGGGGGGACATATATTCCATCATCATCGATTGCGGGATCGGGTTCTTCATCTCTGCGGTGATTTGCTGCCTCCACTTCGGAGAGCAGAGAAGTGTTCCCTCCATAATCTAAGCACTCTCTGGACACCAGTTACAATGTCGCCGTTTTCGTGTCGCGGCATTCTTCATCGTACCGGTTGTTTTTTCGTGGCCGCCGTTAACAAATTTTTTCCTCGGCGGCAGTACGAAGTGCTTTGAAGATATGCTCCCACTGCTCCTGTATTCCGTCAGGCTGAGTTGTGCTCTCAGGGAGCAGGTGTGAGAGTCGAGTTGCGAAATTATTGGCAGTCTGTTGTGATTGAAGCTTTTCGATGTCCTTGTGGTTTTTGTTCCTTAGTTTTAGCCGCGCTGAGGCGGGTGCGTATTTTGGCTGCAACGAGATAATGGTCCAAGTCGATGTTAGGTCCTCGGATCATGCGCACATCTAAAACACTGGAGGCATGCCGTCCGTCTATCACAACGTGATCGATCTGATTGAGAGTATTTCGATCAGGAGCCAGCCATGTAGCTTGATGTATCTTTTTATGCATGAACCTCGTGCTGGGTATGACCATGTTTCGAGCACCGGCAAAGTCAATCAGCCTCAGTCCGTTAGGAGAAGTTTCATTGTGCAGGCTGAACTTTCCGACTGTATGGCCAAAAACACCTTCTTTGCCCACCCTGGCGTTAAAGTCGCCAAGCACGACTTTTATATCATGACGGGGACAGCGCTTGTATGTGCTTTCTAATTGTTCATAAAAAGTGTCTCTCACCTCATCGTTTGTCTCCTCTGTCGACGCATGGGCGCAGATGAATGATATATTAAAAAATTTTGCTTTTATTCAGATAGCGGCGAGACGCTCGTCCACAGGCGACAAAGTCTCTCTCCCACCACGAACCCGACGCCGAAACTGCGCTTATTCGTATGGCCACTCCAATAGATGTCACAATTTTTGATCTTCTTTCTTCCTTGCTTCGTACAACGCATTTCTTGGATGGCGGTGATGTCAGATTTTGCTTTGACGAGGACATCAACCAGCCGGGCATCTGAACCTATCCCATTCAGAGAGCGGACGTTCCACGTGCATGCCCTCAATTCATTGTCCTTCAAACGTTTGACATGGTCGTCATCAATAGAGAGTGTATTTATCCGAGGCTTGTTGTTATATTTCATTGGAGTATGGTTTAAGGTAGCGGGTTCCAAGCCCAGCGCACAAACCGCTTAACAGGGGTGAAAATATTACTTGTACGTTTATATAGCGAGCCGCTTGCAGCCGCACCTAGATGTGTACAGACGCTGCCGATGAGATCTCCCCCGGCTAGCCCTTAAACCGATTACGTCAAAGTGTCCTAGCCAGGGTGTCGCCTTCTCACGTTAGCTCACTGCTAAACGGATGTTTAGCGGCTACCCAGAGGATACTTGGCCGTAAGCGACCGGCAGTAGTGAGCTGCTTGAACCGCATGCAAAAGAATCGTTCTCGCAATTCCTAGGTGAATGGGGGTCAGAAACTTTCCCCACTTTCGTGGACTTCTACACACGGCTCCACCCTACAAGAGTAGGATGGCGTATATTGATAGCGGGTACACCGGGCGCATACTGACAAAGGTGATTACCGATCCTGTGTTGATTTCGCTCAGGGCCTTCTTATTCTTGTGTGGATCAAACGTATTCCGGATCTGACCATTGTGCTTATAGAGATGTTCTTTTAACCCTCTTGGAGACGGAACAAGATCAAGCAGTTGTTTGCTACGGTGTCCAGGTTTGTGACAACTAAGCAAAAAACTGTTGTTCTGCTCTTCAATTTGATTAATCATTGTCAACTTCGGCGAAGTAGAGACTGCGTAGCTCCGTTGAGTATACTTTATGGTCTGCTCGCCCAAAAGTGAACTCCTTCACTTGCGTAGTAAAACCAGAGTCCCTGGGAATTTCCCCCGTAGGGGACGAACCCAAGGCTTTTTGGAGTGTAATCGATACTTATGTCCTTTGCCGGATATAAATAAAATATAGATCAGGTACGCTCCGGTATCAAAGCACCATAAACTTTCATCTCGGAAATGATCAACATGAGCACACTGCTACAACACCAACAACAACCACATTAAACCTTCTAGGCCATCCCACCCACAGGTCGCCAGAGCCATATTTAGCAGGCAATATGCGTATGATACATTCATATTTTTAACAGGAATCAACTACCGTAGGTGAGGTTGACAATTGGGGTTCAGAAGCTCTTAAGCTATAAAGCTTTGTATTGCGCTTATCAAGTCCTTGAATTCCAGAATTGCTTCCGTGCTCCCCGCTGGTACAGTTCTTGATAACGACCATGATAGTTTCGCGCAAGCGTTTCACGTGCTCACAATGATTCGATTTCGATTTATACACCATTAATGGATTGAATAGCCATGGTATTTTCATCGTATTTTACGATCGATATACCTACCGCGAGCATATTCATTACTCCTTACCCGCAAGGGATTATCGCATAGTCAATAATACTTTTCAGGGTATAACAGCTTTGCTCTAACAATAGCATGAAACGAGAGAACGAGCGGGCACTGAAGACGGCACAACGGCGAAATCCGTTTGTTCGGCAACCAAATTTGACGAAGGATAACGAAAACTCCTTTCAGTATACATTGTTTGAATCATTTCGGGAAGTTCTAACTTGCAAAGCTATATTTACTACTAACCGATTTTAAAAAGTAAATTACGATTAATTTTTTACAGTATAAAGTTCGAGATTTAGTTAAGAAAGTCCCTCTTAAATTTATATTTTAAGCGCTCATCAACGTGCTGAAACTATTTCACCGATTTCTCAGTTAAAAATTATGCCAATTTCTCTTTATGTATTACATACATACATGCACATTAGACTGGGTCGTAAAAAAAGTTGCTAATGTCCGCCACTAAATTTAAAGATTATGTTGACAGGGTTTCGGAAAAATTTTTTTTTTACTTTTTTAATCCTTCGAAATATAGCAGAAAAGGTTTTTTCGTGGTAACTTGGTTATTTGACGTCCGATTTTTAAAATTGATATGTCATTATTTTGGCCATGAAAAGCTTCACATTCCGCTCGTATTTTTATACTCAGTTGAGCAGAGCTCACAGAGTATATTAAGTTTGATTGGCTAACGGTTGGTTGTACATATATAAAGGAATCGAGATAGATATAGACTTCCATATATCAAAATAATCAGGATCGAAAAAAAATTTGATTGAGCCATGTCCGTCCGTCCGTCCGTCCGTTAACACGATAACTTGAGTAAATTTTGAGGTATCTTGATCAAATTTGGTATGTGGGTTCCTGAGCACTCTTCTCAGATCGCTATTTAAAATGAACGATATCGGACTATAACCACGCCCACTTTTTCGATATCGAAAATTTCGAAAAACAGAAAAAGTGCGATAATTCATTACAAAAGACAGATAAAGCGACGAAACTTGGTAGATGAGTTGAACTTATGACGCAGGATAGAAAATTAGTAAAATTTTGGACAACGGGCGTGGCACCGCCCACTTTTAAAAGAAGGTAATTTAAAATTTTGCAAGCTGTAATTTGGCAGTCGTTGAAGATATCATGATGAAATTTGGCAGGAACATTACCCCTATTACTATATGTACGCTTAATAAAAATTAGCAAAATCGGAGAAGGAGCACGCCCACTTTTAAAAAAAAAAAATTTTAATTAAAATTTTAACAAAAAATTTAATATCTTTACAGTATATAAGTAAATTATGTCATCATTCAACTCCAGTAATGATGTGGTGCAACAAAATACAAAAATAAAAGAAAATTTCAAAATGGGCGTGGGTCCGCCCTTTTTCATTTAATTTGTCTAGGATACTTTTAACGCCATAAGTCGAACAAAAATTAACCAATCCTTTTGAAATTTGGTAGGGGCATAGATTTTATGACAATAACTCTTTTCGGTTGATGCCACGCCAAGTTTTTATACACAGTCGTCAGTCTGTCCTTCCGCATGGCCGTTAACACGATAACTTGATCAAAAATGGACATATCTTTAATGAACTTAGTTCACGTGCTTACTTGAACTCACTTTATCAATATCGCCCACTTTTTCGATATCGAAAATTACGAAAAATTAAAAATATACCACAATTCTATACCAAATACGAAAAAAGAGATGAAACATGGTAAGTTAATTGGATTGTTTTATTGACGCGAAATATAACTTTAGAAAAAACTTTATAAAATGGTTGGGACACCTACCATATTAAGTAGAAGAAAATGAAAAAGTTCTGCAGGGCGAAATAAAAAACCCTTAAAATCTTGGCAGGTATTACATATATAAATAAATTAGCGGTATCCAACAGATAATGTTCTGGGTCACCCTGGTCCACATTTTGGTCGATATCTGGAAAACGCCTTCACATATACAACTACCACCACTCCCTTTTAAAACTCTTATTAATACCTTTAATTTGATACCCATATCGTACAAACTCATTCTAGAGGCACCCCTAGTCCACCTTTATGGCGATATCTCGAAAAGGCGTCCACCTATAGAACATAGCCCCACGCCCTTTTAAAATACTCATTAACACCTTTCTTTTGATACCCATATTGTACAAACAAATTCTAGGGTCACCCCTGCTCCACCTTTATGGCGATATCTCGAAACGGCGTCCACCTATGGAACTAAGGATTACTCCCTTTTAAAATACTCATTAACACCTTTCTTTTGATATCCATATTGTACAAACAAATTCTAGGGTCACCTCTGGTCCATCTTTATGGCGATATCTCGAAAATGCGACCACCTATACAACAACCACCATTCCCTTTTAAAACCCTCATTGATACCTTTAATTTGATACCCATATCGTACAAACACATTCAAGAGTCACCCCTGGTCCACCTTTGTGGCGATATTTCGAAACGGCGTCCACCTATAGAACTAAGGCCCACTCCCATTTAAAATAATCATTAATACCTTTCGTTTGATGCCCATATTGTACAAACAAATTTTAGGGTCACCCCTGGTCCGCCTTTATGGCGATATCTCGAAACGGCGTCCACATATGGAACTAAGGATTACTCCCTTTTAAAATACTCATTAACCCCTTTCATTTGATACCCATATCGTACAAACACATTCTAGAGTCACCCCTGGTCCACTTTTATGGCGATATTTCGAAACGGCATCCACCTATAGAACTAAGGCCCACTCCCTTTTAAAATACTCATTAATACCTTTCGTTTGATGCCCATATTGTACAAACAAATTCTAGGGTCACCCCTGGTCCGCCTTTATGGCGATATCTCGAAACGGCGTCCACATATGGAACTAAGGATTACTCCCTTTTAAAATACTCATTAACCCCTTTCATTTGATACCCATATCGTACAAACACATTCTAGAGTCACCCCTGGTCCACTTTTATGGCGATATTTCGAAACGGCATCCACCTATAGAACTAAGGCCCACTCCCTTTTAAAATACTCATTAACACCTTTCATTTGATACCCATATCGTACAAACACATTCTAGAGTCACCCCTGGTCCACCTTTATGGCGATATCTCGAAAAGGCGACCACCTATACAACAACCACCACTCCCTTTTAAAACCCTCATTAGTACCTTTAATTTGATACCCATATCGTACAAACACATTCTAGAGTCACCCCTGGTCCACTTTTATGGCGATATTTCGAAACGGCATCCACCTATAGAACTAAGGCCCACTCCCTTTTAAAATACTCATTAATACCTTTCGTTTGATGCCCATATTGTACAAACAAATTCTAGGGTCAGCCTTGGTCCACCTTTATGGCGATATCTCGAAACGGCATCCACCTATGGAACTAAGGATTACTCCCTTTTAAAATACTCATTAACACCTTTCTTTTGATACCCATATTGTACAAACAAATTCTAGGGTCACCCCTGGTCCACCTTTATGGCGATATCTCGAAACGGCGTCCACATATGGAACTAAGGATTACTCCCTTTTAAAATACTCATTAACACCTTTCATTTGATACCCATATCGCACAAACGCATTCTAGAGTCAACCCTGATCCACCTTTAAGGCTATATCCCTAAATGGCGTCCACCTATAGAACTATGGCCCACTCCCTCATAAAATACTCTTTAATGCCTTTCATTTGATACGCATGTCATACAAACACATTCCAGGGTTTCCCTTGGTTCATTTTCCTACATGGTTATTTTCCCTTATGTTGTCACCATAGCTCTCGACCGAGTATGTAATGTTCGGTTACACCCGAACTTAACCTTCCTTACTTGTTTACTTTATATTCGCTTGCAACTCTGCGAAGTTATCACAATTACGAATGCCGGCGAAATTCGGTTTTGCCAAAATTATGTAGTTGAAATTAGATTGCATTACAAATAAAAACAATTACTTTACTTTTTTCGCAAAATATTTGAAACGAATGATAAATAAATTAATTAAATATTGTAATTGATGGATTTGCGATGCAAGAAACATTATATGAAAGTAGAATGTAAGAACAAGATTTGAGATGTAATTGCTTTTGGGCGAAGAATACATGGTCATAAGCACTAACAGCTTAAGTCGATACAAGTTAGACGAGGTGTTAGCGTATGTTGACTTAAGCTGTTTTTGGCGCATGACAAAAACAGAAGTTATATTTCTTATTGGACTATAAAGTGTTGGTTATAGAGTCTATGAAGTGAAATGTTGGGATCTAAGTATGGAAATAGTGTAAATTTAATGAAAGGATTTTAAATTTTCAAAATTTTCATATTAAAAATTCCACTAAAACTATTGCATTACCGTTGTTATTTGCGTTCGTACAAAAGCAATGTTATTTACATAATGTATAGTACCTGGTCGACCGAGCTTTGTTCGGCAAACTTCGAGTATGCCTCATAACATACTTTGTTCTACATGTCATCATTAATCAAACTCTACTTTTTTTATATGTATGTACATCTATTATATAAAATTCTCCTGTCACGGTTTAGAGGCTGAACTCCTGCGAAACGGCTGAACCGATTCTCATGAAATTTTGTGAGCATATTGGGTAGGTCTGAGAATCGGCCAACGTCTACCTTTTTTTCGCTACGTTTCTAGGGTCTTGAAATCAAAACGTGGACCCGGGTACCCCTAGAATGTGTTTATACAATATGGATATCAAATGAAAGCTGTTGATGAGTGCTATAATACAGGATAATTTTCATACCCCTGGGTGATTAGTGTCTCGAGATATAGGCCTAAACGTGGACCCGGATACCCCTAGAATGTGTTTATGCAGTATGGATGTAAAATGAAAGCTGTTAATGAGTGCTATAGTACAGGATAATTTTCATACAACTGGCAGGGTAGGGTTCGAGATATAGCCCAAAACGTGAACCCGGGTACCCCTAGAATGTGTTTATATAATATGAATCTCAAATGAAAGCTGTTGATGAGTGCTATAGTACAGGATAATTTTCATACAACTGGGAGGCTAGGGTCTCGAGATATAGCCCAAAACATGGACCCGGGTACCCCTAGAATGTGTTTATATAATATGGATATCAAATGAAACTGTTGATGAGTGCTATAGTACAGGATAATTTTCATACAACTGGGAGGCTAGGGTCTCGAGATATAGCCCAAAACATGGTCCCGGATACCCCTAGAATATGTGTGTATTATGGATATCAAATGAAAGCTGTTGGTGAGAGCTCTAAAGTTCATTGTGATATTCGATTTAGTTCGATCAACCTGGCAAAAGTGATAAATATGCATGCGAAGCCGAAATAAAGACAAGAACTAATAATACCCACACACCTATTTACATACGTCCTATTCGATTTGCCTGAAATTTCGAATATAAATTTGCCTATATTAGTATTTACGATGCTTTTTTCCGGAAAGTAAACCAGAGACGGACTGAGACTGGGATTAGGACTAGGACTGGGACTGAGACTGAGACTCGGAGTGGGACTGGGACTGAAACTCGGAATGGGACTGGAACAAAATACATACCACCCTCTGGGACTGGCAATAAGAGATGAAGAAGAATGAGAAAAACTTGAGAGAAGAGAAAAGAGAGAAGGAGACTGAGAAAGAGATATAATGAGACGAAGATGGAGATGAAGCGAAAAGTACGGAGGGAGGAGTGAATAAAAATATTAGGAAAAATTGTAGAGGGTTAGGGCAGAGTTAGACGGAAAAAGCGTATTACAATGTATGCAGATAGGCCAAATTTGGGGCAGAACAACGTCTGCCGGGTCTGCTAGTATATTATATATTTTTACATACCAATATTTAATTTCCTTAAAAATAGAATTATTAATTTCAAAAATTTTTTTAGTTATACACTATGAAAGTCTCAAAATTTTGTTATTGTAAATTTCACGAATGACAACTATCAGTTAGTTTAATTAAATGTCAACTTACTTCCTAAGCGCTATCTGTGGGTAAGTAGTTAAGTGGTTAGATGTCGTCAAATTGAATTGAACTGGTGTTCAACGGTAGCAAATTACTATGGTAAGATATCTTTTTGCTATGGTGAGACATTTTTCTAATATTAGTCTGTGAGAAATTGCAATTATTCATTTCATATTTGCCAAAAATACGGTGCCTTGATATTGCATTTCAATTTTATTAGAGTGTGTGAAATTAAGACAATTAAGTCGAATCATATGTAAGATTTTTTACGAAGATTTTTAACTTTAATGTTCTCCTTTAAAGCTTTAGTAGAATATGAGTAAGTAGAGTACTATTTCATCAAACTACCCCAACCCTAAAAGGCAATCCTACTCAAAAATGTCCATCTTGTAATGCGGAGTGAAATACGTTTCGTGTGATACCCATATCGGCATATCTCATGCGTTTTTTTTTTTTAATTTCGAATAGGTGGCAATCTCGTGAAACATTATGAGTGGCAACACATACGTAGAAAGTCTTAGAAGTCTTATCCCTGTGTCAAATTTCATTTAAATCGGTTCAGCCGTTCCCGAGATCGTTCTGCTATACAAACGTACAAATATACAAGAATTGCTCGTTTAATGTTATAAGAATGATTTTCCGTCATCCCTTGTTAAATTTGGTTTCGAGACAAACCGGTTTTTGCGTAGTGCCATCATCAGTGTCGATTTTCGTTCTCATGTGTTGTTGTCGTTTGTTCTGAATTTATAGTTCGTAGGTACATGAGCAGGTATTGTCAAAATTGATGCTTGTGTATATTTAGTCATATGTATGTACTGTGTGTTCATTCAGAACCGAGGGTGGTTTTTACTGATCAATTTGTGTAGCTGACTGTGGCAGGTGAAGGTCCGTAATTTTAGCCGTTTGACCTTCTTTGTGGGTTTGTTGTTTTGGTGCGTTAATCGTTTTGTGTTTTTTTGTTGTTGTGTGCTTGTCTGTTTTGTACATGTGTGATTACTTTGTTTCTTGTAAACAAGTTTTAAAGGCTCGATTATGTCAGAAATTGTGTTTATTTGTTCGTTTATTATTCTACAAATAACAAGGAGTAAACAATAATTATAAAATATAAATAAACAATTTTTACAACAAAAAACAAATACAAAAATCAATAACAAAGTTACAAATACCAACAAACATAATAATTAAAAAAATAAATAAATAAATAAATGTAAGGCGCGATAACCTCCGAAGAGATCTAAGGCCGAGCTTCTCTTCCAATTTGCGTCGTGCTCCTCTTGTTTTTTCCCTACAAATTGGCCGGACGGGACCTACATGTTTTATGCCGACTCCGAACGGCATCTGCAAGGCAGATGAGTTTTCACTGAGAGGTTTTCATGCCAGAAATACAATCGGAGCGCTTGCCAGACACTGCCGAGGGGCGACCCCGCTTAGAAAAATTTTCTTCTAATTGAAAAATCTTACTTCTAAAATTTTGATGTTGCTTTGCCCGGGAGTTGAACCCACGGCATACGGTGTGATAGGCGGAGCACGCTACCATCCCACCACGGTGGCCGCCGTAATAATTACTAACAAAAATATGGCTAAAATTCAACTGTGAAAAAAATTAGTATTTCATTACAGTTAAACACACGCAGGCCACAATGTTTTTAAGCGTTAACGTAAATAAATTAAAAACACGAGGAAGATAAAACAATTAAAAACAAATAACAACTGAAACAAAACATGCAATTAACGTTATAAAGCTCTATATCTACATACGCACATGTTTAATATAAACACCCCTCGAAGTTGTCGAACTTAAAATAGTTAAATTAGTAAAACAAAGAAAAACAAGCTGTGACACTGTTTATGTTATAAAAGAATTTTTTCAACTGCACACGCACACCCACTTTACCCCCCACAACACGAGCTTATAGCGCGTGTTTAATATTTCGGGTATTCACAAAGTGTCGTCGCATGCGCTATAGTCTTAATGTCGTAAGGTTATTATTGGCGACAATTTGACGTGTTATGACACTTTGTGAATGCTACGAATTTAAGGTTCTATTATTACTTTAGTGTGCATGTTCAATAATTTTTAACTGAGCAAAACTAAATGTTGTAAATTTTAAACAGCGAAAATCGTTAATATACTGTACCGAGTTTTGGGGAATTCCACTTATTTGAAACCTACTGCTAACGTTCGAATCGCTTAACTGTCGAATAATAAACTCCAATATTCTGTATTGCAAAATGGTATTCATTAGACTACTTTGGGGTAGTACAATTATACTTCACATTTATACTTCACTTCGCAACTTATAGCGTATTTAAATCAAACCGCTTGCGCTGCTTTTATACTCTCGGTTTTCGCGAACACTTATATCTCATGCTTGGTTATCAGCTATATACATGTATATTTATAGTTTATTCTATTATACTAGCCATATGTGTGTGTATGTGTGAGTATCTACTTCGGCTGATGACTACATATGTGTATGTGAGATATCACTTCGTTGCCTAGTACTTAAGTGCCGCTGCTTGCTGTGTTTTGTTGTTGAGATTATTTACTAATGTCAACATTCGCCAAAATATATTGCTTTGAAAAAAAAAACTATAGCACAAACTTTTTGATTTCAAAGTAGGTTCTCGTAACTGATTTGCCATCACAGATTAGAGCTTCATATCGATTAAGAGTATTCCGTCCCTATTATTTCGGTTAACGGCATGATGCCTCAGAAGTCCAGATTTAAATTATCGCAATTACAAAATATGATCTAGGTGGAGGTTTTGGCCTGCAAAGTTCGCCACCGAAAATCAGAAAGTTGCAAACAAGCACTGCCTGAAAGAAAAAGACGATAGAGCTCGCATAGTATATATGCTTAACGTGAGTATTTGCCATGTAAGGCTCTGCCTCACAGATCAAATTGCGTTATCAGCGGCCCAACGAAAAGGCAAAAAAAGGCCAAACACTGCAGTGTCAATTGTTGGTAAGAAATTAACTTGCACTCCCGTGTACAAGCACAAGGTCATGCCTTGGTAAGGTACAATGTCTATCTAAACACTTTTCAACCGTTAGTTCCACTATCATTCTAACCTAAGCACAAATAATCCGCTACATCGTGTTCTCGACATTGTAACACCGCCGGATATATGATACAATTCCACAATTTTAATACAAGTACAGATTCAAATTTCTTTTCGAACTTTATTGCCAACTTTCCAACGAAGATACCGCTTTACTCCAAAGAGGTGGCCTCATTGTCAGTTTGTTCTTGATGTATTAACACGGGAGTCCAAGGAAACTATCAGTCTAAACAGGGTTGGTCCATAGGGAAGTTAAGTTTACAACAATTACAATTGAAAATGTAGTTCGTGTTATGTGGAAACTCGTGTCTTCCTTGGTAGTGTTCTTTCTTCTTGTACTATAGTAGAATGGTTGCTGTTGTTGTATTAACGATAAAAACACTCCACGCAGGCTTTGGGGAGTGTTATCGATGGTCTTTTGTCGGATAAAGATCCGGTACTTTCGGGTAACAAATGACCATTAAGGTACTAGCCCGACCATCTCGGGAACGATTTATATGGCCACATTAAACCTTCAAGGCCATCCCTCCCTCCCCACCTCCTAGTGCCATGAGGAGCTTCGGGTCGACAGATCCTCGTCTGTTAATGAAACGTGATTCGCCGCGGGAAGTTGAGATTGACAATTGGATTGTAGGAGCTATATATTGCGCTGGCAACCCCTTTGAGACGGCGCGCGCTGGAAAGGCTCTTATGCTTGTCTGGATCAAACGTATTCCGGTTCTCACCATAGTGATTAGAAAGATGTTCCCTCAACGCTCTTGGAGACGGAACTAGATCAAGCAGTTGTTTGCTAGGGTGTTCAGGTTTGCGACAACTAAGAAAATACTGTATGTTCACAATTTCGTTATTCTCTTTAGTTTGATTAATCATTGTCAACTTCGAATGCTTCATAGTCAACTTTGGTGAAAAAGGGTTGAGTATACTTTATTGTCAGCTACCCCAAAAATGAACTCCTGCGCATGCGAAGTAAATCCCCAGTCCCTGCGATTTTCCCCGTAGGGGCCGAACCCAAGGCTTTTTTTGAGTGTAATCGATGCTTATGGTCCTTTGCCGGATATAGAACATGTTCGTTCCGGTAAGAAAGCACCATAAAGGTACAAGCCCGACGCAGCTCGGAAACCATTACCATGGCCATGACATGACAGGTTTAATGATTCTAGGCCATCACGCCCCCAGGTCGCCAGAGCCTCGCCTGCTAAATATGTGTATGATATATTCATATTTGTAACAGGATTCGCCTAGCCTATGTGATTTTGACAATTGGGATTCGGAAGCTATAAAGCTTTGTATTGCGCTATTCACGTCCTTGAATCTCAGAACTGCTTCCGTGCTCCCCGCTGGTACAGTTCTTAACAACGACCATGATAGGTTTGCGAAAGCATTACACGTGGCCACAAAGATTCAATTTCGATTTATGCACTACAAATGGATTGGATAGCCATGGTATTTTGATCCTATTTTACGATCAATATACCTACAGCGAGTATATAAAAATTTGCAAACATAAAGTAAGTGAACTTTCCATACCACAATGTATTTAACAACAATTTAAGTAATAAATAAAAAACAGTTAATAGCAAGTGTAAACATTTTCCGCAGCAATTCACACAAGCAAGTCAACCGAGAAAGAAGAAATGTATACACGTCCTGATTTATGGCATATTGAAATGGCCTTCCTACACTCGTAAAAAAATCACTTAAAAATTACGAAGTGAAAAATATAAAAAAAATTCAAAAACGTTTAAAAATAAACATATATACTAATTATAGGAATTCAAAATTTCCTACTGAAAATTGCCTGAAAATTAAATTTAAATATAAATGAAAGGAACTTGAAATAAAATCTTAATTAATAACAGTCATCTAGTGAAAGTAGTACACCTAATAACAAGTAAGGAAGGCTAAGTTCGGGTGTAACCGAACATTACATACTCAGTTGAGAGCTATGGAGACAAAATAAGGAAAATCACCATGTAGGAAAATGAACCTAGGGTAACCCTGGAATGTGGTTGTATGGCATGTGTATCAAATGGAAGGTATTAAAGAGTATTTTGAGAGAGAGTAGGCCATAGTTCTATGGATGGACGCCATTTAGGGATATCGCCATAAAGGTGGACCAGGGCTGACTCTAGAATATGTTTGTACGATATGGGTATCAAATGAATGCTGTTAATGAGTATTTTGAAAAGGAGTGATCCTTAGTTCCATAGGTGGACGCCGTTTCGAGATATCGCCATAAAGGTGGACCAGGGGTGTCTCTAGTTGTACGATATGGGAATCAAATGAAAGGTGTTACTGAGCATTTTAAGAGTGAGTGGGCATTAGGTTTATAGGTGGACGCCTTTTCGAAATGTCGCCATTAGGGTGGGCCAGGGTGACTCTAGAATGTGTTTGTATGATATGGGTATCTAATGAAAGATGGTAATGAGTATTTTAAAAGGGAGTAAAACTTAGTTCTATAGGTGGACGCCTTTTCGAGAAATCACCATAAAGGTGGACCAGGGGTGACTCTAGAGTATGTTTGTACGATATGGGTATCAAATGAAAGCTGTTAATGAGTATTTTGAAAAGGAGTGATCCTTAGTTCCATAGGTGGACGCCGTTTCGAGATATCGCCATAAAGGTGGACCAGGGGTGTCTCTAGTTGTACGATATGGGAATCAAATGAAAGGTATTACTGAGCATTTTAAGAGGGAGTGGGCATTAGGTCTATAGGTGGACGCCTTTTCGAGATATCGCCATTAGGGTGGGCCAGGGGTGACTCTAGAATGTTTGTACGATATGGGTATCAAACGAAAGGTGTTACTGAGCATTTTAAGAGGGAGTGGGCATTAGGTCTATAGGTGGACGCCTTTTCGAGATATCGCCATTAGGGTGAGCCAGGGTGACTCTAGAATGTGGTTGTACGATATGGGTATCAAATGAAAGGTGGTAATGAGTATTTTAAAAGGGAGTAATCCTTAGTTCTATAGGTGGACGCCCTTTCGAGATATCGCCATAAAGGTGGACCAAGGGTGACTCTAGAATGTTTGTGCGATATGGGTATCAAACGAAAGGTGTTACTGAGCGTTTTAAGGGGGAGTGGGCATTAGGTCTATAGGTGGACGCCTTTTCGAGATATCGCCATTAGGGTGGGCCAGGGGTGACCCTAGAATGTTTGTACGATATGGTTATCAAACGAAAGGTGTTACTGAGCATTTTAAGAGGGAGTGGGCATTAGGTCTATAGGTGGACGGCTTTTCGAGATATCGCCATTAGGGTGGGCCAGGGGTGACTCTAGAATGTTTGTACGATATGGGTATCAAACGAAAGGTGTTACTGAGCATTTTAAGAGGGAGTGGGCATTAGGTCTATAGGTGGACGCCTTTTCGAGATATCGCCATTAGGGTGGGCCAGGGTGACTCTAGAATGTGTTTGTACGATATGGATATCAAACTAAAAGTATTAATGAGGGTTTTAAAAGCGAGTGGCCCTTAGATGTATATGTGAAGGCGTTCTCGCGATATCGACCAAAATGTGGACCAGGTGATCCAGAAAATCATCTGTCGGGTACTGCTAATTTATTTATATATGCAATACCACTAACAGTATTCCTGCCTAGATTCCAAGGGCTGTTGATTTCGCCTTGTAGAACTTTTTCATTTTCTTCTATTTAATATGGTAGGTGTCACACCCATTTTACAAAGTTTTTTCCAAAGTTATTTTTTGCGTCAATAAACCAATCCAGTTACCATGTTTCATCCCTTTTTTCGTAGTTGGTATAGAATTATGGCATTTTTTTCATTTTTCATAATTTTCGATATCGATAAAGTGGGCGCGGTTATGGTCGGATTTCGGCCATTTTTTATACCAAGATAAAGTGAGTTCAGGTAAGTACGTGGGCTAAGTTTAGTAAAAATATATCGGTTTTTGCTCAAGTTATTGTGTTAACGGCCGAGCGGAAGGACAGACGGTGGACTGTGTATAAAAACTGGGCGTGGCTTTCACCGATTTCGCCCATTTTCACAGAGAACAGTTACCGTCACAGAATCTATGCTCCTACCAAATTTGAGAAGGATTGGTAAATTTTTGTTCGACTTATGGCATTAAAAGTATTCTAGACAAACTAAATGAAAATGGGCGGAGCCACGCCCATTTTGAAATTTTCTTTTATTTTTGTATTTTGTTGCATCATATCATTACTGGAGTTGAATTTTGACTTAATTTACTTATATACAGTAAAGATATTAAATTTTTTGTTAAAATTTGAATTAAAAAAAATTTTTTTTTAAAAAGTGGGCGTGTTCTTCAGCCAATTTTGCTAATTTTTATTTAGCATATATATAGTAATAGTAGTAACGTTCCTGCCAAATTTCATCATGATATCTTCAACGACTGCCAAATTACAGCTTGCAAAACTTTTAAATTACCTTCTTGTAAAAGTGGGCGGTGCCACGCCCATTGTCCAAAATCTTACTAATTTTCTATTCTGCGTCATAATATCAACCCATCTACCAAGTTTCATCGCTTTAACCGCCTTTGGCAATGAATTATCGCATTTTTTCAGTTTTTCGAAATTTTCGATATCGAAAAAGTGGGCGTGGTTGTAGTCCGATATCGTTCATTTTAAACAGCGATCTGAGACGACTGCTCAGGAACCTACATACCAAATTTCATCAAGATACCTCAAAATTTACTCAAGTTATCGTGTTAACGGACGGACGGACGGACGGACATGGCTCAATCAAATTTTTTTTCGATCCTGATTATTTTGATATATGGAAGTCTATATCTATCTCGATTCCTTTATATATGTACAACCAACCGTTATCCAATCAAACTTAATATACTCTGTGAGCTCTGCTCAACTGAGTATAAAAAGAAAACCACGAAACCAAACCTCGAGTATTTTCTTTCGTTAAATAAACTTTTTAGGTGGAATCACCCATGCCTGTTTTTGGGAAAGCCCACCTCCTGCCAACGGCTGTTTAAAATGCCTGAATTTTAAATTTTCGAAGCTAGTCATCCCTCTGAAAGTAGGAAAATTTCGTAGGTTTTCCAATATCTGGTGTTTCGTGAAGAAGACATCAATAATAATAAGATTATGTTGTTGTTGTTGTTGTAGCAGTGCTGAGCCCCATCCAATAGGTGTGACCGATCACAAATTGTCACCAATATCATCTAACGGGGTCCAAGGAAACTTGCTGTTTCAACAGGGGTGGACCATAGTGAGGGGGTGTTAGAGGCGTTGGTTCCACATTACAATTGAAGAGATGGTTCGCGTCATGTGGGGCACATTGAAGTGGGGTATACATTTTGTATATCGGGGTTGATTCTGGATAGGTAAGAGTTTAACTTGTCACAGTATCCAGTTCGAAGTTGGACTAGATAGAGTTTTGTCCCGATGTCTTAACCTATCTGTGAAGCTTCACGTTCGTAGCTCATTGAGAGGTTAGGTTAGGTTGAACTGGCCGGTCCATGAGGACCTCACGTGGACATAATGCGTCCGTAGTTTACCATTAGTTTCTTTTAACGACCAAACTGAAAACCTAGGACCTATGTTATAAAATAACTCAGTCCACTTGGGAAATACTAGGCATTTTCCAGAACTTAAGCCATTTGCTGCTTCTAGATCTGACAGCTGTGTCACTCCTAATTGCTGGAGTTTTAGCTTGGCAAGCTCAGATCACGAGCAGGAAACGTGCTCGATCGTTTCCTCCTCCAACCCGCACTTCCTACATCTGCTATCAAGCCTAATTTAATGGCATGTGACGCCAGAAGGCAGTGCCCAGTCAGAATACCCGTCATGAGTCTGCAGTCATCTCTATAATAGAAACAGCTTTGTTAGTTTGAGGTTGTAAGAGTTTCATGCTTGAACCCACGCGTTTCCAACTCAGTGAAAGTTTCCGCTTTCCTCTGCTTGCAAAGTGTGATGTCGATCGAAATACTTTCTTGTCAGGAGCGCCTTCTTCCTCGGTGCTCATACAACTCACAATTATATCTGCTCTGATACTCGTCGTCGGCATCACGGACATAAATATTTCGGAGATCTTTTCTCGCGAACACTCCAAATTCCGTGTCGTCTTGTCTAGGCACAATTGATGATTCTGTGTCATACATCACGACTGGCATGATGAGCGACTTGTAGAGCGTGTTTTTGTTCGTTGAGAGAAAACTTTACTTTGCGATTGGCTACTCCGTCTAAATTAGCACTTTTTTACCAGAGATATTCTCCATTTGATTTCTAATCTGGCAGGTTTTTCGCTCTTTATGCTGCTTTTCAAATAAAGAAATCCTCCCCAGTCTCGAATTTATATCCATATACAGTGACATGGCCAAGGCGCAAATGCGCTGATTCTTTCTTGGATGACAGCAAGTATTTCGTCTTGTTCTCATTTACCGCAAGGTTCACTTTTTTGCCTATTTATATGTTCATGAGAGAATAGAAATCGGCTTTGGTAATTACTGTGCCATCACGGCTTCACAAAGTTGCTAGAATTATCTTCTCCAGATGAGTTTTAAAAAAAATCGCACGAAAATAGTAGCCTTATCTCAAGTCACCTTTGGTTTCGAATGACTCGGGTAGGTTCGTCTTAATATTTAGGTATTTTGTTGGCGTTGCTCTATGTCATTTGGCGCATCCTTAGTAACTTTGCGGCGTATCTAAATACAGTCAAAGCAGTATACAAGCCACTTCTTTTCGCGTTGCTTTAAGGTCGGTGATCAATGGTGTACGTCGATTCTTCTTAAGGATCTGGCGCATCGTGAAGATCTGGTCCATACTAGATTTAACAGGTCTAATAAGGAAGTGCCAGCTATTTCTTTGACTTTAGGTTTCAGTCTTTTGCATAATCCGTTTCATAGAACCTCATAAGCTACGTTAAAAAGGCTGATTCAGCGGTAATTAGCGAGTTTTGCGGGATCGCTTGTCTTGTGGATTTGGCAGAGCACACTTAAATTTTAATCTGAAGGCACGCGCTCTTCTATCTATATTTTGCAAAGTAGTCGATGCTTGCCCTTTACCAACTTTTCACCTGCATTTTTGAAAAGCTCGGCGGGTTGTCCGTCGCCATCCGCGCCTTGTTATTCTTTAGCCGGGATATTGCCATTCTCACTTCGTTATAGTCGAGTGCCTTTTACATCAGGGCAATTATTCTATCGGGTTTGTCTTCTCCCTCACTAGTTAGCAATAAGAATAAGTGCTTCTCCCACAACTTAAGCACACGCTGCATGTCAGTTACCACGTCACCATTATTATTTCTGCAGGAATCTTGAAACTATCCGTCAAAGGTCAGAATCTTTGGTAGAGCTTTCGGCCGTCATTTCTTGCAGGCTACACCTGAAGTGCCTCGCACTCAAACCGCTTTGCCTTCTAAATACCTCTGCTTATGTTCGCAGCGTGGCCCTTTAGGCAGCGCCCTTTTTTCGAGACAGCGCGACATTACTCATCGTACAAGTTGTCTTTCTGCGGCCTCCGTGAAAACCTATGGTATCAGTAGCGGTTGTTCGTAATGAGAGAGCAAAATACTCCCAAAGCTCGACCACATTATCAGGTAATCATCAGTTATCTGTTTCGTTAACAGCTTTTCGTCGGCAAACTGTACTTGTGCACCTGCAGACACTTTCTTTGCTGTACAGAGGCATTTACGTATATTTGCTGCCACAAGGTAAGTGGTCCGAGTCGATATATCGACCTCGTAGAGTGCACACAGACACTGGTCAGTGGTCAATCCAGCCATGTTTTCCCCAAGGATTAATTTAACACTGTTCATTGGTACGAAAGGTAGATTACTTTCGGTACATCACATGCAGTTCTTAATAAGAAGCACCTAACGTAGCCGATCTTGTTGCTTCCCTGCAAAAATAGTGCGACTAATCTCTAAACAGAGCGGTCTCCGATTGATCTCTTTTGTCTACATTGGAGCATAATTGAGCCCCTCTAGTCCCTTTTGCGTCCAGTTGTGATAAGTCAGATTGAAATCTATGTAGCCCATTTTAAGAAACATAATAGAAAGAAAATAGAGAAATTGTAAGCATTTTCTTTATATAAATGGACAAAATCAGCGAAAAATGTAGCCTTATATAAAGGCATATTCTTTCTGATCTTTGGTTTTAAAATTTTGACATAGAAATTGTAAAAATATTTATGAGAAATAAAAATATAAAGACGAAGCGCAATTAATTGACTAGATATTGATAAGTTGACTCCTTTTCTGTAAAATTTCCAATCCATATAACGTGCGCTCCACTTATATAAACCGTTTCCTAAGCTGTTATTACTTTGGTTTAACCAGACATCGAACACCCCAAATTTTACTTTTATAATATACTAGCAGACCGGTCAGATGTTGTTCTGCCCTAAATTTGGTCTATCTACATCAATTTTAATAAACATTTTCTGCCTAACTCTGCTCCCCACCCCCTCACTTTTTCTTAATCCTTTTATTCACTCCTCCCTCCGTCTCTTCGCTTCATCTATCTCTATTTTCGTCTCACGCTATCTCTTTCTCAGTCTCCTTCTCCTTCCGTCTTTTCTCTTCTCTAAAGTTTTTCCCATTCTTCTCCATCCCTTATTGCCAGGCAAATTGAATAGGACGTATGTAAATAGTTATGTGGGTATTATTAATTCATGTCTTTATTTCGGCTTCGCATGCACATTTATCAGTTTTGCCAGGTTAATGCAACTAAATCGAATATCACAATGAAAACTACTTTAAAGCTCTGGGCAACAACTTTCATTTGATATCCATATTACACACACATTCTAGGGGTATCCGGGTCCAGGTTTTGCCCATATCTTGAGACCCCAGTCACCCAGCCGTAAAAAAATTGCTCTGTACTAAAGCACTCATCAACAGCTTTTATTCGTTATCCATATTCTATAAACACATTCTAGGGGTACCCGCGGCCACGTTTTCGCTTATATCTCGAGACTCTAGTTACACGCGGGTAGGAAAAATACCCCGTATCAAAGTACTCATAAACAGCTTACATTCGATACCCATATTGTACAAACATATCCCAGGATTACCCACGTCCACGTTTTGATCTCAAGACCCTATCCAGAACGAGGTAAAAATTAGCCTATGCCTGTCTCCTGGTTCTAAGCTACCCCTCCACCAATTTTCAGCCAAATATGTTCATCTGTTACTTCCTCTTCAATCACTCTTTATATATTAAAAAAAAAGCGCATCAAAATCCGTTGCGCATTTTTAAAGGTTTAGGCATTCAAAGGGACATAGGGACAGAAAAAGCGATTTTTTTTATAATATGTAGTGATGTACATCCATACATACTTATAAACCTACGCCCGAAGTTAAATAACGCAGCAAATGCTATATATGTACGTATGTATGTGTCGCATCAAGCCTCACTCAAAAGCAATTAGCGCGGACAGTTCACAGCGAACAAACACACATACGCATTTTTTGATAAAAATGTTACTTTTGTTTAAAAAATTTGGCTGATATAAGAAAGGAATCAAGTATTTTTTTTTATGGAGATCGAAGGTAGATATTTCAAAGATTTAGTGAAAAGTAGAATTTTTGAAATCCATCCATCCGTTTATGAGTTATAGCTGTGTAAACAAAAATTTTATGATTTTTTGCTACATTTTGGCAATTTGCGACGCCCCTATAATATATATCTTCAAATTATTTTAACTGTACCATCTCACGTAGCTAAGCTTTCAAATGCAAAAAACCGTTTTAAAATCGGAGTATTCTGTATGAAGTTATGTGCATACATGGCATTTAGCGACTTTATTTTATAAGATTTATAGATAGATATATATATTTATATAGATAGATAGATGTATGTATGTACGGTTCAAGGTTTATATAGATGTTAGTCTAAAAGATTGTGTCTTCTGGTTACTTACAGGACAACTTTGGCATCATTTGGACCATTTCCGTACTCCCGAGATTATATCAAGACTGTTTGCGATATTTTTCAGGATGAAATCGGAAATATTTGGGTCAGTTCGAATCCGTGTATGTAATCTTTTCGGGACTACTTTTAGAATACCTCAGGATTAGAGGACCGTTTCGGAATTATTTGAGGAACATTTTCGGGACTATTTCAAAATTTTCTAGGATTATTTCGGGACCGTTTAGAGACTGTGTTCGAGATTTTCTTGGGTCTGTTTCGGGTCCGTTTCTGGATTATTTTCCTAATAATATCTTCGAGACTTTTTGGAAACTAACTCCGTATAGTTTCAATATTGTTTTTTCAAAGTATTTCTCGATTATTTAGGGAATCATATCGAAAGAACTGGCACCGACTATTTTGTAACTATCGCCGGATTTGTTCGTTGTTTTCGGAACTAATTCAAGATCATTAAAAAAAAAGTATTTCTGGGGAGTATCGGATCCTCCTTTTTTAAGAACTCCACTATATCCTTCCATCTGTTTATCACCGTGTACTTATCTCCGCTACTGCGAGTATTTTGCGATTTGTTGGGAATATTTAAAGATTACTTTCTGGACGATCTTGTTATTTTTTTTGAAATCATATCTTGGCATATTGTGCGGACTGGGACGCGGTTTTAGGCTAGATTTACGAATATGTGAAAGATGAACAGACGTTTAAATCCACAAAAAATTAACGCCTTATTAACACTTAATGACAGATTTTGATTATGTCAGCCCATTTAAGTTCGAGCAGTGTTGTTGCTCCGAATTTCGTGCACTTCTGCCAACTCTGGTTTTTTGGCAGTATACAATAAAAATTATTAGCGGTTTGGAAACAAATAAAACTTCATTAAAAATACAGTCATTGTACACTAGACTGGACATATTTTGTATGAAAAAATTTTAAGTTTAAGAAAAAGCTGTACCGCCCCCTCAAATTATTCCTTTGCATGTAGGTAATTAAATTCCAAACTCTTGGGCAGACAACTTCAGGTTAAGGCGTGGCACATTTTCATTGAAAATGCCCAGAATCGGGTTTTTTTTGTAATTTTCGAGAGCCATGCTCAACAAAAACTTATAAAAAGTTGTTGTTATGCTATTTCCTTCTAAAGTGTATTTATAACAATTAAAGGAATGAAAATGCTTTGGGTACCATTTCTGAAGTCATAACTCGAAGACCGTTTGACGTAACTTAAACATTTTTAAATGGGTGTGGCATCTTCTTTTGGCCAATGAAGAAGAATTGACCTACTGTGAAGAAGCTGTTTACACTTATTTCCTGTACGAAGAGGAATACTTCTGATAAAAGACACCCAAAATCATTAAACAAAGACCCATCCATGGTCTAAGATAGTTTTCGCTCTCACTTCACACATATTAGCCATTAGCCAGTGCGTTTTATAGCTCCGTATAATTCTCAATTCTCACGGAAATGCTTTGGATCATTGGAAGAATGGAGAAATAGAGGTCGTGATATGTACAAATACATAAGTTAGTAGATATCGCCGTTGTGTTTCATTTAAAACATGCGGAAAAAGGCCAATCCACGACATCTATTTTTGAAAAAGGATGTTTATTAAAAGCAGCGTTGCCAAACTAATGACAAGAAATTTAAAAGCTGTTGAGTTGATGGCGAATAAGGACAAAAGAAAATACCGGCCGTCATCGAGGAAAGAGTCAGCGAAAATTTCGAAATAGTAAAGGACTTCGTTTATTTGAGAACCATTACTAACACAAGCAACAACATCAGTTCTTAAATCCACCGCAGAATCACTATTGCCTACAAATGTTACTTACGACAATTGAAAAAGAAACTCCTTTCTCGGTAAACGAAAATCATGCTCTACTAGTCACTTATCGTACCCATCCTTCTATACGGTGTAGAAGCGTGGAACATGACAACATCAGGTGAAGTGACTCTGGGTGTGTTCGAGAGAAAAGTTCTTCGAAAGATTTAGGGACCGCCACGCGTTGGCGATGGCGAGTATCGAAAAAGATTTAGTTATGAATATTATGTATTTCCGACCAGTTCTTATTGAATCTGAAGGTATATTATTAGGCTTTTCCGGTCTAAGTTTTTGTTTTTAAGTGCGAAAAAATTAAATGATTCCACTTTTCTAACCCAACGTTTCGCTAATAACTTTTTAGCATCATCAGGGGTATGTGTTTATTTGTTAAATCTGTTACAAACAACAAAATACAAAAATGTTAAATTACATACAATTCTATTGAGTTTGATAAATCCGTATGAAAAATCAACTAAAAACAGATAATAATACATGAAAAACCAACTTACAATATTGCACCTTGCCGAGGGGTTTTCCTCTTTTGAAATTATTTAAAAATATTGTCTTTGAACATACAACACTTTTGAAAAACATAAAAACATTGAACATTTATGGACAGTAAATCAATACCAACTTAACGCTATGGTAATCTCGTCAATACTAAAAACTATTTTCCTAAACACGTAATGTAAGCAGATGCTATATTGTCTGTATCTTCTTTCTTGTTAATCGTCTTTTCTCTTCTTTCCATGATTCTCAGGCTTTCTAAAGTGTATCTTGTTGTTTCTTTCCGTTCCCTGTCAATAATCTTCGCATTAGTAAAGTCAGCTGAGTGTCCACTTGATATTATGTGTTGTGATAACGCTGTACTGTTCTTTTGTTTTCTTATATCCGCTTCATGTTCGCCCAGTCTAACACCTAAGGGACGCTTTGTTGTGCCAATATATATTTTGCCGCATTCTTCGTTTGGTTTTCCTTTACAAGTAATTTCGTAAATAACGTTGTTTTGTTGATGGAGATCTACAGGACACTTTGTTCTTGTAAATATCGTTGACAAAGTGCGGTTTGACTTATAGGCAAGTGTTGTGTTAGTTGTTTTTATTATGCTGTGATCAATATTTTCGGTAAGCTTGGGTATGTATGTGACGCTGTAAAACTTTTTCGCTGCTTTCGTTTCTAAATTTGTTCTTATGTTAGGTTGGTTGCTGGATTTCATGATTTCTTGGTTTATTAGCTCTCGTATTAAATTATTAGGATAATTGTTGCTGCGTAAAATATTATAAATTTTTTGTATATTGGCATTATGAAAAGTTTTGTGGCTTAAGGTCAAAATTTTATGTATGAAATTTTTTGTTGTATTAATCTTATATTTGGTCGGCTGCGAGGAAAGGTAGTTTATTAGGCGTCCTGAAGAGGTAGGTTTTGAATACCAGTCAAGAAAAAGGTTGTGTTCCTCCCTATGGATGCAGACATCAAGAAAAGGTATTTTGGAGTTGGCTTCTAATTTCCATTGTAAATTGCAGTTTTTTGTGATATTTATTCAGAATATCTAGAATAATGTTCGCGTCGTTACGTTTAATTATCGCCAAGAGATCGTCTACATATTTACATATAAATTTTATGTCTATATCAAATCGTTTCTTAAGTTCTAAAATAGCATTGTCAAGTAAGTCATCCATAACAATGTCAGCTATTGTAGGTGAAATTGGATTGCCCATAGGCATTCCAAACGTTTGCGTATAAAGCTTATTATCAAACATAAAATAATTATTATCTTTAAGGCAGAAATCTAGTATCTCCTGGAATTTCGGCTTTGGAATATTGGTTTTTTCTTTTATTTGGTTCCATTTTCCAAGAATTATTTTCGAGGCTAACATTGTTGGTATGTTAGTGAACAATGAAACGACATCAAAGGACACTAGAACTTCATCATCACATAACCTTATATTGGCTAATCTATCTTTTAGGTTGAACGAATTCTTAACATTGTATTTTTCCGATATTAAAGCTTGTAGAATATCTCCAACGTAATTTGACAATTTGTAGCAGGGGACCATAACTGAAGAAACAATAGGACGTAAAGGCATTTCAGGCTTATGTATTTTTGGCAATCCATATATTCTAGGTGCCAAAGCCGCAGAGCAAGTGAGTTGTTGTTTCTCTCTATAATTGATATGTTTGTTTTTGTAAAGCTCGTCCACTATTCTGTTGTTTTTCTTTTGTAAAGTATTTGTAGGGTCAGTTCTTGTTGCTTTATAAGTGCTTTTGTCTTCGATTAGCTTACTCATTTTCTCTATATACTCAGTTTTATACATTGCTACTGTTTTCTTTCCCTTGTCAGCCTCTGTTAAAACAATTTCGTTCTTGTATTTACCGACGAACGCTTTCGCCTTACAAAATGCCGCTAATATAAATTTTTGGGCTTCATTATGCTTAATGTTACGCTTAAATTGAAGAATTCTATTGCTCACTTTGTTACGCGCAATTTCCTTATCCTTTTCGTTTTCTAATGATTGTATAATTTGTTCAATTTCAGCTATGATGTGTATAGGTGAAAAATTTGATTTTGTTGTTGGTACTGTGAATTTTTTACAAAGTGACAATATCCATTTAACTTCGTTAGGGAAATCAATCGTTGTTTTATTTACGAACCAGTTATCGTTTGTTGTTATGTTAAGCTTCTTCATTTTTTCGTTCTTAAGTTTATTTATTTTCGACATAAGTATAGTTCTCTTTCTTTCTGCGATCCTGTGACTGAGGAAACTTTGCTTATTGACAAATGTGTTAAATTCTACCTCATTTAAAGTATATTTTAATTGCTGTTGAGCCTGATTTAATAGATCTTTTGTAAGCTTGATGTTAATGTTGGTTTGCGTAATTTCTAAATTTAATATTTTCATTAGAAAACTTTGTTTTGACTTATCAATCTGTTGTCTTATCTTTTCAGAAGTGGTGTTAATTTCAACGTGTCTGATTGAATTTGTTAGGTGATAAGGGATAAGTCCGTATCGTTTGCATTCTAAGAGAAATTTTAGATCTTCTTTATGCTTAGATAGTTTCTGTATTTGTTTGCTGTAGTGTTTGAGGGATATGCATGCTAAATTTCCATGCTTATAGCTTATATGCTTGTAAAAATGCTTCATTTTGGTTGGCTTTGTAAATGTTGTTCGTAGCAGAAAAAATAAACAGATTATTCGGCAGGCCTTCCGAGTTTAAATATTATGTATTTCCGACCAGTTCTTATTGAATCTGAAGGTATATTATTAGGCTTTTCCGGTCTAAGTTTTTGTTTTTAAGTGCGAAAAAATTAAATGATTCCACTTTTCTAACCCAACGTTTCGCTAATAACTTTTTAGCATCATCAGGGGTATGTGTTTATTTGTTAAATCTGTTACAAACAACAAAATACAAAAATGTTAAATTACATACAATTCTATTGAGTTTGATAAATCCGTATGAAAAATCAACTAAAAACAGATAATAATACATGAAAAACCAACTTACAATATTGCACCTTGCCGAGGGGTTTTCCTCTTTTGAAATTATTTAAAAATATTGTCTTTGAACATACAACACTTTTGAAAAACATAAAAACATTGAACATTTATGGACAGTAAATCAATACCAACTTAACGCTATGGTAATCTCGTCAATACTAAAAACTATTTTCTAATCGAAGACAAAAGCACTTATAAAGCAACAAGAACTGACCCTACAAATACTTTACAAAAGAAAAACAACAGAATAGTGGACGAGCTTTACAAAAACAAACATATCAATTATAGAGAGAAACAACAACTCACTTGCTCTGCGGCTTTGGCACCTAGAATATATGGATTGCCAAAAATACATAAGCCTGAAATGCCTTTACGTCCTATTGTTTCTTCAGTTATGGTCCCCTGCTACAAATTGCCAAATTACGTTGGAGATATTCTACAAGCTTTAATATCGGAAAAATACAATGTTAAGAATTCGTTCAACCTAAAAGATAGATTAGCCAATATAAGGTTATGTGATGATGAAGTTCTAGTGTCCTTTGATGTCGTTTCATTGTTCACTAACATACCAACAATGTTAGCCTCGAAAATAATTCTTGGAAAATGGAACCAAATAAAAGAAAAAACCAATATTCCAAAGCCGAAATTCCAGGAGATACTAGATTTCTGCCTTAAAGATAATAATTATTTTATGTTTGATAATAAGCTTTATACGCAAACGTTTGGAATGCCTATGGGCAATCCAATTTCACCTACAATAGCTGACATTGTTATGGATGACTTACTTGACAATGCTATTTTAGAACTTAAGAAACGATTTGATATAGACATAAAATTTATATGTAAATATGTAGACGATCTCTTGGCGATAATTAAACGTAACGACGCGAACATTATTCTAGATATTCTGAATAAATATCACAAAAAACTGCAATTTACAATGGAAATAGAAGCCAACTCCAAAATACCTTTTCTTGATGTCGGCATCCATAGGGAGGAACACAACCTTTTTCTTGACTGGTATTCAAAACCTACCTCTTCAGGACGCCTAATAAACTACCTTTCCTCGCAGCCGACCAAATATAAGATTAATACAGCAAAAAATTTCATACATAAAAAAAAAAAAAAAAAAAAAAAAAAATAAAATTTTGACCTTAAGCCACAAAACTTTTCATAATGCCAATATACAAAAAATTTATAATATTTTACGCAGCAACAATTATCCTAATAATTTAATACGAGAGCTAATAAACCAAGAAATCATGAAATCCAGCAACCAACCTAACATAAGAACAAATTTAGAAACGAAAGCAGCGAAAAAGTTTTACAGCGTCACATACATACCCAAGCTTACCGAAAATATTGATCACAGCATAATAACAAGTAAGGACGGGCACACGAATGGGGCTGAACAATAATCTTATCCCATTCGTAATCTCCGAATAATCGGATGTATAAGATAAGAAATATATAGTGAACAGATCTACATACCTTAACGATTTTTAAGATAAATATAAAATAAACAAGTAAGGAAGGCTAAGTTCGGGTGTAACCGAACATAACATACTCAGTTGAGAGCTATGGAGACAAAATAAGGAAAATCAATCTGGGGTAACCCTGGAATGTGGTTGTATAACATGTGTATCAAATGAAAGGTATTAAAGAGTATTTTAAGAGAGAATAGGCCATAGTTCTATGGATGAACGCCATTTAGGGATATCGCCATAAAGGTAGACCAGGGCTGACTCTAGAATTTGTTTGTACGATATGGGTATCAAATGAAAGGTGTTACTGAGCATTTTAAGAGGGAGTGGGCCTTAGGTCTATCGGTGGACGCCTTTTCGAGATGTCCCCATTAAGGTGGACCAGGGGTGATTCTATAATGTGTTTGTACGATATGGGTATCAAATGAAAGCTGTTAATGAGTATTTTGAAAAGGAGTGATCCTTAGTTCCATAGGTGGACGCCGTTTCGAGATATCGCCATAAAGGTGGACCAGGGGTGTCTCTAGAATGTGTTTGTACGATATGGGAATCAAATGAAAGGTGTTACTGAGCATTTTAAGAGGGAGTGGGCATTAGGTCTATAGGTGGACGCCTTTTCGAGATATCGCCATTAGGGTGGGCCAGGGGTGACTCTAGAATGTTTGTACGGTATGGGTATCAAATGAAAGCTGTTAATGAGTATTTTGAAAAGGAGTGATCCTTAGTTCCATAGGTGGACGCCGTTTCGAGATATCGCCATAAAGGTGGACCAGGGGTGTCTCTAGAATGTGTTTGTACGATATGGGAATCAAATGAAAGGTGTTACTGAGCATTTTAAGAGGGAGTGGGCATGAGGTCTATAGGTGGACGCCTTTTCGAGATATCGTCATTAGGGTGGGCCAGGGGTGACTCTAGAATGTGTTTGTACGATATGTGCATCAAACGAAAGGTGTTACTGAGCATTTTAAGAGGGAGTGGGCATTAGGTCTATAGGCGGACGCCCTTTCGAGATATCGCCATTAGGGTGGGCCAGGGGTGACTCTAGAATGTTTGTACGATATGGGTATCAAACGAAAGGTGTTACTGAGCATTTTAAGAGGGAGTGGGCATTAGGTCTATAGGTGGACGCCTTTTCGAGATATCGCCATTAGGGTGGGCCAGGGGTGACTCTAGAATGTGTTTGTACGATATGGGTATCAAATGAAAGGTGGTAAGGAGTATTTTAAAAGGGAGTAATCCTTAGTTCTATAGGTGGACGCCTTTTCGAGATATCGCCATAAAGGTGGACCAAGGGTGACTCTAGAATGTTTGTACGATATGGGTATCAAACGAAAGGTGTTACTGAGCATTTTAAGAGGGAGTGGGCATTAGGTCTATAGGTGGACGCCTTTTCGAGATATCGCCATTAGGGTGGGCCAGGGTGACTCTAGAATGTGTTTGTACGATATGGGTATCAAATGAAAGGTGGTAATGAGTATTTTAAAAGGGAGTAATCCTTAGTTCTATAGGTGGACGCCTTTTCGAGATATCGCCATAAAGCTGGACCAAGGGTGACTCTAGAATGTTTGTACGGTATGGGTATCAAACGAAAGGTGTTACTAAGCATTTTAAGAGGGAGTGGGCATTAGGTCTATAGGTGGACGCCTTTTCGAGATATCGCCATTAGGGTGGGCCAGGGTGACTCTAGAATGTGTTTGTACGATATGGGTATCAAATGAAAGGTGGTAATGAGTATTTTAAAAGGGAGTAATCCTTAGTTCTATAGGTGGACGCCTTTTCGAGATATCGCCATTAGGGTGGGCCAGGTGTGACTCTAGAATGTTTGTACGATATGGGTATCAAACGAAAGGTGTTACTGAGCATTTTAAGAGCGAGTGGGCATTAGGTCTATAGGTGGACGCCTTTTCGATATATCGCCATTAGGGTGGGACAGGGGTGACTCTAGAATGTTTGTATGATATGGGTATCAAACGAAAGGTGTTACTGAGCATTTTAAGAGGGAGTGTACATTAGGTCTATAGGTGGACGCCTTTTCGAGATATCGCCATTAGGGTGGGCCAGGGGTGACTCTAGAATGTTTGTACGATATGGGTATCAAACGAAAGGTGTTACTGAGCATTTTAAGAGGGAGTGGACATTAGGTCTATAGGTGGACGCCTTTTCGAGATATCGCCATTAGGGTGGGCCAGGGTGACTCTAGAATGTGTTTGTACGATATGGGTATCAAATGAAAGGTGGTAATGAGTATTTTAAAAGGGAGTAATCCTTAGTTCTATAGGTGGACGCCTTTTCGAAATATCGCCATTAGGGTGGGCCAGGTGTGACTCTAGAATGTTTGTACGATATGGGTATCAAACGAAAGCTGTTACTGAGCATTTTAAGAGGGAGTGGGCATTAGGTCTATAGGTGGACGCCTTTTCGAGATATTGCCATTAGGGTGGGCCAGGGGTGACTCTAGAATGTTTGTACGATATGGGTATCAAACGAAAGGTGTTACTGAGCATTTTAAGAGGGAGTGGGCATTAGGTCTATAGGTGGACGCCTTTTCGAGATATTGCCATTAGGGTGGGCCAGGGGTGACTCTAGAATGTTTGTACGATATGGGTATCAAACGAAAGCTGTTACTGAGCATTTTAAGAGGGAGTGGACACTAGGTCTATAGGTGGACGCCTTTTCGAGATATCGCCATTAGGGTGGGCCAGGGGTTACTCTAGAATGTTTGTACGATATGGGTATCAAACGAAAGGTGTTACTGAGCATTTTAAGAGAGAGGGGGCATTAGTTCTATAGGTGGACGCCTTTTCGAGATATCGCCATTAGGGTGGGACAGGGGTGACTCTGGTATGTTTTTGTACGATATGGATATCAAATTAAAGGTATTAATGAGGGTTTTAAAAGCAAGTGGCCCTTAGATGTATATGTGAAGGCGTTCTCGTGATATCCACCAAAATGTGGACCAGGTGATCCAGAAAATCATCTGTCGGGTACTGCTAATTTATTTATATATGCAATACCACTAACAGTATTCCTGCCAAGATTCCAAGGGCTGTTGATTTCGCCTTGTAGAACTTTTTCATTTTCTTCTACTTAATATGGTAGGTGTCACACCCATTTTACAAAGATTTTTCCAAAGTTATATTTTGCGTCAACAAACCAATCCAGTTACCATGTTTCATTCCTTTTTTCGTATTTGGTATAGAATTATGGCATTTTTTTCAATTTTCGTAATTTTCGATATCGATAAAGTGGGCGTGGTTATGGTCAGATTTCGCCCATTTTTTATACCAAGAAAAAGTGAGCTCAGGTAAGTACGTGGGCTAAGTTTAGTAAAGATATATCGGATTGTGCTCAAGTTATTGTGTTAATGGCCGAGCGGAAGGACAGACGGTGGACTGTGTATAAAAACTGGGCGTGGCTTCCACCGATTTCGCCCATTTTCACAGAGAACAGTTACCGTCATAGAATCTATGCTCCTACCAAATTTGAGAAGGATTGGTAAATTTTTGTTCGACTTATGGCAATAAAAGTATTCTAGACAAACTAAATGAAAATGGGCGGAGCCACGCCCATTTTGAAATTTTCTTTTATTTTTGTATTTTGTTGCATCATATCATTACTGGAGTTGAATTTTGACTTAATTTACTTATATACAGTAAAGATATTAAATTTTTTGTTAAAATTTGAATTTAAAAAAATTTTTTTTTAAAAAGTGGGCGTGTTCTTAATCCAATTTTGCTAATTTTTATTTAGCACATATAGAGTAATAGTAGTAACGTTCCTGCCAAATTTCATCATGATATCTTCAACGACTGCCAAATTACAGCTTGCAAAACTTTTAAATTACCTTCTTGTAAAAGTGGGCGGGGCCACGCCCATTGTCCAAAATCTTACTAATTTTCTATTCTGCGTCATAACGTCAACCCATCTACCAAGTTTCGTCGCTTTATCTGTCTTTTGTAATGAGTTATCGCACTTTTTCGGTTTTTCGAAATTTTCGATATCGAAAAAGTGGGCGTGGTTATAGTCCGATATCGTTCATTTTAAATAGCGATCTGAGATAAGTGCTCAGGAACCTACATACCAAATTTCATCAAGATATCTCAAAATTTACTCAAGTTATCGTGTTAACGGACGGACGGACGGACGGACGGACGGACGGACGGACGGACGGACGGACGGACGGACGGACATGGCTCAATCAAATTTTTTTTCGATCCTGATTATTTTGATATATGGAAGTCTATATCTATCTCGATTCCTTTATATATGTACAACCAACCGTTATCCAATCAAACTTAATATACTCTGTGAGCTCTGCTCAACTGAGTATAAAAACAACTAACACAACACTTGCCTATAAGTCAAACCGCACTTTGTCAACGATATTTACAAGAACAAAGTGTCCTGTAGATCTCCATCAACAAAACAACGTTATTTACGAAATTACTTGTAAAGGAAAACCAAACGAAGAATGCGGCAAAATATATATTGGCACAACAAAGCGTCCCTTAGGTGTTAGACTGGGCGAACATGAAGCGGATATAAGAAAACAAAAGAACAGTACAGCGTTATCACAACACATAATATCAAGTGGACACTCAGCTGACTTTACTAATGCGAAGATTATTGACAGGGAACGGAAAGAAACAACAAGATACACTTTAGAAAGCCTGAGAATCATGGAAAGAAGAGAAAAGACGATTAACAAGAAAGAAGATACAGACAATATAGCATCTGCTTACATTACGTGTTTAGGAAAATAGTTTTTAGTATTGACGAGATTACCATAGCGTTAAGTTGGTATTGATTTACTGTCCATAAATGTTCAATGTTTTTATGTTTTTCAAAAGTGTTGTATGTTCAAAGACAATATTTTTAAATAATTTCAAAAGAGGAAAACCCCTCGGCAAGGTGCAATATTGTAAGTTGGTTTTTCATGTATTATTATCTGTTTTTAGTTGATTTTTCATACGGATTTATCAAACTCAATAGAATTGTATGTAATTTAACATTTTTGTATTTTGTTGTTTGTAACAGATTTAACAAATAAACACATACCCCTGATGATGCTAAAAAGTTATTAGCGAAACGTTGGGTTAGAAAAGTGGAATCATTTAATTTTTTCGCACTTAAAAACAAAAACTTAGACCGGAAAAGCCTAATAATATACCTTCAGATTCAATAAGAACTGGTCGGAAATACATAATATTTAAACTCGGAAGGCCTGCCGAATAATCTGTTTATTTTTTCTGCTACGAACAACATTTACAAAGCCAACCAAAATGAAGCATTTTTACAAGCATATAAGCTATAAGCATGGAAATTTAGCATGCATATCCCTCAAACACTACAGCAAACAAATACAGAAACTATCTAAGCATAAAGAAGATCTAAAATTTCTCTTAAAATGCAAACGATACGGACTTATCCCTTATCACCTAACAAATTCAATCAGACACGTTGAAATTAACACCACTTCTGAAAAAATAAGACAACAGATTGATAAGTCAAAACAAAGTTTTCTAATGAAAATATTAAATTTAGAAATTACGCAAACCAACATTAACATCAAGCTTACAAAAGATCTATTAAATCAGGCTCAACAGCAATTAAAATATACTTTAAATGAGGTAGAATTTAACACATTTGTCAATAAGCAAAGTTTCCTCAGTCACAGGATCGCAGAAAGAAAGAGAACTATACTTATGTCGAAAATAAATAAACTTAAGAACGAAAAAATGAAGAAGCTTAACATAACAACAAACGATAACTGGTTCGTAAATAAAACAACGATTGATTTCCCTAACGAAGTTAAATGGATATTGTCACTTGGTAAAAAATTCACAGTACCAACAACAAAATCAAATTTTTCACCTATACACATCATAGCTGAAATTGAACAAATTATACAATCATTAGAAAACGAAAAGGATAAGGAAATTGCGCGTAACAAAGTGAGCAATAGAATTCTTCAATTTAAGCGTAACATTAAGCATAATGAAGCCCAAAAATTTATATTAGCGGCATTTTGTAAGGCGAAAGCGTTCGTCGGTAAATACAAGAACGAAATTGTTTTAACAGAGGCTGACAAGGGAAAGAAAACAGTAGCAATGTATAAAACTGAGTATATAGAGAAAATGAGTAAGCTAATCGAAGACAAAAGCACTTATAAAGCAACAAGAACTGACCCTACAAATACTTTACAAAAGAAAAACAACAGAATAGTGGACGAGCTTTACAAAAACAAACATATCAATTATAGAGAGAAACAACAACTCACTTGCTCTGCGGCTTTGGCACCTAGAATATATGGATTGCCAAAAATACATAAGCCTGAAATGCCTTTACGTCCTATTGTTTCTTCAGTTATGGTCCCCTGCTACAAATTGTCAAATTACGTTGGAGATATTCTACAAGCTTTAATATCGGAAAAATACAATGTTAAGAATTCGTTCAACCTAAAAGATAGATTAGCCAATATAAGGTTATGTGATGATGAAGTTCTAGTGTCCTTTGATGTCGTTTCATTGTTCACTAACATACCAACAATGTTAGCCTCGAAAATAATTCTTGGAAAATGGAACCAAATAAAAGAAAAAACCAATATTCCAAAGCCGAAATTCCAGGAGATACTAGATTTCTGCCTTAAAGATAATAATTATTTTATGTTTGATAATAAGCTTTATACGCAAACGTTTGGAATGCCTATGGGCAATCCAATTTCACCTACAATAGCTGACATTGTTATGGATGACTTACTTGACAATGCTATTTTAGAACTTAAGAAACGATTTGATATAGACATAAAATTTATATGTAAATATGTAGACGATCTCTTGGCGATAATTAAACGTAACGACGCGAACATTATTCTAGATATTCTGAATAAATATCACAAAAAACTGCAATTTACAATGGAAATTAGAAGCCAACTCCAAAATACCTTTTCTTGATGTCTGCATCCATAGGGAGGAACACAACCTTTTTCTTGACTGGTATTCAAAACCTACCTCTTCAGGACGCCTAATAAACTACCTTTCCTCGCAGCCGACCAAATATAAGATTAATACAACAAAAAATTTCATACATAAAATTTTGACCTTAAGCCACAAAACTTTTCATAATGCCAATATACAAAAAATTTATAATATTTTACGCAGCAACAATTATCCTAATAATTTAATACGAGAGCTAATAAACCAAGAAATCATGAAATCCAGCAACCAACCTAACATAAGAACAAATTTAGAAACGAAAGCAGCGAAAAAGTTTTACAGCGTCACATACATACCCAAGCTTACCGAAAATATTGATCACAGCATAATAAAAACAACTAACACAACACTTGCCTATAAGTCAAACCGCACTTTGTCAACGATATTTACAAGAACAAAGTGTCCTGTAGATCTCCATCAACAAAACAACGTTATTTACGAAATTACTTGTAAAGGAAAACCAAACGAAGAATGCGGCAAAATATATATTGGCACAACAAAGCGTCCCTTAGGTGTTAGACTGGGCGAACATGAAGCGGATATAAGAAAACAAAAGAACAGTACAGCGTTATCACAACACATAATATCAAGTGGACACTCAGCTGACTTTACTAATGCGAAGATTATTGACAGGGAACGGAAAGAAACAACAAGATACACTTTAGAAAGCCTGAGAATCATGGAAAGAAGAGAAAAGACGATTAACAAGAAAGAAGATACAGACAATATAGCATCTGCTTACATTACGTGTTTAGGAAAATAGTTTTTAGTATTGACGAGATTACCATAGCGTTAAGTTGGTATTGATTTACTGTCCATAAATGTTCAATGTTTTTATGTTTTTCAAAAGTGTTGTATGTTCAAAGACAATATTTTTAAACAATTTCAAAAGAGGAAAACCCCTCGGCAAGGTGCAATATTGTAAGTTGGTTTTTCATGTATTATTATCTGTTTTTAGTTGATTTTTCATACGGATTTATCAAACTCAATAGAATTGTATGTAATTTAACATTTTTGTATTTTGTTGTTTGTAACAGATTTAACAAATAAACACATACCCCTGATGATGCTAAAAAGTTATTAGCGAAACGTTGGGTTAGAAAAGTGGAATCATTTAATTTTTTCGCACTTAAAAACAAAAACTTAGACCGGAAAAGCCTAATAATATACCTTCAGATTTAGTTATGACTGTACGAGCTTTACGCAGACATCAACATAATCCAGCGAATTATAATACAGTGGCTACGCTGGGCAGGCCATGTTATGCGAACGAAAGATGACGCTCCGGCCAAGAAAGTATTTCTATTGGAACCCGCATATGAAAGCAGAGGAGGAGGGCAGTCCCCACTCAGCTGGAAAGAACAGGTGGAAACAACTATTTAAACTCTCTTGCTGTGACCAACTGGCGCCAGTTCGCCGAGCCAGTTTAAACGGTTAAGAGCTGTCGTACAGTTGTCAAAAGGGGGTTTATATCAAATTATTTTTGACGATTTTATTAGAATTATTCATATTTATATAAAATAAAGATATAGACTTTTTCACAATATTTCAATTCTTCTTCCAGTAATGGAAATCGAAACGCAGAATAACGAATGGTCGAAAGTGTAGTGAAACACCTATTTTAAATATTAGTTTCTTAAATTTCTTGCTATTATGGTATTTTGAAAGTAAAATACGATTGATATAGAGATCTTTTTCGCAAAAATAATATCATTTACATTGATCTTCATTAACCTTTATGTCAACAGCAGAACTTTTTTACGCACGTCAACAGCAACACACCCGGGTATGTACATACGTTTTGTATGGAAAATGGCATGCCGTTATAACCCGGCAGGTACACATCTCTGAAAAAATCGATAGTACCTGCGTTAATCACTTGCGCTAAAAAGTATAAAATAGGGTTTACCAGTATTACGGATTTTATCATGCACGTATGATTCGAAGTGAAAGGACGTTTCTGTTTATTTTGTGGAAATAAAAAAATAAAATCAAAGTGAATTGGCAGATGGTAAATGGTTTACTCCACGACAACTAAGCGCACTTTCGTAAGAAGAACAGCAAGCATATATTCGTCAAACGCTTGAAGAGAGCCAAGAAGAAATAAGTGACCACGATTCAGTAGTTGGTGACGAGGCTTTAGATGAATGTGTAGGTGATATTGGTGGTGATGACTCAGACTTAGAAGAGCCCACGTTACCAGAATATGACCCAGAGGACGGCAGTGATTCAGATGAAGAACTTGAAGATGCACCAACTGAAACTGGGGAATATTTTACTGCCAGAGATGGTAATGTTTGGTCTTCGATACAACCACAACCTGTAAGATTCCGTACGCACAACATTCTAAGAAGTGCACAATCTGGACCAGTACGGGCAACGCAAGGTTTGACCATTTCAGAAACGTTCAAATTGATAACGTCAGACGAAATATGCGACATAATTATTCGTGAATCAAATCGAAAGGCAAGGCAATTCTTTGATGATGACAATGCAAAACATCCAACAAGAGAACCGAGATCATGGATTCCCATAACAGAAAGTGAATTTGATGTATATTTGGGCGTACTTTTGCTAAGTGGCGTTACACATTCTGGTTACGTGCATACGAAAGATTTGTGGAATACTAAATCACATCCATTATATCGTGCTGCAATGAGTTTACGACGATTTTGGGAAATTAGCCGCTTCATTCGTTTTGATAATGGAAACACACGCCAGCAACGCAAACAAACTGACAAAGCAGCAGCAATATCGGACGTTTTTTTGATGCTAAACAACTGTCTTCGTAGATATTACGTGGCAGGAGCCAACGTCACCGTAGATGAACAATTGTATGCTTATCGTGGTGGAACTGGCTTCACGCAATACATACCATCAAAACCTGCCAAATATGGGATAAAAGTGTGGTGGGTGTGCGACTCCATTTCGTTCTATCCATTGCAGGTACTATCAATATTGTTGAAAATTGTTGAAAGTATAAATAACTAAATTGAATTTAATTTTTCAATGCAGGGACAAATCTATACAGGAATGGCACCGTCTGGTGAACGTGAAAGAAACGTTGGTGAAAGAATAGTCAAAGATTTATGTATCAACCTTTTTGATGGAAGTGGAAGAAATATTGTATGTGACAACTTTTTCACTAGCTACAACTTGGCAAAATCTTTGATGATAGACAATAATTTATCTATATTGGGTACTTGCAACAAAAGGCGTACATTCGTGCCAGCAGCATTTGCCAACCCCAAGGGACGTGAAGCTGAATCGTCAATGTTTGGGTTCTATAATCACGTTACGATGTGCTCGTACGTGCCCAAGAAAAACAAGGCAGTTGTATTATTGTCCACTTCTCATTATACAACAGAAACGTACGGTCCTAAGAAGAAGCCATTGCTTATATTGGACTACAACAAAACCAAAGGTGGAGTTGATAATATGGACATGTGCTTGTCCGAATATAGTACCAAGCGGCGCACAAATAGATGGCCTTTGGCTTTCTTTTATAATATTGTGGACGTTGCTGCGTTTGCTGCATACATAATATACGTTGACAACAACACTCACCTGAAGTCATATACAAGCCGCCGTAGGATGTTTCTCCATCAGCTAAGTGAGCAACTATGCATGCCAGAAATAGAGAGAAGGGCGAATAACAGCAGAATATCCAGAGTTTTTTCAACGCGCAACGCCATCGAAGCCATGATAGGAAGGCCCATCCGAGTTGTGGATGCTGGAGCACATGAAGCGGAGGAGCGTGATAGTACGGGACGCCTAAAAGTAAAGGGGAATTGCTACATCTGCTCCAAACGACGCCCTACTCGTAAAGCATGCACATTATTCAACAAACCAGTGTACGCAGAGCATTCCAAAGACTTGCCGCAATGCGATAGATGTAATTGAATTTCAATAATTTTAAATTTTTTCATAGTTTTTTTAATATTTTTTTCATAAGTATTTTATAATTTATAATAATTTTTATGCCACAAGTATTTTTTTCACTCAAAATAAACTATACTTTTCAAATATTATCATATTTGCATGCGATTTACTATACATATGGTATGGTATACCCAGGTATGTATGCTGTTGACGTAAGGGTGCAACTTTGTAAATGGGCTTTATCTACCAAACGGATGATCCAATCCTAACCAAAATTGGGACTATTGCGTAAAACAGTTTTCGCTAGGATATCACCAAATTTCAAGTCGATCCGATTATCCAGTTCAGAGCTACAGCGTTTTGAAAACGCAAAACATACCCAGATATGTTGCCGTTGACATAAGGGTTAAACAAAAAAATGTCCATAAAAGAGGCGTGGTACTTAACCATGTGGGAAAAATATGCGTAACGGATTTTGACTTGATACGTCAATTGGTCTTCCGAAACGTTGGAAAATGCTTGATTGAAAAATGGAGAGTGACACGAAAGGTCCAAAAATTGTTTTCCTATTTCATTTTCTTATCATAAATACACTATAAGTAAAACAGCATTTTTACAAATTTTATAAGATTTTGTCGGGCATTACTTTCGAAAATTAAAAAAAAAAAATGGGTTTGGGCATTTTCAATGGGAATGTGCCACGTCTTAAGCTGGTGTAATCTGCCCAGGAGTTGTGATATTTATTATTTACATGCAAAGGAATAAATTGTGGGGGCGGTACAGTCTTTTTGCGCAAAACAATTTTTTAAGACCACACTATTGTACACACATCAATTTGATAACACAATTCAACTGAGCAAATATACATACATATTTATATATAAACAAACAATTACTAGGAAATTTTCTTTTGAAAGAATATAACAAAATGTTTTGTCAAAGCCAAGTTCATTTCATTTCGCTGGTATATGCGTCAATATGAATCTGTTTGTTTAACTAATTAAAACTTTCCATTATAGTTATTAATTAAATAGGCTCATTAGCTTCATATATCAGAAAATTTGTATGGGAAGGTATAAACGCTTAATAAACTTTTTATATCTTTCATGATAATGAAATGGTATATTAAGTTTGTCACGAGTCTCAAAATTCAATTGATCAGGATGAAGAGCTGAGTTAATTTAGCCATGTCCGTCTGTCCATCTGTATGTTTGTATGCAAACTAGTCCCTCAATTTTTGAGATATCTTGATAAAATTTGGTGAGCGGGTATATTTAGGTGTCCGATTAGACATTTGTCGAAACCGGCCCGTTCGGACAACTATTCCATATATCTCCCATACAAGCGATTTTTCAGAAAAGAGGATTTTGTTTATATCTTCCACAATTTATAAGATTGAAGTTTCAAACTTCACCATATGCTCTCGTATATTGCACATATTTTTTTATGAAAAAAAATGGATGAGATCGGCCGAATATATAGCATATATCCCGCACAACCGATTATTCAGATAAGAAGCTTTTCGTAATTTCTGCCCCATTTTAACAGCCAGAACCTTCAAATTTCACCGAATGCTTACGTTTGCGGCATATATAGTTGAGATAAGTGATTCATGGTCAAAGCTATTTCATACAGACCACAAAAAACGTAAGACTATGCATCCTCACACAAAGTACCTACATATTTTTTATTTTTTATTTATCTTAAAAATCGCTTAGGCATGTAAATCTGTTCACTATATATTTCATATCTTATACCGCCGTTTATTTGGATATTACCAAAGGGATAACATTGTTGTTCAGCCCCATTCATGAAAGGTCAAGGTGAAATAAGCCGTCAATTGTCTCGCTCTAAATTCTTCTTTGTTCTGTCATTCGGCTATCTGAAAATTTTTCAGCAATGTTCTCCTCGAAAAAGTGTTGTTTTTTTGCGCTTTTCAGGAGCAAAATATAGTAGTTTTAGTACTTTTTTTCATCTAAACCAATAGGTAAATATCGACGGACCTTTACCGGATTTAATTACAGAGATTCATATTTGGGTATTTTTGGTGTGGGCTTCCATAAGTAAGGTCGTGCTTAACTTTTGCCTTCATATTATTGATGTTTCCATTATACAAGTATGTTTAATTTGTTCCAAAAAAAATTGAAACAGGTCTTTGTTAAAACAAACTCTTTGAATTCGCGTCATATCCAACAAGGATTTTCGCCTGTGCAGCACTACTGAAGACTTTCGAGAAATGTGCAAGAACACCAAAACTGTCGTATTACACCTTAGTTATGCAAACACTTCGCTAAAACAATGCATTTCTAAATACAGTTACAAAAAATTGTTACCCACTATTGTTGTTTTGGCCAAAAAATTAGACCACTAAGATAAGAGGATTGTTACAGTTATGGATTGTAATTTAGAATATATGAATCCGGCTCGTTCGGATTAGCACCTTCTGGTTCTAGGCCGACTACTATTATATCCCCTGACATATTTTAGTAAATAATAACTTGGGAACATTAGTAATACATCATGAATTAACTGCTAAACCGACTCTCAATGTCAAATCAACAGAGCAGATGGAAAGAACAATGGATTTTCAGAGATCGAAACACATTTAAAAGTATTACGATCACTTCCAAGTGTGACTGTTGTTGTTGTAGCAATGCTTCGCCCCACCTAATAGCTGCGCACGATCACAAATTGTCATCAATATCCTCTAACCGGTGTCAAAGGAAACTTGCTGTTCCAACAGAGGTGGACCATAATGAAGGGGTGTTAGAGGCGTTGGTTCCACATTACAATTAAAGAGATGGTTGGTGTCATGTGGGACACATTGCAAGCGGGGCATACATTTTGTATGTCGGGGTTGATTCTGGATCTGTAAGAGTTTAACCTGTTACAGTATCCAGAACGAAGTTGAGCCAGAGTGACTCGCGTTTCCCTGGGGAGTATGCGTTCCTCTTCCGCAAGTCTTGGGTACTGTTTTTTGAGTACTGGATTCACCGGGCAATTACTGACATAAAGGTCCGACGCCTGTTTGTAGAGTTCACCAAGGACCTGCTTGTGTTTTTTTGCTTCATACGGCTGAGTTCTCATGTGCCGTATTTCCTCAAAATGCTTACGCAGATGACTCTTTAAGTCCCTAGGAGGTGTTCGCTCATCAATCAGATGTCTGTTGGGATGCCCAGGTTTCTGGGTATTCAACAAGAACTGTTTGGTTAGCATCTCATTTCTCTCACCTCATAATGTAGATGCTGTTCTGAAGACATAAGAAGACAGCCAGTGGCGGTTCTGAGATCAGTATTTTGGCAGGCCTGTAGGTTATTCCAGTGGGTAATTTTTAGGCTTGGCGACCATATAGAGGACGCGTAGCACGCAATCGGCTTGTTAATTGCTTTGTATGTGGTAATGAGCGTTTCTTTGCCTTTTCCCCTAGTACTGCCAGTGAGGGATTTGAGGATTTTATTACGGCTCTGGATTTCTGGTACAATCTGTAAACTGTAAAACTGTTCATCAAACCCGAAACCCATTTAAGTGCGCAAAGTTCGTACAGTTCAACTATATAATGGATAACACCTTTTCCAGTTATGTCCGGTTTTTCGATAAAAGCTTCAACTGCAGTTGAAGTTGAGGTCAGTTTACTTTAGACGCATTATTGAATTTTACTACTCATCGCAGTTTAAGTTTTTAATTTTATTTGATGCCTAAATTAATATAAGTTCGCACTGGTCCTTTGTATCCCTTTTGTATTGGCATTAGGTTGCACTGATATGCTGAAAAAAAAACAGTCTGTAATGGCTTTCGTAGCAAGGCATTTGTTTTTCTACTCCTACGTGGGTAAACATTTTACCCTATTCTGACCGTTGAAAATACATCTCTACCGTTTCAGATAGCGTACATCTTCTATCTCTTTTTATTTACTTCACCTGGCGATTCCACCATGATGAAAGGTATGAAGTCTTCGGCACAGCCGAAAACAGTCCCGTCCTTACTTATTGCATTTGCCATAAACAAAATTTTAATATCAGTAGGCACTTTCACACAAAAATTTATACAAGCTATATTTGATCGAGGCGGCCGCTGTGGTGTTATGGTAGCATGCTCCGCCTACCACCCCGAGGGTGCTGGTTCAACTCCCGTGCAGAGTAACATAAAAAATGAAGAAAAACTTTTTCTAATCGGCGTTGCCTCTCGGAAGTGTGAAGCATACACTACTAATGTATTTTTGCCATGAATGTAAATTGGAAGATAAGCTCTTCGGTCCTTAGCGCGCCTTGCATTTATTTATTTATTTTATTTATAATGGACCGAGTGAAAACAAACAAGATTTTTAATTGTGCAGCCTTGACTTTAATTAAGATGTATTGTTGTTATTAAAATTCTCGAAATTTTGAATGAAAGGTTTTTGCTTATTTTTTATTCACATTGCTCAATTGGGTATAAATAGCGCCCACAAAATTAATCTCAGTGTATTTGCACTTAAAAAGTGATCAAAAGTTTTTAAATTGAAATGAATACACGCAGTATTTTCACGATCCTCTTTATTGTTCTACGCTTACTCAAAACGAATGCTGAATTTCGCGTAATAAATAGTCATATAATAAATATAGAAGACAGCCCACATTCGGTATCGATATTTCATGGTTTCGAGTATCAATGCGCTGGTTCCCTAATCTCTTTGAGTTCGGTGGTTACAGTTGGAGATTGCGTAGTCGATGAAGAAGGACAAGCGAAAAGACATCTCGACGTTGTAGCTGGTGTAGACGATATAGGAGCAGGTAGCGACTGTGGCGAAAGGCAAGAGGTGTGCAGTGTATTTTGTGATCCACGGTGTGATGAAAGATCTATGATTTTCGAAATAGTTGTGGCTAAAGTGGTTCAAGAGTTTACACCGTGTCCTAATATAAATCCTGTTCTACTTTGCAATACCGTATTACAACCGGACATGGATTTGACAGTTAATGGATGGGGTTCGGATAGACAAGGTGTTAACGAACATAAAGATTTGCTCAGAACTACTACAATGCCTATAATAGAAAGGAATCACTGCCAGTTTTACCTAGGTTCATATAGGCCTATTTATCTACGAGACGAAATGATTTGTGCTGGAGGCTTTATAAGTAAACTGGGTTATGGAGATGATGGAGCAGGGGCGCTTGTGGATGGCCATCTTTGTGCAGTGGCACACTATATTAGTGATCTGACCTATGTTCCCGGTATATTTACAAGTTTATCAAACGTAAGAGTTAAAGAATTTTTAAGTTGGTATATATCTTAAAGGGTGCTGTTATAAATTCACTGCTGAGTGGAATATCACCCTTACTCGACAGAACACCGAATTTCGAAACATTTTGAAATAGGTCGTTTTCGAAACAGCAGTTGAGATATGGTGACATTCTACTCAGCAGTCGAACTGCCGATATTTGTTTTATATATCATTTACAAATAAAATCCTATGATTGTGAATAAATAAATATTTTTGATTTTATGCAATGAAAGTGGTAGGTATGTAAATGCCTTAAATTGTGAGACCAAAGTTTGACCACCACTGTAAAGTTCCCACGTGTATGAATAGATCATGAGATAGAAAGAAAATTGCGGAAAAACTATTTTGAGGCCCTGCCAAACTCTGTGTAAAACGCTGATCCAACCAACTCTATGGAAGTCAACTTAATCGTTTATTGAATTCATAGATTAACGCCTTAGTCTTAACGATACCATAGCCAAACAATTAGTTTTTAGTTTTCACCCATACCCATAATCTGTACGTTTTCGCACTGACGAGTTTATTCACATGTTGGAGATTATATTTTTCGTTTCGAAATTTTTTACGTTTTCTTTTTCATGAAATTATCACATATTTAGGTTAAGGCACCAATAACTGATGCCAGTGTACACATATATATGGTTAAGTCAACATATGTTTACGAATTGTGCGTTATGAATATGGAAAGTTTTCCATGGCTTTAAAGAGCTGATTTCGATATCGAAAATTTCGAAAAACCGAAAAAGTGTTATAATTCATTACTAAATATGGATAAAGCGCTGAAACTTGGTAGGTGCGTTGACCTTATAGAAATAGAAAATTAGTAAAATTTTGGAAAATGGGCGTGGCACCGCCCGCTTTTAAAAGAAGGTAATTTAAAAGTTTTTCAAGCTGTAATTTGGTAGCTGAGTATCTAAGTTCGGTTACAGCCGACCTTTGCCTTCCTTACTTCTTCATTTTCATTTCTCTTCTTATTCCTTTCCTTCTACCCTTCATCACCACTCCATTCCCATTATAATTTTCCTCCTCACTCCTAAACCCAATCCCAATTTCACTGCCACTCTAATTTCCACCCCTCTCCCTCTCATTACCATGCTTACTCACTCTTCCACTCCCTCTATTTCTCCGATCTTAATTACCTCATATAAGAAGTATACCTATACACCAAATATTGAATACCCTTTTAAATAATTACGGATATATGAAAATCTACGTTTTGGTCCCACTTCCACTTCCACTCCCACACGTACTCCCACTTATGTACATGCGTTCCATGATGGAATGATAGGAGGTGACGGATGTGAGCAGTTTCTCGCTCTAACGCAGCAATCTTGAACGCCCTTAGAAACAAGAATGTTGTTGCTTTACAAAACTCATATTTTATTCAATGGAAAAAGTGTACTGAAACAACACAAATCAAATTTTGTTTAAACAAGTAAGGAAGGCTAAGTTCGGGTGTAACCGAACATTACATACTCATTTGAGAGCTATGGAAACAAAATAAGGAAAATCACAATGTAGGAAAATGAACCTAGGGTAACCCTGGAATGTGTTTGTATGACATGTGTATCAAATGGAAGGTATTAAAGAGTATTTTAAGAGAGAGTAGGCCATAGTTCTATGGATGTACGCCATTTAGGGATATCGCCATAAAGGTGGACCAGGGCTGACTCTAGAATTTGTTTGTACGATATGGGTATCAAATGAAAGGTGTTACTGAGCATTTTAAGAGGGAGTGGGCCTTAGGTCTATCGGTGGACACCATTTCGAGATATCGCCATTAAGGTGGACCAGGGGTGACTCTAGAATGTGTTTGTACGATATGGGTATCAAACGAAAGGTGTTACTGAGCATTTTAGGAGGGAGTGGGCATTAGGTCTATAGGTGGACGCCTTTTCGAAATGTCGCCATTAGGGTGGGCCAGGGGTGACGTGTTTGTATGATATGGGTATCAAATGAAAGATGGTAATGAGTATTTTAAAAGGAAGTAATCCTTAGTTCTATAGGTGGACACCTTTTCGAGAAATCGCCATAAAGGTGGACCAGGAGTGACTCTAGAATATATTTGTACGATATGGGTATCAAATGAAAGCTGTTAATGAGTATTTTGAAAAGGAGTGATCCTTAGTTCCATAGGTGGACGCCTTTTTGAGATATCGCCATAAAGGTGGACCAGGGGTGTCTCTAGAATGTGTTTGTACGATATGGGAATCAAATGAAAGGTGTTACTGAGCATTTTAAGAGGGAGTGGGCATTAGGTCTATAGGTGGACGCCTTTTCGAGATATCGCCATTAGGGTGGGCCAGGGGTGACTCTAGAATGTTTGTACGATATGGGTATCAAACGAAAAGTGTTACTGAGCATTTTAGGAGGGAGTGGGCATTAGGTCTATAGGTGGACGCCTTTTCGAAATGTCGCCATTAGGGTGGGCCAGGGGTGACGTGTTTGTATGATATGGGTATCAAATGAAAGATGGTAATGAGTATTTTAAAAGGAAGTAATCCTTAGTTCTATAGGTGGACGCCTTTTCGAGATATCCCCATAAAGGTGGACCAAGGGTGACTCTAGAATGTTTGTACGATATGGGTATCAAACGAAAGGTGTTACTGAGCATTTTAAGAGGGAGTGGGCATGAGGTCTATAGGTGGACGCCTTTTCGAGATATCGTCATTAGGGTGGGCCAGGGGTGACTCTAGAATGTGTTTGTACGATATGGGTATCAAACGAAAGGTGTTACTGAGCATTTTAAGAGGGACTGGGCATTAGGTCTATAGGTGGACGCCTTTTCGAGATATCGCCATTAGGGTGGGCCAGGGGTGACTCTAGAATGTTTGTACGATATGGGTATCAAACGAAAGGTGTTAATGAGCATTTTAAGAGGGAGTGGGCATTAGGTCTATAGATGGACGCCTTTTCGAGATATCGCCATTAGGGTGGGCCAGGGGTGACTCTAGAATTTGTTTGTACGATATGGTTATCAAATGAAAGGTGGTAATGAGTATTTTAAAATGGAGTAATCCTTAGTTCTATAGGTGGACGCCTTTTCCAGATATCGCCATAAAGGTGGACCAAGGGTGACTCTAGAATGTTTGTACGATATGGGTATCAAACGAAAGGTGTTACTGAGCATTTTAAGATGGAGTGGGCATTAGGTCTATAGGTGGACGCCTTTTCGATATATCGCCATTAGGGTGGGCCAGGGTGACTCTAGAATGTGTTTGTACGATATGGGTATCAAATGAAAGGTGGTAATGAGTATTTTAAAAGGGAGTAATCCTTAGTTCAATAGGTGGACGCCTTTTCGAGATATCGCCATAAAGGTGGGCCAAGGGTGACTCTAGAATGTTTGTACGATATGGGTATCAAACGAAAGGTGTTACTGAGCATTTTAAGAGAGAGTGGGCATGAGGTCTATAGGTGGACGCCTTTTCGAGATATCTTCATTAGGGTGGGCCAGGGGTGACTCTAGAATGTGTTTGTACGATATGGGTATCAAACGAAAGGTGTTACTGAGCATTTTAAGAGGGAGTGGGCATTAGGTCTATAGGTGGACACCTTTTCGAGATATCGCCATTAGGGTGGGCCAGGGGTGACTCTAGAATGTTTGTACGATATGGGTATCAAACGAAAGGTGTTACTGAGCATTTTAAGAGGGAGTGGGCATTAGGTCTATAGGTGGACACCTTTTCGAGATATCGCCATTAAGGTGGACCAGGGGTGACTCTAGAATGTGTTTGTACGATATGGGTATCAAACGAAAGGTGTTACTGAGCATTTTAGGCGGGAGTGGGCATTAGGTCTATAGGTGGACGCCTTTTCGAAATGTCGCCATTAGGGTGGGCCAGGGGTGACGTGTTTATATGATATGGGTATCAAATGAAAGATGGTAATGAGTATTTTAAAAGGGAGTAATCCTTAGTTCAATAGGTGGACGCCTTTTCGAGATATCGCCATAAAGGTGGGCCAAGGGTGACTCTAGAATGTTTGTACGATATGGGTATCAAACGAAAGGTGTTACTGAGCATTTTAAGAGAGAGTGGGCATTAGGTCTATAGGTGGACACCTTTTCGAGATATCGCCATTAAGGTGGACCAGGGGTGACTCTAGAATGTGTTTGTACGATATGGGTATCAAACGAAAGGTGTTACTGAGCATTTTAGGAGGGAGTGGACATTAGGTCTATAGGTGGACGCCTTTTCGTGATATGGCCATTAGGGTGGGCCAGGGGTGACTCTAGAATGTTTGTACGATATGGGTACCAAACGAAAGGAGTTACTGAGCATTTTAAGAGGGAGTGGACATTAGGTCTATAGGTGGACGCCTTTTCGAGATATGGCCATTAGGGTGGGCCAGGGGTGACTCTAGAATGTTTGTACGATATGGGTATCAAACGAAAGGTGTTACTGAGCATTTTAAGAGGGAGTGGGCATTAGGTCTATAGGTGGACACCTTTTCGAGATATCGCCATTAGGGTGGGCCAGGGGTGACTCTAGAATGTTTGTACGATATGGGTATCAAACGAAAGGTGTTACTGAGCATTTTAAGAGGGAGTGGACATTAGGTCTATAGGTGGACGCCTTTTCGTGATATGGCCATTAGGGTGGGCCAGGGGTGACTCTAGAATGTTTGTACGATATGGGTATCAAACGAAAGGTGTTACTGAGCATTTTAAGAGGGAGTGGACATTAGGTCTATAGGTGGACACCTTTTCGAGATATCGCCATTAGGGTGGGCCAGGGGTGACTCTAGAATGTGTTTGTACGATATGGATATCAAATTAAAGGTATTAATGAGGGTTTTAAAAGCGAGTGGCCCTTAGATGTATATTTGAAGGCGTTCCCGCGATATCGACCAAAATGTGGACCAGGTGATCCAGAAAATCATCTGTTGGGTACTGCTAATTTATTTATATATGCAATACCACTAACAGTATTCCTGCCAAGATTCCAAGGGCTATTGATTTCGCCTTGTAGAACTTTTTCATTTTCTTCTACTTAATATGGTAGGTGTCACACCCAATTTACAAAGTTTTTTTCCAAAGTTATATTTTGCGTCAATAAACCAATCCAGTTACCATGTTTCATCCCTTTTTTCGTATTTGGTATAGAATTATGGCATTTTTTTCATTTTTCGTGATTTTCGATATCGATAAAGTGGGCGTGGTTATGGTCGGATTTCGGCCATTGTTTATACCAAGATAAAGTGAGTTCAGATAAGTACGTGGGCTAAATTTAGTAAAGATATATCGGTTTTTGCTCAAGTTATTGTGTTAAGGGCCGAGCGGAAGGACAGACTGTGGACTGTGTATAAAACCTGGGCGTGGCTTCCACCGATTTCGGCCATTTTCACAGAGAACAGTTGCCGTCATAGAATCTATGCCCCTACCAAATTTGAGAAGGATTGGTAAATTTTTGTTCGACTTATGGCATTAAAAGTATTCTAGACAAACTAAATGAAAATGGGCGGAGCCACGCCCATTTTGAAATTTTCTTTTATTTTTGTATTTTGTTGCACCATATCATTACTGGAGTTGAATGTTTTAACTTTAACTTTGACTTTAAATTTAACTTTAACTTTAACCTTAACTTTAACTTTAAATTTAACTTTGACTTTAACTTTCATTTTAACTTTAACTTTATTTTTAACTTTAACTTTCGCTTAACTTAAACATTCACTTTTACTTTAACTTTAACTTTATTTTTAACTTTAACTTTAACTTTCGCTTTAACTTTAACATTCACTTTAACTTTAACTTTAACCTTAATTTTAACTTTAACTTTCACTTTAAATTTGACTTTAACTTTAACCTTAACTTTAACTTTAACTTTAATCTTAACTTTAACTTTAACTTTCACTTTAACTTTGACTTTAACTTTAATCTTAACTTTAACTTTTACTTTAACTTTAACTTTAACTTCAACTTTAACTTTAACTTTAGCTTTAACTTCAACTTTAACCTTAACTTTAACTTTAACTTTAACTTTGACTTTAACTTTAACTTTAACTTTAACCTTAACTTTAACTTTAACTTTAACTTTAACTTTCACTTTAACTTTAACTTTAACTTCAACTTTAACTTTAACTTTAGCTTTAACCTTAACTTTAACTTTAACTTTCTCTTTAACTTTAACTTTAAATTTATTTTTAACTTTAACTTTCGCTTTAACTTTAACATTCACTTTAACTTTATGATCCGGGGTGGGCGTGAGCTTAGCACCTGCTTGACATTTAGATTTGACGTTTGCACACATGCTTTACATTGTCGCAACGTATGCTTATTTGGGTTCGGGCAAAAAACGCCGGTTGTTTGCGTGCGCTAAAAAATCGCAGTGCGGTTTTATTAGGTTGGCTTGTAAGCGACCATATATGTATACGATAAGCGATAGCACAATGGCTACTTCGTGAAAATCAACGACAGCTCTTTTAGATTGATTTCGATGGTCGTACGATGAGGAAGTGTCGCACGCGCGCTTAAAACAGAGTACCAAAGAATGCGTGTGACACGTGTTCACCGTTCAAGCATTGAAATCAAACTAAATAAATAATTGATTTTGCTTTCGTGCTCGCTACGCGTTCGTGTTTACTAACACATTCTCAATTTGGTAACCGTGTAAATGTAGTGGTGCCCACCGCTGTTTATGATAGAGATCCAATTTTATGTATTTGGCCTGTTGCTAACACCGAACCTTTACGAAACTTTTCGAACCTTTTCGGATCTTTTTTGACAAATATCCGTTACGGTTTTTTTTTTGATTTAGTCGCCAAGCCCGCGATAAAATCTATGCAATAGCTTAAAAAAATATGTAAAATAAATAAATAAAAAAAAAAAATAAAAATAAATGCAAAAATAATCAAATGAAAAAACTCAAGAAAAATAAAAAAAATTACTAAAATAATCACATACGTCCATAAATTAATAAATGCAATACGTCAATAAATAAATAAATAAACTACGTCAACTAATAAAGAAATAATATAGAACAAAGCTACTAGCACTACAAAAAAATATTAAACTCTTTTGCAAAAATGTCTTTAGCGTGGTATACGCCGATCCTTTTCCATTGCTGTCGACAAGCTCATACATCGAATTCCCTATAGAATTAAGTACGATACATTTTATTTGTTTCGGAGCTAGCTTGGCGTTGTAATCATCGACTTGGAAACTTTGCTTAAAGTTTCGGCGATATACCATTTATCCAATATTAAACTTCACATCTCTACTTCTAGTGTCGTATACCTTTTGGCTTCTTTCATGGGCCAACTTCAGCTCTTTCATAATTTTGTTTCGAATTAGTTGCAGTTTATCACCTGGAGCCTCTACCTCGCAATCAACATCCTTTACCGCTGCCAGCTTTCGGTATAGCTCATATGATGCAACATGCTGTATCATAGGCATACAATAAGTGGCGTAGTACGGCGACATGTTGATGGCTGCATGTGTAACGCTGCGGAGTGCAAATGCGGCATCACTGACACATTTGTCCCAATTCTTTTGATTCCCTTTTATAAATGATCTAATGATCTGTAGGACAGATCAGTTTACCCTCTCTGCAGCGTTACCCTGTGGTGAATAGAAGGCGGTTTTTACATGTTTGGTGCCCTCGGAAACAAATTGTTTCCCATTGTCCGAATGGACATATTCGGGTACACCAAACACATGGAACACATCTTTTTCTAAAACTTTACTACCTCAGCTGAAGTGGCCCTTTTCATTGGTTTTAAAAACACGAACTTTGAAAAATTATCTAAACATACAAAGACATACACGTTACCATCACTAGAACGAGGATAAGGACCCATAAAATCTATGAACAAACATTGGAAAGGTCGTTCTGTTATCTTCTGTTTACCCATCATCGGTTGTTTAAAAGCGTTTTGAGTTTTATTTACTTTATAAATTTCGCAATCTTTTATATACGTGTATACGTCTGTAGCCATACCTGGCCAGTAATACTTTTGACGTAGTAGGGACAGTGTCTTGTGGATGCCATCATGACCGGCGGACGGTGAGCTGTGAACCGACCCTACCAGCCCCGGTCGCCATTCCGACGGTACCCAGAGCTTCCAGTTCTGGTCCGCTAGAAGATCGTCCCCCCTGTCGAATTGCGTCCGTTTATAAATGTAACCGTCCGATACACATAAGTCGTGTTGTTTGTCTTTGTTCTCGGTCACCGTCTTTTTCAACTCCTTATGCTACTCCGACTCGAAGCACGGTGACTCGAGACAAATGTCTATGGCTCTGTAATTTGTCTGAATTTCGTCCATGTGCATTGGTGAGAGTGTGTCGGGAACCACGTTTTGCGCACATTTTCGATGTTGAATATCGAAGTCATAACCTTGGAGCTTCAAACTCCACCTTGCCAGCCTCCCAGAAACATTTTTCTGATTCATGAGCCATTTGAGGCTGGCATGATCAGTTATGATGGTGAATGTGGTTCCTTCCACATAAGGTCGGAATTTTTTTTACACTCACGATTGCAGCATAGCATCCTAGTTCTGCTATGCTGTATTTTTTCTGCGCTTTATTTAGTTTTGCCGAAACGTAGGCATGATGCATCATATTGAATATAAAAACGATGACTAAAGTCATGATATGTGAGCACCGGTGCAGAAACCAAACTCTGCTTTAAAATTTCAAATGATTTGATTGCTTCGTCCGTCATAGTAAATTTCTTTATTTTGTCTTTCTTGAGGCAGTCGTGCAGCGGAGCTGCAATAGTCGCGTAGTCCTGTATGAAACGTCGGTGCCAGCCCAACATGCCCAGAAACCGTCGTAGTTACTTCGGGGCTTTCGGAACTGGAAAGTCCCTCACAGCTACCACTTTATTGGCATCTGTCCTTATACAACCATCCCCGACTACGTACCCTAAATATCGTACCAACTTGAAACAAAACTTGCTCTTTTCTACATTAATCGTCAACTTTGCCTCGCGAAGACACCGAGCGAGCTTTTCCAACATACACATATGAGACACGAAATCTTCAGAACACACTAACAAATCATCCAAATAAACAAAAACACATTCACGCAAAGCGGCCGGAATTACCTTGTCCATTAGACGACACATTCGTTTTGCTGCATTGCACAACCCAACCCAAAAGGAATGACAGTAAATTGGTAAAGGTGTCGACCAGGGACAGTGAAGGCAGTCTTTTCACGTGATTTCCTCTCGAGGGGAATCTGCCAGAAAGCATCTGTCAAGTCGATTGCGGAAATATATCTCGTGTTTTGTAGGCGGCTCAAAATTCCATCAATATGCGTCCTTTATGGTTCTTTCATTCACTTTGCGGGCATCTGGGCAAAGCCGATTCTTCGTTCCTTTAGTAACCGGTAATACGGGGGAATTCCAACTACTCTTGGACTCCTTTATTACTCCCATGTCCAACATTCGATCCAACTCTGCGTACATGAGTTTTTGTATGGGCGGCGAAATTGGATAAAGGCGTTGCTTGACCGGCAGATTCTCGTCCACCACCTCGATGTCGTGTTCCTCTTTGTCTGTCCGGCCTAACCCCAATACCGAGAAGGATGGGAATTGGGCATTCACACGCTCCAACATATGGTTTTGTTCCGTTGTCAAAAGAGAGGTCACCCTCGGCGGGCACGAGCTCCGCCACACTGGCAGCATTCACACTGCCATTTAAACCTTTGCTCACAACAATCATACGGAAAGCCTGCCAAAAGTCTATACTTAAATAAACTTGTTGTTTTAGACCTGGCACTATCAAAAATTCTAATTCTTCCATCGAATTATCCCACACTACCGGTAACTTTATTACTCCTGCCACGGCGGTTTCCTCTCCGTTCGCGGTTCGGATATGTTGGCCCCTGATTGGCACAATCAAGGCCCCTTTACCGCATAGAAGTGCCGCTGAGCCTTTTCCTAAGCAGCGTGCACTCGCCGCTGAGTCCAAGGGAGCCAGGACTTCATGACCTCCTATCTTTGTTTTTGCATAAAACCTGTTATCTCCTTTCACTGTAACAATTGTTGAAACTATTTTATTCTTCAACCTTTTAAAATATTTTGTCTTTTCTCTCATCTTCTCTATCTTCTTAAAATTTCCGTTTTTCCTACTTGCATTTATTGTATCACAAAATATTCTTTTTCCTACTTCTTCGTACTCTAGCTTTCTTTGGTGTAAACTCTTAATTTCCTTCTTTTCCCGTGTCATGAAGTTTAATACTATTTTACAAAACGGCCTTTTTTATGCCCCCATTTTCCCGTACTACCACAAAACAACCTGGAGATAAAGACGGTTGATATGACAGCAGTCAAAACATCCTCCATCTTCTGTCATTACATTATGCATGCGTTCGGCCTCTCCCACCTAAATTAGTAAACGAAATATAAAGAAAGCAAGCAAACAATAATTATTTTTTCAAAAAAATAACGATCACAATTACAAACTTACAAATGTCGAACAAATCAAAAATGTAATGAATTGAATGATTTAAGATTTAAAGGAAATTTTTTTGAAAAAACTGTATTAGCATTGTTATAGAAAGAGGGAGGTTGATGATTGGCCCGTTGACCCACCTGCAACCAGAGTGTTAGTCAGCACAATTGCATTGTTTAGTATTCGCCTTTACGATGCACACTGCCAAACAAAAAGTAATAACACTTCTGGAGAAACTCGAATCGTTTTTGTGTATTGTGTTTGTCACGACAGAACTCTTAGTGTGCATTGAAATACACAAGACTGCCAACTAGTGTGCGTGCACTTGTGCAACTCGTGCACACTACGAAGGAGTTTTGTGTTTCACTACGTGACTGCCTGCGTGCAAAAATTTTAGTTTAAATGGCAAAGGCTTGTTTGTTGAGCGACTTACTTGAAATTTGGTACATAGGTAATATTTAGAAAACTTTGTTTTTTCCGGGAAGTGGACCAGGGACCAACCTAATAAAAAATAGGTGCGATTACTTATGTAGGCGCTTATAGTTTTTTGGAATTAAAAAAATTGTTTTTAATTGCATGCAAATAATTAATTACAATAAAATAATAAAAGGACTAGAAAAAATAGTCAGCAAAATCTATAAAGTTCAGTTTAAATTTGAAAAAGTTAATAAATATTTATTATTTACACTAAGTATAACATAAATTAACGAATTAATCTTCCGGTAATGACTGAATCTGAACTTCAATTATCAGTGGCTTATGATAAAAAGTGCTTCATATATTCCTACCGGTGGCCACCGTGGTGTGATGGTAGCGTGCTCCGCGTACCATGCCGAATGCCCTGGGTTCACACCCCGGGCAAAGCAACATCAAAATTTTAGAAATAAGGTTTTTCAATTAAAGGAAAAATTTTATAAGCGGGGTCGCCCCTCGGCAGTGTTTGGCAAGCGCTCCGAGTGTATTTCTGCCATGAAAAGCTCTCAATGAAAACTCATCTGCCTCGCAGATGCCGGTCGGGGTCGGCATAAAACAAGTAAGTCCCGTCCCGCCAATTTGTAGGAAAAATTAAAAAGAGCCCGACGCAAATTGGAGAGAAACTCGGCCTAAAATCTCTTCGGAGGTTATCGCGCCTTACATTAATTTATTTATTTTTTATATACCAAATTTCAAGCAAATCGAACCATTGATAGAATTTGCTCGAATAGATTGGTCCCATATCCACATCTCGGAAAGAAACTTTTCAAAAACACTCTCCGCGTAGCTGTGAAGCTTTTCTACAAATTTGAATACATATTTACACACATCCAAGGCGAATCTATACCAGTAGTGGAATTCACTAACTTTTTTAACCACCATCGCTTTATTTGCGAATCGATAGCTATAACGATTTCTTTATTCAGTAACTATTTTGTATCGATATTTGTTTATCGACGATCAGCTGTGTCGTTAAACAAACGGCAAGTAAATTGGCTGCGTTAAAAATCACGAAATTAATATTTCTGGCAATTAAAAAAGAAAATCGGAACATTAATTAATTACTTTCAAACACGAAAAGCTGCTTTATTTATAAATCAAATTTTATTTGATTCCTCTTGAATGCAACGGAGTTTCGAAAGCTGTACCGACTAACCCCAGACTTGGCTCATGATATTATTTCTCAACTTGATGGTCAATTAAGGGGTACAAGAATAACTGCGAAATCAGGTAAAAACTTGCTCAATAATGACTTTTAAAAGCAGTTAATATACGGAATTTATATATTTTTGGCATTCCTTTTGTGCTTTTCTCATTTTTTAGGTTTCGTTAAGCTGTGCTGCCACCTTTCTACTATTAAAACGAAATTTAGATCTCATTTATTTCGAGTCGTTAAAACTAAGTTAGTGAATAGTGCAATCGATAAGGCTAGCGACAAAATCGCTAATAAAAATCTCGACAAATTGCAGCGTTATATGCTAGTGAATTCTACTACAGGTGGTGGCAAAGCGAATTCAACCAGTTGGCCGTGCAGAATAATGTCAAGTCAAAAGAAAATTTTCATTGATTTTGATTAACTGACATATTGTTGTACAAGGCGTTGTATGGAAAATAATCAAGAAGAAGCAATCAGCTGTTGGGATAACAACATCTTGTACTGAATTCACCTTGCACACATTCGTATGCATCCCATTCAAGGCAAGTTTGCTCGCAGTATCCACAGCAAACATACACACGAATCGCATATTCAACCTGTGACTTTTGTGTCATATTTTCTTTAAATTTTACTCTCATAACTTTTTCATAACGCTCCGTAAGAAATATAACCTTAAAGAATCAAGAATTTTTGTGCGCGGCAGCGAAAGGAAAGTGCTTGTTTCAATTACGTGTCTTCTGTGTGTGTTAAATTTAGCTTAGAAAATGTGTAAAGTATTCTGAACTAAAGAGGAACTGCTTAAAACTTAAATCAAAGTCGAGTCATTTTGGATTAACCTATTGGTAATTCTATACGACAGCGTCCAAAAATATCGAGAGAGGTGTCAAAGGACGCGTATTGACCTCGACAACAATAATCCGAAGGCGGAAAATAAAAATTTTAGATCATTCAAAAAATATTAACGGAAAACCGAAAAATTACCGCGGAGTGCTCCGAAACGGGGGATGGGACCCATAGAATTTTTGCGCAGAACACCTTTCTTCATTGGAGGCCATCGGCCGTGCTTATAAAAACTTACCCTGGGTGGGTCCAACACCTGTTTGGAGAACAAAACTATATCCGCGCAAAACTCTTATGTTCACAATTTTTTTTTTTGACTACGCCAAATCATCAAACTTACAACAACCACATGATAATTTTCAATTTCTTTTGCAAATATCTCTTTACGTACCCAAAATTTTTTACTTCCGCTTTCGGATTCGCGTTCCTGGTTCCAAAACGCGTCTTCTGGTACCCCTCCTGATGTATTAAGGGTATTAAGAGTGTCATGAATCGTATAGAATTACCAAACTCTTTAATTCCCTTTGATTTGCACTTGATAGTAATGATAAAAATATCTACTACACCTTTTCCAGTTTAAGTTCAGAAAATTACAATTCACGTACAGAAAATTACAATTTAAGTTCAGAATTTCCAATTTAAATTCAGAAATTTACAATTCAAGTTCAGAGTTTCCAGTTCAAGTTCAGAAAATTACAATTGAAGTTCAGAAATTTCATTTTAAATTCTGAAATTTACAATTCATATTCAGAAAGTTTTAATTCAAGTTCAGAAATTTCAAGTTGTGGAGGTTTCCCCCTTCCACTGCTTCCAAGCTGCTGTGTTGACTGAAGTATTTTCATGGCCGGAGCGTCCCCTTGCACTTGTTGCAAATAGTTATCCTCCGTTTGATTTCTTAGCTCGGGATGTACACGCCTTGAAGAAATCTTGGGGTACAGCATATCAAAGCCACCATTGCCAACGAAGCATCAACACTTCCGCCAATAACATATTACACCTTTTCCAGTTTAAGTTCAGAAATTTACAATTCAAGTTCAGAAAATTACAATTCAAGTGCAGAAGTTCCAATTTAAATTCAGAAATTTCTGACAGATAGCGGACTTAAATCAAACTGATTACTGATTCTCAGCTTTACCTCCTTTTATACGCTGTGATTTCCTTGTTCGCATACTTCTAGGCGTTTCTAGAATTTAACTTATTTACCAGCTATAAAATTACCAGCTATAACTACAGATGCGCGTGTATATGTAAGTGATACTTGCACACATTATTGCTACTTTTGTGAGCATCTCAGATAAGATATATGCATGTGTTTGTGCGTTTTCTCTCCGCTGCGTGTACGTACATATGTGTAGAAATTATGATTGATTCGTTTACGTAGATACAAGTGACTGCTTGCTTTATTGTTGCTTTGGCTTTATTTACTTAGTATCAGATTAGCGATATGAGTATCACATAGTGTCACTAATATTCCTCACACTGGCCTCCACCTAAGTCTGATCGTTCCGATCAGACAAATTCCCCGATCTAAATGCCGCCAGCTTTTCCAGATGAACCAATTTCATTATGGTTCGTGGTTTACCAATAGTTTGTATGCGGTAAACTACATCGTTGATCCGTTTTACAACTTTGTATGGGCCTTCCCAGTTACACTGCAATTTCGGGGACAAACCTTTTTTTCGTTGTGGGTTGTATAATAGCACCAAATCTCCAACCTTCCGAATTAAGTGCTTTATCGTATCTGACTTTCATCTTGTCACTCATAATCTCTGTTCGTTGCCTTATCAGAGAGTGTATTTCTCTCAGCTCTGCTTCCAAAACACCAGCGCATTTCTTGACATTTCTCTCCGCATCGGCAGCTATCCTAAACTTCAAATCAGCTGTCAGTCGAAGGTCATTGCCAAAAATTTCTTTTGCAGGGGTTTGGCCCGTTGTCTCATGCACTGCTGATCGGTAAGCCATCAAGAATAATGGTATTCGAGTATCCCACTCTTTATGGAACTTGTCCACTACTTACCTGAAGTGCTCCTCCAATGTTCTATTTAATCGTTCCACCATACCATAGGACTGAGGATGTAATGCAGTTGTCCATGGTTTTCGATTGCTCAATGATTTACACATTTCCTGGAACACAGCTGATTCGAAATTCCCGCCTTGGTCAGAATGGAACTCTATTGGTACACCATACCTTGTAACCCAATTGTTTATAAACACTTCTGCTACTGTTTCCGCTTCTTGATTTAGGATTGGGTATACCTCTGGCCATTTGCTGAAATAATCCATAACCACCAGTAAATATTTGTTTCGGCAGTTGCTAGTAGGAAATGGACCTGCGACATCCATGGCGATCCTTTCATATGGCGCACCTGAGTTATATTGCTTCATCTGGCCATGACTTCGGGTTTTGGGCCCTTTGGCTTTGCTGCAAACCTCGCAGTTCGCAATCCATTCACTGACCGACTGACGGCACCCAACCCAATAGAATCTCTGTTTAATCTTCTCGAGCGTCTTCGTGATTCCAAAATGACCTCCGCTTGGACCATTATGCAGCTCGCTGAGCACATCAGGAGCCCTCTTTCTGGGAACAACTATCAGTTTATTCTTGTATTTACCATCCTCACTCTCCCATACTCGATGAAGGCAACCGGATATCAATTCTAAACTATTCCACTGTGCCCAGTATGACTTCGCAAAGGGACTCTCTGCTAACATCTCTTCTCTGTTTGGTCTTTCATTTCGTTCGAGCCCTTGCATAACACGTGACAGATCTGCATCTTCTAGCTGGCACTTTCTTAGCTGTTCCTTGTCCCATTTATCTGTACATGTTATATTCATTAGCCGGACATCTATAGTGTCTTCTTTAGCCTCGGCTTTTGAACAGTGCTTGCATTCCAGACTACATGGTCTTCGTGACATTGCATCAGCATTTCCAAGGGTACTACATTTTTGATGCTCAATGGAAAAGTTATAGCTTTGTAGTCGCTCGACCGGTGCCAATTGTCCTTCCGGATTACGGAATTGCAGAACCCTTTCAACGCTGCGTGATCTGTCCTGACGCGGAACGCTGGCCGTAGAGGTATTTGTGAAAATGTTTAATGCACTCTACCAATGCCAACAGCTCTCTCCGTGTAACGCAGTAGTTCGTCTCTGGTTTTCCAATCGAACGGCTGTAATATGCAATTAACTTCTCCTGTCCATCGACCAGTTGTGATAAAACGCCTCCTATCGCATATCAACTCGCATCTGTATCTAGAATAAATGTTGCTCCTGGAATCGGATATGCCAACATTGGGGCAGTGCACAGACGCTCCTTCAATGTTTGGAAAGCCACTTCTTGCTCCTTCTTCCATTCAAAAGCTTTATTTTTTCTTGTAAGCTCATGGCGGCTATGGGCTAGGCTGGAAAAGTTTGTTACAAATCGGCGGTAATATGTGCACAGCCCAAGGAAACTTCTTAATTCATGTAAGTTCTGTGGTCTTGGCCAATCCTTTACTGCCTCTATATTTTCATTCGCTGTACAGATGCCTTCTCTTGTTACCTTGTGACCCAAATAATTTACCTCTGTTTTAAATGACGAACACTTTTTGGGACTTAGTTTCAGACCAGCGTCAGCTATTCTGTGGAAAACTTCCTCCAAGTTCATAAGATATTCATCAAAGTTCTTGCCCAATACGACGATGTCGTCCAGGTACACCAAGCATGTTTTCCAATGTAGCCCTTTCAGTACCTGGTCCATGAGTCTCTCAAAAGTAGCTGGTGCATTACAAAGTCCAAAAGGTATCACTGTAAATTGTCAAAGGCCATCACCGACACTGAAGTCTATTTTCTCTTTATCTTCCTCCTTCACCTCAACTTGCCAGTAGCCGCTTTTCAAGCCCAGTGTGGAAAACCATTTCGTACCAGATAGAGAGTCCAGAGTATCGTCAATTCTGGGCAATGGGTAGCTATCCTTTTTCGTGACGTCGTTCAACTTGCGGTAGTCCACGCAAAACCTCATTTTCCCATCCTTCTTCTTCACAAGGACCACAGCTCCGTGGACTAACTGATGGTTCGATGACGCCGCTGTCGCTCATTTCTTGTACGATTTGACTCACAATTTTCCGCTTCGCCAGTGGAACACTACGAGGAGCTTGACGTATCGGCCTGGCGTCTCCAGTTCAATTTGATGTTACACAACATTGGCGTGGCCTGGTTTGGAACCATCCTGGTCAAATATGTTGGCGTACTCCGTCAATGCTGTGATGCCATTTGAAAGATCAGTCTTGCTAGTTAAAATTTGTTCCTGGAGCTGTTCACAGTTAATAACTACTGCAGTCTATTGGCATCTTCCCAGTATAGCTCCTTTTGTCAGTTTGATTTGTGATTTGAACTCATTGAGTACTCTTACCGGAATACGTCCATCCTGTGTTGTCATAGCCAGGGTTTTTCCTACAAGTTCGTTCGTCGCGTCTCGTAGTCGTGCCTGAAGTTCGAGTTTATTGCCGGTTGTATTCAATCCACGGCTCTCCAACTCCTTCTTCAGTTGCTGGATCCTCAATTCACTCAACTTTGCCATGTCCAAGTTATATTCGCAATCTTCGGAATTTATTCAACAATTCCTCTTCAGACACCAATTGTAACGAATTTATGGAAATTCCTCTTATTTGCAACCTTCTGCTAACGTTCGAATCACTAAACTGTTGAATAAATAACTCCAATATTCAATAATGCAAAATGTTTTGGGGGTTCAAACCCCTCCCATAGGCTTACAACGACTGATTTTTTTCATAAAAAGTGGTAGATGGAGGAGTGCATTTGTTGACTGATAGGCAACAAATATGGTAAATGTTTCTCTTTACTTCCGTTTCTATTAATTTTTATCGCAAAACTAGTCTTGACAATAATGGGTGCTTACTATGAGCTTGCATATGTTCAAAACGTACTCCCGAGATTATATCAAGATAGTTTGGGATATTTTTCAGGATAAAACCGGAAATATTTGGGCCAGTACGAAAGCGTGTATGGAATCTTTTCGGGACTACTTTTAGAATACCTCACGATTATTTCGGGATAGTGCACGGAATCACTTCAGAACTGTTTATAGATTAGATACTTTGAGACTATTAGAGGGCTCTTTCGGGATTATTGGAGGAACATTTTCGGGACTATTTAAAATGTTTCTAGGTCTATTTCGGGACCGTTTAAAGACTGCGTTCGAGATCTTCTTGTGGCTGTTTCGGATCCGTTTATGGATTGTGTTCGTAATAATATCGTAGAGACTTTTTGGGAACTAACTCCATATAGTTCCAAGATTGGTTTTTGAAAGTGAATCTTGAAATGTTAAGGAATCATATCGGAAAAACTGGCACCGAATATTTTTTAACTATCGCCGGATCTGGTCGTTGTTTTCAGAACTATTAAAATGTACTTCAGGTGAGTATCGGATCATCCTTTTTTAAAAACTCCACAATATCCTACCTTCTATTTATTACCGTGTATTTATCTCCGCGGCTTCGAGTATTTCGTGATTTGTTGATACTATTTAAAGCTTATTTTCTGGACGATCTAGTTATTTTTTCAAGATCATATCTTGGCATATCGTGCGGAGTGGGATGCGGTTTTAGGCTAGTTTTACGAATATCTGAAAGATGAACAGACGTTTACATCCACAAAAAATTAACGCCTTATTAACACTTAATGAAAGATTTTGATTATGTCAGCCCATTTAAGTTCGAACAGTGTTGTTGCTCCGAATTTCGTGCACTTCTCCCAACTTTGGTTTTTTGGCAGAATACAATAGAAAGTATTAGCAGTTTGGAAACAGATAAAACTTCATTAAAAATACAGTCATTATACACACATCAATTTGATAACACAATTTAAATGTGCAAATATATATATACATATATGTATAAAAAAAACAACAATTACTAGGAAATTCTCTTTTGAAAATATTACAAAATGGTTTGTCAAAGCCACGTTCATTTCATTTCGCTGGTATATTCGTCAATATGAATCTGTTGTTTAACTAATTAAAACTTTCCATTATAGTTATTAATTAAATATGCTCATTAGGCTCCTATATCAGAAAAGTTTTATGGGAAGTTATCAACGCTTAATAAATAAAATGCAAAAGTTGTCATAAATAAAATTTTAATTTTAGCGGGCACTTTCATCCAAAAATTTACACAAGTTATAATTCATCGAGGCGGCCGCCGTGGTGTTATGGTAGCATGCTCCCGCATTCTCCGGGCACGGGGAGTTTTGCTGAATCTAAGCGCAAGAATCTATAAAACCATATCGTCTACACTTTGCACATTATGAAACTTGCAGTAGCCAGAAGACGTTTTTCACTTTATTGGTACATGTCCGATATATAACAACATTCCTTCCCTTTACTTTGGTGAATGAACTTTAGATATGGCCAAGGTGATTGCCAGTGGATTTAACTTCGAGTCTCTGGCCAAGTTTAGCTTTAATTTTAGGGACTTATTATTAAATGAATTTTCTTAGCTCTTTAGTATTTTATATAACACGTGGTCCTACACACAACACACTTTGTTATTGTCGCTAGTATCTAGTTACTTTATTTATTTAAGTGTTTCGATGTACGTAATAGCATAACGTTAGCTTAATGTAAAAATGTGCTAAGTCAACTTTTACGAATTTTTCAGGAGACGAAAAAAATTAATAATTTTTGAAATTACCTCTTTTTCAAAACTGTGAATGAGGCTACCTTAGTTGCAATACTTTGGAGCGTAGAAGCATTGAAAAAAAGAAATAAAAGATCATGTATGTTAACCCAGCAGCTATTTTATGACTTAGCATAATTTCCGCTCTCAAAGCAAATTTTTTCTCCTGACTTAGCACTTTTTACTCAATAAGTTGCCCCATCACTCCTCACCTTTAATGATTAAAATATAACACTAAAACTATATACATATTTCACAAATAATACTATTTATTTGCCAAACTATTTTAGCGGTTCTGATCTGGACTCTTTTGCCGGATGGTGCGCAGACAATAATTTATTCTTAAATTCAAACAAACGCTGTGTTGTCTTATTCCAAAAAGACTGTGGCAGTTGTCTTTATCTACAAACTAAATACTAGATCTTTGTCAAGAGAGTAAAGACTTGGGTGAATTTTTGACTCCAAACTCTCTTTTTCTAGTCACATTGACTTCGTTGTTTCAAAATTTGTTGCAATGGTTGGGTTCAGTAGACGTAACACCAGTCATTTTAAGGACCCAATGACGTTGAAGGCACTTTATATATCCTTGGTCAGAAGTGGTCTTGAATATTGCTCAATAATATGTCATTATTTCTATGAATCTAACTCCTATAAAACTGAAAAGGTTCAAAAAATTTTTACAAAAATTGTTTTACGTATGCTTCACTGGCCAGACGTCCTCCCATCATATACCAATAGGCACAAAAAGCTTGGTATTCACGCTTTGCATGACAGAACAACTTTTATCTCACTCATGCTTGCCTATAATGTAATAAACTTTAGCACGAATTGCTCTGATTTATCTAATTTGTTCATTCCATATATTCCACTGCGTGATCTTCTACATAATATATTATTTATCGAAATAACTCATAAAACGAATTATGCTATGAATGAACCTATAAGGACTATACTTCTAGCAAATCGGTCCAGTAGGGTTTTTAATTTTAATAACAGCTTATATAAGTATAAGCTTGAATTGTTTTCTATTTTTAACTAGTCTGTAAGTAGAATGTAGTCATCGACATGTGGTAGACATGGAAGTAGATTATGGTCACCGCAAAGCGTTTATCAAACACCAAAGGCATGTCTCAATTGGGTGAATCCAATTTCAAGGGGTTGTGTTGCGCAACCCTCTCAAGAGGTTGCGAGCGCAATATATAGCTTCTCCGACCCAATATTCAACCTCACCTACCCGTGGCGAATCCTGTTTCATTGACAGTCGAGGCTCTGGCGAGGGCGGGGTGGCCTAGAAGGTTTAATGTGGTGATATAAATCGGTCCCTATATGGTGCTTTGTTATCGGAATGTACCGGACCTATATCCGGCAAAGGACCATCAACATCGGTAACACTCCCTAAAGCCTTCGAGGAGTGTATTCATCGTTAATACAACAACAAAGCATGTACTTTTAGATTGAATGAATTGAATAAATAAATAAAATGCGCGCACAAAGATATGACTAGTAATTCAGATTGACATGTTCTTTTTAACTACTGACGACTTACCACACTTACACATCATTGCCCACAGCACGTAAAAATTAAAAATTAAAATTTTTTTTTTGGATTGATGTCTTTTGAATTCAGTTGTAAAGCTGCATTAAAATATAATTTTTCGAATAAAGTGACATCTAGCAAATTGGTGCAGTAGTGTTATTATACATTTCATGAATATGAATTGGTATATTAATGTCGTCACGAAACCGAAAATTGTAAGTCCTTAAAGGAAAATAAATAGACCCACCATTAAGTATACTGAAATAATCAGGATGAAGAGATGAGTTGATTTAGCCATGGCCGTCTGTCCGTCTGTCTGGTTGTAAGCAAACTAGTCCCTCAATTTTTGAGATATCTTGATAAAATTTGGTGAGCGGGTGTATTTGGGTGTCCGATTAGACATTTGTCCGAATCGGCCGGATCGGGCCACTATAGCATATATCCTCGATACAACCGATTTTTCAGAAAAAGAGTATTTTTGTCATATCTTCCTCAATTTAACAGATTGAAGCTTCAAACTTCACCATATACTTTCGTATATTGCACATATTATTGTCTGAAAAAATTGATGAGATCGGTCGTATATATAGTATATATCCCCCACAACCGATTGCTCAGATAAGAAACTTTTCGTAATTACTGCCTTATTTTAAGAGCTAGAGGCTTCAAATTTCAACGAATGCTTACGTATATAGCATATATTGTTGTCTGAAAAAATCATAGAGATTGGATGTTATATATATTATATACCCCATATAAACTGTAATTTTTGACTCTTTTTTACGGGTAGAAGCTTCAAAATTCATCAAATTTCATCATGAAATACATGATTCGTAGTCATAGTTTTTACAAGCAGACCAAAAAAAACCTGAAACTTTGCATCTTCACACAAAGTATCGACCTATTTTTATACTCAGTTGAGCAGAGCTCACAGAGTATATTAACTTTGATTGGATAACGGTTGGTTGTACAGGTATAAAGGAATCGAGATAGATATAGACTTCCATATATCAAAATCATCAGTATCGAAAAAAAATTCGATTGAGCCATGTCCGTCCGTCCGTCCGTCTGTCCGCTAACACGATAACTTGAGTAAATTTTGAGGTATCTTGATGAAATTTGATACGTAGGTTCCTGGGCACTTATCTCAGATCGCCATTTAAAATCAAAAAGTGCTATAATTCATTACGAAATACGGATTAAGCGATGAAACTTGGTAGGTGAGTTGAACTTGTGACGCAGAATAGAAAACTAGTAAAATTTTGGACAATGGGCGTGGCACCGCCCACTTTTAAAAGAAGGTAATTTAGAAGTTTTGCAAGCTGTAATTTGGCAGTCGTTGAAGATATCATGATGAAATTTGGCAGGAACGTTACCCTTATTACTGTATGTCTGCTTAATAAAAATTAGCAAAATCGGAGAACGACCACGCCCACTTTTTAAAAATTATTTTTTAAATTAAAATTTTAAAAGAAAAGTTAATATCTTTACAGTATATAGGTAAATTATGTCAACATTCAACTCCAGTAATGATGTGGTGCAACAAAATACAAAAATAAAAGAAAATTTCAAAATGGGCGTGGCTCCGCCCTTTTTCATTTAATTTGTCTAGGATACTTTTAATGCCATAAGTCGAACAAAAATTTACCAATCCTTCTCAAATTTGGTAGGGGCATAGACTCTATGACGGTAACTGTTCTCTGTGAAAATGACTGAAATCGGTGGAAGCCACGCCCAGTTTTTATACACAGTCCACAGTCTGTCCTTCCGCTCGGCCGTTAACACAATAACTTGAGCAAAAACCGATATATCTTTACTAAACTCAGTCCGCGTACTTATCTGAACTCACTTTGTATTGGTGTAAACAATGGCGAAATCCGCCTATGACCAATGAAAAAAATGCCATAATTATATACCAAATACGAAAAAAGGGATGAAACATGGTAACTGTATTGGTCTATTGACGCAAAATATAACTTTAGAAAAAAACTTGGAAAAATGGGTGTGGCACCTACCATATTAAGTAGAAGAAAATGAAAAAGTTTTGCAGGGCGAAATCAAAAGCCCTTGGAATTTTGAAAGGAATATTGTTCGTGGTATTATATATATAAATAAATTAGCGGTACCCGACATATGATGTTCTGGATCACCCTGGTCCACATTTTGGTCGATATCTCGAAAACGCCTACACATATACAACTAAGGGACACTCTCTTTTAAAAACCTCTTCAATACCTTTAATTTGATACCCATATCGTACAGCCACATTCTAGAGTCACCCCGGGTCCACGTTTATGGCGATATCCCGAAAAGGCGTCCACATATAGAACTAAGGCCCACCCCTTTTTAAAATACTCATTAACACCTTTCATTTGATACCCATATCGTACAAACAAATTCTAGAGTCATCCCTGGTCCACCTTTATGGCGATATTATGAAAAGGCGTCTACATATAGAACTAAGCCACACGCCCTTTTAAAATACTCGTTAACACCTTTCATTTGATGCCCATATAGTACAAACAAATTCTAGAGTCACCCCTGGTCCACGTTTATGGCGATATCTCGAAAAGGCGTCCACATATAGAACTAAGGCCCACCCCTTTTTAAAATACTCATTAACACCTTTCATTTGATACCCATATCGTACAAACAAATTCTAGAGTCATCCCTGGTCCACCTTTATGGCGATATTATGAAAAGGCGTCTACATATAGAACTAAGCCACACGCCCTTTTAAAATACTCGTTAACACCTTTCATTTGATGCCCATATAGTACAAACAAATTCTAGAGTCACCCCTGGTCCACGTTTATGGCGATATCTCGAAAAGGCGTCCACATATAGAACTAAGGCCCACCCCTTTTTAAAATACTCATTAACACCTTTCATTTGATACCCATATCGTACAAACAAATTCTAGAGTCACCCCTGGTCCACGTTTATGGCGATATCTCGAAAAGGCATCCACCTATAGAACTAAGGCCCACTCCCTTTTAAAATACTCATTAACACCTTTCATTTGATACCCATATCGTATAAACAAATTTTAGAGTCGCCCCTGGTCCACCTTTATGGCGATATTTCGAAAAGGCGTCCACCTATAGAACTAAGGCCCACGCCCTTTTAAAAAACTCTTTAACACCTTTCATTTGATACCCATATCTTACAAACAAATTCTAGAGTCACCCCTGGTCCACCTTTATGGCGATATTTCGAAAAGGCGTCCACCTATAGAACTAAGGCCCACGCCCTTTTAAAATACTCATTAACACCTTTCATTTGATACCCATATTGTACAAACGCATTCTAGAGTCACCACTGGTCCACTTTTATAACGATATTCCGAAAAGGCGTCCACCTATAGAACTAAGGCCCACTCCCTTTTAAAACACTTATTAACACCTTTCGTTTGATAACCATATTGTACAAACGCATTCTAGAGTCACCCCTGGTCCACTTTTATAACGATATTTCGAAAAGGCGTCTACCTGTACAACAACCACCACTCCCTTTTAAAACCCTCATTAATACCTTTAGTTTGATACCCATATCACACAAACACATTCTAGAGTCACCCCTGGTCCACCTTTATTGCGATACCTCGAAAAGGCGTGCACCTATAGAACTAAGGCCCACTCCCTTTTAAAATACTCATTAACTCCTTCCGTTTGATACCCATATTACACAAACGAATTCTAGAGTCACTCCTGGCCCACCTTTATGGCGATATCTCGAAACGGCGTCCACCTATGAAACTAAGGATTACTCCCTTTTAAAATACTAATTAACACCTTTCTTCTGATACCAATATTGTACAAACAAATTCTAGGGTCACCCCTGATCCACCTTTATGGCGATATCTCGAAACGGCGTCCACACGCATTCTAGAGTCAACCCTGATCCACCTTTATGGCGATACCTCGAAAAGGTGACCACCTATAAACAACCACCACTCCCTTTTAAAACCCTCATTAATACCTTTAATTTCATACCCATATCGTACAAGCACATTCTAGAGTCACCCCTGGTCCACTTTTATAACGATATTCCGAAAAGGCGTCCACCTATAGAACTAAGGCCCACTCCCTTTTAAAACACTTATTAACACCTTTCGTTTGATAACCATATCGTACAAACAAATTTTAGAGTCGCCCCTGGTCCACCTTTATGGCGATATTTCGAAAAGGCGTCCACCTATAGAACTAAGGCCCACGCCCTTTTAAAAAACTCATTAACACCTTTCATTTGATACCCATATCTTACAAACAAATTCTAGAGTCACCCCTGGTCCACCTTTATGGCGATATTTCGAAAAGGCGTCCACCTATAGAACTAAGGCCCACGCCCTTTTAAAATACTCATTAACACCTTTCATTTGATACCCATATTGTACAAACGCATTCTAGAGTCACCACCGGTCCACTTTTATAACGATATTCCGAAAAGGCGTCCACCTATAGAACTAAGGCCCACTCCCTTTTAAAACACTTATTAACACCTTTCGTTTGATAACCATATTGTACAAACGCATTCTAGAGTCACCCCTGGTCCACTTTTATAACGATATTCCGAAAAGGCGTCTACCTGTACAACAACCACCACTCCCTTTTAAAACCCTCATTAATACCTTTAATTTCATACCCATATCGTACAAACACATTCTAGAGTCACCCCTGGTCCACATTTATGGCGATATCTCGAAACGGCGTCCACCTATGGAACTAAGGATTACTCCCTTTTAAAATACTCATTAACACCTTTCTTTTGATACCCATATTGTACAAACAAATTCTAGGGTCACCCCTGGTCCACCTTTATGGCGATATCTCGAAACGGCGTCCACCTATGGAACTAAGGATTACTCCCTTTTAAAATACTCATTAACACCTTTCATTTGATACCCATATCGTACAAACGCATTCTGGAGTCAACCCTGATCCACCTTTATGGCTATAACCCTAAAATACTCTTTAATGCCTTTCATTTGATACACATGTCATACAAACACATTCCAGGGTTTCCCTCGGTTCATTTTCCTACATTCCCTTATGTTGTCACCATAGCTCTCAACTGAGTATGTAATGTTCGGCTACACCCGAACTTAACCTTCCTTACTTGTTATACTCAGTTGAGCAGAGCTCACAGAGTATATTAAGTTTGATTGGATAACGGTTGGTTGTACATATATAAAGGAATCGAGATAGATATAGACTTCCATATATCAAAATAATCAGGATCGAAAAAAAATTTGATTGAGCCATGTCCGTCCGTCCGTCCGTCCGTCCGTTCGTCCGTTAACACGATAACTTGAGTAAATTTTGAGGTATCTTGATGAAATTTGGTATGTAGGTTCCTGAGTACTCATCTCAGATCGCTATTTAAAATGAACGATATCGGACCTTAACCACGCCCACTTTTTCGATATCGAAAATTTCGAAAAACCGAAAAAGTGCGATAATTCATTACAAAAGACCGATAAAGCAACGAAACTTGGTAGATGAGTTGAACTTATGACGCAAAATATAAAATTAGTAAAATTTTGGACAATGGGCGTGGCACCGCCCACTTTTTAAAGAAGGTAATTTAAAATTTTTGCAAGCTGTAATTTGGCAGTGGTTGAAGATATCATGATGAAATTTGGCAGGAACGTTACTCTTATTACTGCATGTACGCTTAATAAAAATTAGCAAAATCGGAGAAGGACCACGCCCACTTTTAAAAAAAAATTTTTTTTAAAGTAAAATTTTAACAAAAAATTTAATATCTTTACAGTATATAAGTAAATTATGTCAAGATTCAACTCCAGTAATGATATGGTGCAACAAAATACAAAAATAAAAGAAAATTTAAAAATGGGCGTGGCTCCGCCCTTTTTCATTTAATTTGTCTAGGATACTTTTAATGCCATAAATCGAACAAAAATTAACCAATCATTTTAAAATTTGGTAGGGGCATAGATTTTATGGCGCTAACTGTTTTCTGTGAAAATGGGCGAAATCGGTTGATGCCACGCCCAGTTTTTATACACAGTCGTCCGTCTGTCCTTCCGCATGGCCGTTAACACGATAACTTGAGCAAAAATCGATATATCTTTACTAAACTCAGTTCACGTACTTATCTGAACCCACTTTACCTTGGTATGAAAAATGAACGAAATCCGACTATGACCACGCCCACTTTTTCGATATCGAAATTGCGAAAAATGAAAAAAATGCCATAATTCTATACCAAATACGAAAAAAGGGATGAAACATGGTAAGGTAATTGGATTGTTTTATTGACGCGAAATATAACTTTAGAAAAAACTTTATAAAATGGTTGTGACACCTACCATATTAAGTATAAATTATATTAAAATCTTGCCAGGTATTACATATATAAATAAATTAGCGGTATCCAACCGATAATGTTCTGGGTCACCCTAGTCCACATTTTGGACGATATCTGGAAAACGCCTTCACATATACAACTACCACCACTCCCTTTTAAAACTCTCATTAATACCTTTATTTGATACCCAAATCGTACAAACTCATTCTAGAGTCACCCCTGGTCCACCTTTATGGCGATATCTCGAAAAGGCGTCCACCTATAGAACTAAGCCCCACACCCTTTTAAAATACTCATTAACACCTTTCTTTTGATACCCATATCGTACAAACAAATTCTAGGGTCACCCCTGGTCCACCTTTATGGCGATATCTCGAAACGGCGTCCACCTATGGAACTAAGGATTACTCCCTTTTAAAATACTCATTAATACCTTTAATTTGATATCCATATCGTACAAACGCATTCTAGAATCACCCCTGGTCCACATTTATGGCGATATTTCGAAAAGGCGACCACCTATAGAACTAAGGCCCACTCCCTTTTAAAATACTCATTAACACCATTCGTTTGATGCCCATATTGTACAAACAAATTCTAGGGTTACCCCTGGTCCACCTTTATGGCGATATCTCGAAACGGCGTCCACCTATGGAACTAAGGATTACTCCCTTTTAAAATACTCATTAACACCTTTCGTTTGATGCCCATATTGTGCAAACGCGTTCTAGAGTCACCCCTGGTCCATCTTTACGGCGATATCTCGAAAAGGCTTCCATCTATAGAACTTAGGTCCACGCCCTTTTAAAATACTCATTAACACCTTTCGTTTGATGCCCATATTGTGCAAACGCATTCTAGAGTCACCCCTGGTCCATCTTTACGGCGATATCTCGAAAAGGCTTCCATCTATAGAACTTAGGTCCACGCCCTTTTAAAATACTCATTAATACCTTTCATTTGATACCCATATCGTACAAACGCATTCTAGGGTCAACCCTGATCCACCTTTATGGCGATATCTCGAAACGGCGTCCACCTATGGAACTAAGGATTACTCCCTTTTAAAATACTCATTAACACCTTTCGTTTGATGCCCATATTGTGCAAACGCGTTCTAGAGTCACCCCTGGTCCATCTTTACGGCGATATCTCGAAAAGGCTTCCATCTATAGAACTTAGGTCCACGCCCTTTTAAAATACTCATTAACACCTTTCGTTTGATGCCCATATTGTGCAAACGCATTCTAGAGTCACCCCTGGTCCATCTTTACGGCGATATCTCGAAAAGGCTTCCATCTATAGAACTTAGGTCCACGCCCTTTTAAAATACTCATTAACACCTTTCGTTTGATGCCCATATTGTGCAAACGCATTCTAGAGTCACCCCTGGTCCATCTTTACGGCGATATCTCGAAAAGGCTTCCATCTATAGAACTTAGGTCCACGCCCTTTTAAAATACTCATTAATACCTTTAATTTGATATCCATATCGTACAAACGCATTCTAGAATCACCCCTGGTCCACCTTTATGACGATATCTCGCAACGGCGTCCACCTATAGAACTAAGGCCCACTCCCTTTTAAAATACTCATTAACACCTTTCGTTTGATGCCCATATTGTGCAAACGCATTCTAGAGTCACCCCTGGTCCATCTTTACGGCGATATCTCGAAAAGGCTTCCATCTATAGAACTTAGGTCCACGCCCTTTTAAAATACTCATTAATACCTTTCATTTGATACCCATATCGTACAAACGCATTCTAGGGTCAACCCTGATCCACCTTTATGGCTATATCCCTAAATGGCGTCCACCTATAGAACTATGGCCCACTCCCTCATAAAATACTCTTTAATGCCTTTCATTTGATACACATGTCATACAAACACATTCCAGGGTTTCCCTCGGTTCATTTTCCTACATGGTTATTTTCCCTTATGTTGTCACCATAGCTCTCAACTGAGTATGTAATGTTCGGTTACACCCGAACTTAACCTTCCTTACTTGTTTTTATTTTAATTTACATTATCATATTTTATTTTATTTTCGTCAGGATTTATTTACGTTGTTGTCGAGTACCACACGTGGAAAGAAAATTTTAAATTTCTACAAAGAGAACAGTAGACTTGACAATATCAACAGGAATGAAGTAATTGATGTTTTAGTCGAAGAAATATTCTACGGAAACATTTCTCTTAAACCGAATGATTTTTATTCGTTATTAAACGAAATTTGCTCTGTTTTCCCTAGTGAAGTAGGCAAAAATGTGATTTAATGTTTTATAAGAATTTGAAATAAATTAATATTGTAAACAAAATAATGTTCTTTACTTCTTGATTAAACAAATTTTTTAATTAAAATTTTCAGGAATATTACTATATTCCCCGGGCCGGAAAACTATCTATAAATACTTAAACTGCCGCAAGTCCAAAAAAGGTTCGCAGAATAATATACATCACAATGTAGAAAACAACACGCACCAATGCACTGAAGAACTCGATACTTCTATTATCAGCACTTTAAAGTTGTCGCTCAGCAAGGAGAACGCAGATTGGAACGAAGTTTTGGATAAGTGGGCTAAAACTTTTGCAGCAAGGCAACAACACATGAAGAGCTTGGCAAGTGTCGACCTTTTAAAAGCCCGGCCAAAATTGGCCGATGCTCGGGCACCTGAGCTGGTAAGTAGATAAGAATATTGGTGTATATGCATAATCAAGTTTAGTAGGTACTTAAAGATTTAGCTTTTTGACATAACTTCACATGGACTATCTGTCAGGTTCAACCAAATTTAAGTACCTACTTAGCTTTGTCTCTTAACATACACTTATGTATTTTATACTAAGCTTCCATTTGTTTTAAATTTTTCACTTTATTTAGATTGAAATTGATTTCGATTTTCTGTACCCTTTGAATCAAGTCTATTTTCGCTCTAAGTGGGACCACTTTGAAAGGAATATTGTTCGCTTTTATGAAATAAACATAAATAATGACAATTGTAAGCAGTTATTTTCTTTGGAAAAATCGTTGACAAATACAGGTAAATTTATTATAATATGTACATAAATATGCTAAATACCCATCTAATGGAAATTTTTGTTAGATTCCCAGGATTACTTACTTTCGATATTGCTCACATCGGCATTACCAACATCTTCAAGGTTTACAAATAATTCGGGAAAACGCGCAAAAGAGATCACAATAATCGACGCACAGGAAATTTTTGTTTTGCATACTGAGTCCATAAATGACTATCAGCTAAAAATTTACGAAATTGGTCGTAAATATTATTCATGCCATTTGACAATACAAGCTTTCTTAATTGTAGTTTATCTGCCAATGATCTAAAAAGCTTTTTCATATATTTTGATTCTACTTTATAAAAATTTTCCACATTCCTCGAGAGCTTGGATGTTTGCTTTAAAATATTTCAAGTTTTTTCATTGGCATATTCCGAGGGATGTGAATTAGTTTGGATTTTTATTCAGAAATACTTTTTTGACATAACTACCAACTTCGACTACAAGACTTTGAATGTGGTGTCCCTAATAAACTTTTTAAAAAATACTTAAACTTTCAATATGTTTATCTGTTTTCAATGCTCTAAAAAATTTCGTCACTTCAAACTAGACCATCTCCTGAAAACAAAGTTTTTACTAGACCATGAGAGCGGTGTGGAAAACGAAATCGAATATACATGATTTGGTTAAATGTATAAATTTAACAAAGACAGATTATTTTTCTAAAATTGTTCACAATGAAAATATTGACTATAACAATTGTCTAATATTGGACGAAATTGTTTACAGATACAAGAAATATAAAACAAACTTTTATTTAGCTTCCCAAAGGGCTGTATTTAAACTTCATAAAATACATAACTTTTTATATCAAAACGAAAATTTATACGTATTATGTTACCCAATACTTTTAAAAAAATTTTTTACGCATTTTCAATCATTCGAAGTTGGCAGTAAAATTTATGAAATTCATATTATCGAAATATCCAAATTTTTAAGTAAACCATTGCACCTGTATTCTATAAATAACGGCAATATTTATTGTAGAGATAAGTATGTTTGATTTTTTATTTATTACACGGTTGTGTGTTTAATTGCTTTTAGTTTTATACAAATTTTGAAGTATGTACCACATTTTTATAAAAAATTAACGAAAAAATATCACTGCCTGGATAGTTGTCAAAGTTACTTATTTACGTATGTATATATACATAGTTATTACGACAGTTATAAATGTTGAAACAAAAACAAAGTCAGGTTTGAATCAACTATATTTCCAAGTTGAATAAAGAATGTGAATTTTTAAATAAACATTAATTTATTTTGAATTGAAAAGAAATAATCTTATAATTACAACACTACTTTTCAACGTAAAATTTACTTTTCTATAATAGTTAATTTAACAAATTACAGCTTTGGTTGACTATCATAGCTGTTTATTGTAGAATTAACCTCGTTATAGTAAGTTTTACCTTTGTTTCTTTCCTCAGTGTACCAATATTTGATTTCCTTAAAAATAGAATTATTAATTCCAAACATTTTTTTAGTTATACACTATGAAAGTCTCACAATTTTATTATTGTAAATTTCACGAATGACAACTATCAGTTAGTTTAATTAAATGTCAACTTACTTCCTAAGCGCCATCTGTTGGTAAGTAGTTAAATGGTTAGATGTCGTCAAATTGAATTGAACTAGTGTTCAACGGTAGAAAATTACCATGGTAAGATATCTTTTTGCTATGGTGAGAAATCTTTCTAATAGTAATCTGTGAGAAATTGCAATTATTAATTTCATATTTGCCAAAAATACGGCGCCTTGACATTGCATCTCAATTTTATTAGCGTGTGTGAAATTAAGAAAATTAAGTCGAATCATGTGTAAGATTTTTTACGAAGATTTTTAACTTTAATGTTCTCCTTTATAGCTTTAATAGAATATGAATAAGTAGAGTATTATTTCGCCTAACTACCCCAACCCTAAATGGCAACCCTACTCAAAAAAGTCCATCTTGTAATGCGGAGTGAAATACCTTTCGTTTGATACCCATATCGGTATACCTCATGCAATTTTTTTTAATTTCGAATAGCTGGCAACCCTACTCAAATATGTCCCTATTGTAATGTGGAGTGAAATACCTTTCGTTTGATACCCATATCGGCATATCTAATGCAATTTTTTTTTAATTTCGAATAGGTGGCAACCTTGTGAAATATTCTGAGTGGCAAGTCTTAGAAGGTGATACATTATCTCTGTGCCAAATTTCATTTAAATCGGTTCAGCCGTTCCCGAGATCGTTCTGCTATACAAACATACAAATATCCGTGTCGATTTACGTTCTGATCTGTTGTTGTAGTTTGTCCTGTATTTATAGTTCGTAGGTACATGAGCAGGTATTGTCAAAATTGATGCTTGTGTATATTTAGTCATATGTAAGTGTTGTGTGTTCATTCAGAATCGAGGGTGGTTTTTACTGATCGATTTGTGTAGCTGACTGAGGCAGGTGAAGGTCCGTAATTTTAGCCGTTTGACCTTCTTTGTGGGTTTGTTGTTTTGGTGCGTTAATCGTTTTGTGTTTATTTGCTGTTGTGTGTTTGTCTGTTTTGTACATGTGTGATTACTTTGTTGCTTGTAAAGAAGTTTTAAAGGCTCGAATATTATCTCAGAAATTGTGTTTATTTGTTCGTTTATTATTCTACAAATAACAAGGAGTAAACAATATTTATAAAATATAAATAAACAATGTTTACAACAAAAATAAAATACAAAAATCAATAACAAAATTACAAAAACTGACAAACATCATAATTACTAACAAAAATATGGCTAAAATTCAACTGTGAAAAAAATTAGTATTTCATTACAGTTAAACACACGCAGGCCACAATATTTTTAAGCGTTAACGCAAATAAATGAAAAATACGAAGAAGATAAAACAATTAAAAACAAATAACAACTGAAACAAGACATGCAATTAACGTTATAGAGCGCTATATCTACATACACACATGTCTAATATAAACACCCCTCGAAGTTGTTTAAATTAGTAAAACAAAGAAAAAATGCTAATCAAAACAAAAGCTGTGACATTGTTTCTGTTATAAACGAATTTTTTCAACTGCACGCGCACGAATAGCAAGTGTAAACATTTTCCACAGCAAATCACACAAGCAAATCAACCGAGACAGAAGAATTTTATAAATTTCCTCATTTATGGCATATTAAAATGGCCTTCCTACACTCGTAAACAAATCACTTAAAAATTACGACTTGAAAAATATAAAAAAAAATTCAAAAACGTTTAAAAATAAACATATATACTAACAAGTAAGGAAGGTTAAGTTCGGGTGTAACCGAACATTACATACTCAGTTGAGAGCTATGGTGACAACATAAGGGAAAATAACCATGTAGGAAAATGAACCGAGGGAAACCCTGGAATGTGTTTGTATGACATGTGTATCAAATGAAAGGCATTAAAGAGTATTTTATGAGGGAGTGGGCCATAGTTCTATAGGTGGACGCCATTTAGGGATATAGCCATAAAGGTGGATCAGGGTTGACCCTAGAATGCGTTTGTACGATATGGGTATCAAATGAAAGGTATTAATGAGTATTTTAAAAGGGCGTGGACCTAAGTTCTATAGATGGAAGCCTTTTCGAGATATCGCCGTAAAGATGTACCAGGGGTGACTCTAGAATGCGTTTGCACAATATGGGCATCAAACGAAAGGTGTTAATGAGTATTTTAAAAGGGAGTGGGCCTTAGTTCTATAGGTGGACGCCGTTTCGAGATATCGTCATAAAGGTGGACCAGGGGTGATTCTAGAATGCGTGTGTACGATATGGATATCAAATTAAAGGTATTAATGAGTATTTTAAAAGGGAGTAATCCTTAGTTCCATAGGTGGACGCCGTTTCGAGATATCGCCATAAAGGTGGACCAGGGGTGACCCTAGAATTTGTTTGTACGATATGGGTATCAAAAGAAAGGTGTTAATGAGTATTTTAAAAGGGAGTAATCCTTAGTTCCATAGGTGGACGCCGTTTCGAGATATCGCCATAAAGGTGGACCAGGGGTGACCCTAGAATTTGTTTGTACAATATGGGCATCAAACGAATGGTGTTAATGAGTATTTTAAAAGGGAGTGGGCCTTAGTTCTATAGGTGGTCGCCTTTTCGAAATATCGCCATAAATGTGGACCAGGGGTGATTCTAGAATGCGTTTTGTACGATATGGATATCAAATTAAAGGTATTAATGAGTATTTTAAAAGGGAGTAATCCTTAGTTCCATAGGTGGACGCCGTTTCGAGATATCGCCATAAGGGTGGACCAGGGGTGACCCTAGAATTTGTTTGTACGATATGGGTATCAAAAGAAAGGTGTTAATGAGTATTTTAAAAGGGTGTGGGGCTTAGTTCTATAGGTGGACGCCTTTTCGAGATATCGCCATAAAGGTGGACCAGGGGTGACTCTAGAATGAGTTTGTACGATTTGGGTATCAAATTAAAGGTATTAATGAGAGTTTTAAAAGGGAGTGGTGGTAGTTGTATATGTGAAGGCGTTTTCCAGATATCGTCCAAAATGTGGACTAGGGTGACCCAGAACATTATCGGTTGGATACCGCTAATTTATTTATATATGTAATACCTGGCAAGATTTTAATATAATTTATACTTAATATGGTAGGTGTCACAACCATTTTATAAAATTTTTTCTAAAGTTATATTTCGCGTCAATAAAACAATCCAATTACCTTACCATGTTTCATCCCTTTTTTCGTATTTGGTATAGAATTATGGCATTTTTTTCATTTTTCGCAAATTTCGATATCGAAAATGTGGGCGTGGTCATAGTCGGATTTCGTTCATTTTTCATACCAAGGTAAAGTGGGTTCAGATAAGTACGTGAACTGAGTTTAGTAAAGATATATCTATTTTTGCTCAAGTTATCGTGTTAACGGCCATGCGGAAGGACAGACGGACGACTGTGTATAAAAACTGGGCGTGGCATCAACCAATTTCGCCCATTTTCACAGAAAACAGTTAGCGCCATAAAATCTATGCCCCTACCAAATTTTAAAATGATTGGTTAATTTTTGTTCGATTTATGGCATTAAAAGTATCCTAGACAAATTAAATGAAAAAGGGCGGAGCCACGCCCATTTTTAAATTTTCTTTTATTTTTGTATTTTGTTGCACCATATCATTACTGGAGTTGAATCTTGACATAATTTACTTATATACTGTAAAGATATTAAATTTTTTGTTAAAATTTTACTTTAAAAAAAATTTTTTTTTAAAAGTGGGCGTCGTCCTTCTCCGATTTTGCTAATTTTTATTAAGCGTACATGCAGTAATAAGAGTAACGTTCCTGCCAAATTTCATCATGATATCTTCAACCACTGCCAAATTACAGCTTGCAAAGTTTTAAATTACCTTCTTTAAAAAGTGGGCGGTGCCACGCCCATTGTCCAAAATTTTACTAATTTTGTATTTTGCGTCATAAGTTCAACTCATCTACCAAGTTTCGTCGCTTTATCGGTCTTTTGTAATGAATTATCGCACTTTTTCGGTTTTTCGAAATTTTCGATATCGAAAAAGTGGGCGTGGTTAAGGTCCGATATCGTTCATTTTAAATAGCGATCTGAGATGAGTGCTCAGGAACCTACATACCAAATTTCATCAAGATACCTCAAAATTTACTCAAGTTATCGTGTTAACGGACGGACGGACGGACGGACGGACGGACGGACATGGCTCAATCAAATTTTTTTTCGATCCTGATTATTTTGATATATGGAAGTCTATATCTATCTCGATTCCTTTATATATGTACAACCAACCGTTATCCAATCAAACTTAATATACTCTGTGAGCTCTGCTCAACTGAGTATAATTACAGGATTTCGAAATTTCATGCTGAAAATTGTATTAAAATTAAAGTTAAATATAAATGAAAGGAACTTAAAATAAAATCTTAATACTAGTCATCTAGTGAAAGTAGTAAACCTAATAAAAAGAAAACCACGAAACCAAACCTCGAGTATTTTCTTTCGTTAAATAAACTTTTTAGGTGGAATCACCCATGCCTGTTTTTGGGAAAGCCCACCTCCTGCCAACGGTTGTTTAACATGCCTAAATTTTAAATTTTCGAAGCTATTCATCCCTCTGATTGTACGAAAATTTCGTAGGTTTTCCAATATCTGGTGTTTCCGGAATAAGACATCAATTATAATAAGAGTATGTTGTTGTTGTTGTTGTAGCAGTGCTTAGCCCCATCCAGTAGGTGTGACCGATCACAAATTGTCATCAATATCCTCTAACGGGGTCCTAGGAAACTTGCTGTTTCAACAGGGGTGGACCATAATGAAAGTGGTGTTAGAGGCGTTGGTTCCACATTACAATTGAAGAGAAGGTTCGTGTCATGTGGGGCACATTGCAAGCGGGGTATACATTTTGTATATCGGGGTTGATTCTGGATAGGTAAGAGTTTAACCTGTTACAGTATCCAGATCGAAGTTGGACTAGATAGAGTTTTGTCCCGATGTCTTAACCTATCTGTGAAGCTTCACGTTCGTAGCTCAATGGGAAGTTATGTTAGGTTGAACTGGCCGGTCCATGAGGACCTCACATGGACATAATGCGTCCGTAGTTTAACCATAAGTTTCTTTTAACGACCAAACTGAAAAACTAGGACCTATGTTATAAAATAACTCCGTCCACTTGGGAAATACTAGACATTTTCCAGGAATTAAGCCATTTCCTGCTTCTAGATCTGACAGCTGTGTCACTCCTAATGGCTGGAGTCTTAGCCTGGCAAGCTCAGAGCACGAGCAGGAAACGTGCTCGATCGTTTCCTCCTCCAACCCGCACTTCCTACATCTGCTATCACTGACCAAGCCTAATTTAATGGCATGTGACGCCAGAAGGCAGTGCCCAGTCAGAATACCCGTCATGAGTCTGCAGTCATATCTATAATAGAAGATACTTTGTTACTCAAAGGTTGCAGGACCTACATATTTAGAGGCCCACGCTTGAACCCACGCCTTTCCAACTCAGTGAAAGTCTCCGCTTTCCTCTGCTTGCAAAGTGTGATGTCGATCGAAATACTTTCTTGTCAAGAGCGCCTTCTTCCTCGGTGCTCATACAACTCACCATTATATCTGCTCTGTTACTCGCCGTCGGCATCACGGACATAAATATTTCGGAGAACTTTTCTCGCGAACACCCCAAATTCCATGTCGTCTTGTCTACGCACAGTTCATGATTCTGTGTCATACATCACGACTGGCATGATGAGAGACTTGTAGAGCGTGTTTTTTGTTCGTTGAGAGAAAACTCTACCTTGCAATTGGCTACTCAGTCTAAATTAACACTTTTTGGCCAGAGGTATTCTCTATTTGATTTCTAATCTGGCAGGTTTTTCGCTCTTTACACTGGTTTTCAAATAAAGAAATCCTCCACAGTCTCGAATTTATATCCATCAACAGTGACATGGCCAAGGCGCAAATGCGCTGATTCTTTCTTGGATGACAGCAAGTATTTCGTTTTGTTCTCATTTACCGAAAGGCTCACTTTTTTGCCTCTTTTATGTTCAGGAGAGAATAGAATTCGTTTTTGTTAATGATTGTGCCTTCATGGCTTAGCAAAGTTGCTGGAATTATCTTCTCCAGCATGAGTTTAAAAAAAATCGCACGAAAATAGTAGCCTTATCTCAAGTCACCTTTGGTTTCGAATGACTCGTGGAGGTTTGTCTCAATATTTAGGTATTTTGTTGGCGTTGCTCTATGTCATTTGACGCAGCCGTACTAACTATGCAGCGTACCTAAATACAGTCAAAGCAGCACACAAGCCATTTCTTTTCGCGTTGCTTTCAGGTCGATGACTGTGTACGTCGATTCTTCTTAAGGATATGGCGTATCGTGAAAATCTGGCCCATATTATATTTAACTGGTCTGAAGATGCGCTGATAAGAAAGGGCCAGCTATTTATTTGACTTTAGGCTTCAGTCTTTTGCATAATACGTTTCATATAACCTCGTAAGCTATGTTAAGAAGGCTGGTTCGGCGGTAATTAGCGCGTTTTGCGGGATCGCTTGTCTTGTGGATTTGGCAGAGCACACTTAAATTTTAATCTGAATACATTCGCTCTTCCAACTATATTTTGCAAAGTAGTTGATGCTTGCCCTTTGCCAACTTTTCACCTGCATTTTTGAAAAGCTCGGCGGGTTGTCCGTCACCATCCGGCGCCTTGTTATTCTTTAGCCGGTATATTGCCATTCTCACTTCGTCATAGTCGAGTGCCGGATTGTCTTTTACATCAGGGCAATATGTTTGTCTTCTCGCTCACTAGTTAGCAATGAGAATAAATGCTTCTTCCAAAACTTAAGCACACGCTGCATGTCAGTTATCACGTCACCATCATTATTTATGAAGGAATCTTGAGACTATCCGTCAACGGTCAGAATCTTTGGAAGAGCTCTCGGCCGTCATTTCTTGCAGCCTACATCTGAAGCGCCTCGCACTCAAGGCGCTTTGCCTCACGTCTTTTCCTTCCAAATACCTCTGCGTATGTGCGCAGCGTGGCCCTTTAGGCAGCGTCCTTTTGTTCGAGGCAGCGTGACAGTACTCATCGTACAAGTTGTCTTTCTGCGGCCTCCCTGAAAACCTATGGTGTCAGCAGCGGCTGTACGTAATGAGAGACCAAAATACTCCCACAGCTCGGCCACATTATCAGGTAATCATCAGTTGTCTGTTTCGTGAACAGCTTTTCGCCGGCAAACTTTCCTTGCGCACCTTCAGACACTTTCTTTGCTGTACAGAGGCGTTCACGTATATTTGCTGCTACAAGGTAAGTGGTCCGAGTCGATATTTCGACCTCGTAGAGTGCTCACATCCAAGACACTGGTCAGTGGTCAATCCAGCCATATTTTCCCCAAGGATTAGTTTAACATTTTTCAGTGGTACGATTACGTATACTGGCCTTCACCAATATTACAGACTCAAGGGGTCAAATAAGTCGAGGGCTTACAAAGTGTGCAGTGACACCTTCCGCCCCCTCCCTCCCTTTTCCCGTCACTGTTGTAAAATCTATAAATTGTTATAACTGAATATAAATTTTCTCCTAAATCAATAGTTTTTGGTATCTAGCACATACTGATCGAGATCTAAACAATTTTGGAAAAACGATCAGTGGACCTCTCCTTCTCCTCCCGCCAGGGCGGACCTCCTTCAATTGTTTTTATTAGCACGCTTTTATTAGCTTAACCCGTATGTTTCTATGTAACTCTTCATTCGCTCCAACGCGCCTGCTGCCTTATTAACATGGTTTTACAATAAGCTTCACCTTATTTGTAATCCCGTTAGGGTCATATCGAGACCCTTCCGGGATAATTTCTGGATGGTTTGCGGGATCCGTCCGGCATCCCGCCGGGGTCATTTCGGGACTTTTTTGGGACTATTTCGGGATCATTTTGGGACCCTTCCGGGATGATTTCTGTATAGTTTTCCGGATCCGTCCGGGATTCTGTCGGGGTTATTTTCGGAAATTTTCGGGAGTATTCCGGGATCATTTCGGGACTATTTCGCGATCATTTGGGGACCCTTCCGGCATAATTTCTGGATGGTTTTCCGTCCGGCATCCCGTCGGGGTATTTTCGGGATCATTGGGGGATCATTTGGGGACCATTCCGGCATCATTTCTGGAGAGTTTCCGGGATCTGTCGGGGATCCTTTCAGGGTCATTTCGGGACTATTAGGGGATCATTTGGGGACCTTTGCGGCATCATTTCTGAATGTTTTTCGGGATCCGTCCGGGATCCCGGCAAGGTAATTTCGGAAATATTTGGGGATCATTTATGAAACTTTTCGGCATCATTTCTGGACAGTTTCCGGGATCCGTCCAGGATCCCTTCAGGGTCATTTCAGGACTATTATAGGATAATTTGAGGACTTTTGTGGCATCATTTCTGGATGGTTTTCGGGAACCTTTCCGGCATCATTTCTGGATAGTTTTAGGGATCCCGACGGGGTCATTTCGGAACTATTTCGGCATCATTTGGGGTACCTACCGGCATCATTTCTTGATAGTTTTCGGGATCCGTCCGGGATTCCGTCGGAGTCATTTCGGGACTTTTCCAGCACTATTTCGGGATCATTTGGGGTATTTTCCGGTATCATTTCTAGACGTTTTTCGGGATCCGTCCGGGATCCCGGAGGGGTCATTTCGGGACTTTTTCGGGATCATTTGGGTTCCTTCCGGCATCATTTCTGGATGGGTTTCGGGGGTCGGGGTCATTTTGGAATTATTTCGGGACCATTTGGTGTACCTTCCGGCATCATTTCTATATGGTTTTCGGGATCCGTATGGGATCCCGTCGGGGTCATTCCGGGACTTTTCCTCAACTAATACGGGATCATTTGGGGACCCTTTCGGCATCATTTCTTGATGGTTTTCGGAATCCGTCCGGGATCCCGTCGGGGTCATTTCGGGACTTTTCCTCAACTAATACGGGATCATTTGGGGACCTTTCGACTTCATTTTCTGGGTGGTTTTCTGGATCCGTCCGGGATCCCATCGGGGTCAATTCGGGACTTTTTCGGGGCTTATACGGGATCATTTGAGGACCCTTCTTGCATCATTTCTGGGTGGATTTCGGGATCTGTACGGGAACCCATCAGGGTAATTTCTGTACTTCTTCTGGACTATTTCGGGATCATTTGGGGACCCTTTGAGGTCATTTCGTAACTTTTTCTGTATTATTTCGGGATCAGGATCATTTCGGGACCGCTTTGGGATCATTTGGGGACCTTTCCGAGACCATTTCTGGATCTGTCCGGGATGCCGTAGGAGTAATTTCGTGATTTTTTTTGTTACTTTTTCGGGATAGTTTTGGGACCCGTCCTTGTGGGATCCCATAGGGGTCTTTTCAGGACTATTTCGGGATCATTTTGCGACCCTTCCGGAATCATTTCTGTATGGTTTTCACGATCCGTTGTAGATACATCCCCTCGGGGTCATTTCGGCACTTTTTCTGGACTATGTCGGGATAATTTAGGGACCCTTCCTGGATATTTTCTGGATGGTGTTTGAGATCCATCCGGGAGCCCGTCAGAGTTATTTCAGAAATTTTCGGGACTATTTCGGGATTCATTTTGGTAACCTTCAGGGATCATTTCTGTGTGGTTCTCTGGATAAGTCTAGAATCTTGTCGTTTTCTGGATGGTTTTCGGGATCCATCCGAGATAGCGTGGGGGTCATTTCGTGGCTTTTTTTTTGATAATTTCGGGATCATTTGGGGATTCTATAAGGTTATTAGCTCATTTAGTTCTTTTTTTACTCAATTACAAAAATAAAGTGCATTAGACAGAAAAACTTTTTTAAACAGATAACTTGATAGCCCATATATTTCATTTTCTCCTTGCGGACGGGGCCGCGGGTAAAGGCTAGTTGACTATATATTGATAAGTTGACTCCTTTTCCGTCAACTTTCCAATCCATATAACGCTCCACTCATGTAAATTAGTCCAAAAAATTGTATCTTCTGGTTACATACAGGATAATTTTGGAATCATTGGGACCATTTCCATACTGCCGAGATTATATCAAGACAGTTTGGGATATTTTTCAGGATAAAATCGGAACTATTTGGGCCACTTCGAAACCGTGTATGGAATCTTTTCGGGACTACCTTTAGAATACCTCAGGATTAGAGAACCGTTTCGGGATTATTTGAGGAACATTTTCGGGACTATTTCAAAATTTTCTAGGACTATTTCGGGGCCGTTTAGAGACTGTGTTCGAGATTTTCTGGCGTCTGTTTCGGATCTTTTTCCGGATTATTTTCGTAATAATATCGTCGAGACTTTTTTGGAACTAACTCCATATAGTTTCAAGTTTGTTTTTTGAAAGTATTTCGCGATTGTTTAGGGACTCATATCGGAAGAACTGGCACCGAATATTTTTTAACTATCGCCAGATCTATTCGTTGTTTTCGGAACTAATTAAAGATCATTAAAAAAAAGAATTTCAGGGGAGCATCGGCTCCTCCTTTTTTAAGAACTGCACTATATCCTTCCTTCTGTTTACCACCGTGTGCTTAACTCCGCGACGGCGAGTATTTCGCGATTTGTTGGGACTATTTACTGATTATTTTCTGAACGACCTCGTTATTTTTTTCACGAAAGGTATTGGTTATGTCAGCCTATTTAAGTTCGAGCAGTTTTGTTGCTCAGAATTTTGTGCACTTCCCCAACTCTGGTTTTTTGACAGTATACAATAGAAACTATTAGCAATTTGGAAACAGATAACACTTAATTAAAAATGCAGTCGTTGTACACACATCAATTTGATAACACAATTCAACTGTGCAAATATACATACACATATACAAACAAACAGTTACTAGGAAAATTTTTTTTTTTGAAAAAGTATAGCAAAATGTTTTGGCAAAGCCACGTTCATTTCATTTCGCTGATATATGCGACAATATTAAATTTTTTGTTTAACTAATTAATACTTTCCATTATAGTTATTAATTAAATAGGCTCCTTATACTGTTTTCACACAGACGGCTTATTGAATAATAAAGGCAGTTTTCTTCATTAAGACGCTTATTGAGCTCAACCTTCCCTACAAAATTCGAATCTAAAATTATTTCATTAGTAGCGAATCGAATGCATAATGAAGTCAAAAGCACAATGCAACTCTGTTGGCAGCGTTCCGCTTCTTAGTTTTTGGTGTGTTCAGTGTTTAAAAATGTCATTTGTCAAAGTAAATGTCATTGTCTACATGGCGGAACGATATAAGGTGGCCGCATCGAACAGCTGATTATAACTTTTTTTATTTGATTTGATAAATCAACTGCCGGCGCAGTACGATTTTGACATTTGTCCATCGAATTTACAAGTACATGGAATTTTTTTTTTTTTGTAGGTATGTCACCACGCTGCCACCTTGTATCGTTCCGCCATGATTGTCTGTCATATAGCATTGTCATTTTATTCGCTTGACATTTCATCCTTCATACTAATCGGGCAGTTACTTCTGTGTGAAAGCAAAAAATTTACGATTTCATTAGAAGGTGAAATGAGATCATTAAGTTTCTGTGTGAAAACAGTTTTAGGTTCATATATCAAATAGGTTGTAAGGGAAGGTATAAACGCTTAATAAGCTTTTATACCTTTCATGAAAATTAAATGGCCACCTTGTATCGTTCCGCCATGATTGTCTGTCATATAGCATTGTCATTTTATTCGCTTGACATTTCATCCTTCATACTAATCGGGCAGTTACTTCTGTGTGAAAGCAAAAAATTTACGATTTCATTAGAAGGTGAAATGAGATTATTAAGTTTCTGTGTGAAAACAGTTTTAGGTTCATATATCAAATAGGTTGTATGGGAAGGTATAAACGCTTAATAAGCTTTTATACCTTTCATGAAAATTAAATGGTATATTAAGTTTGTCACGAGTCTCAAAATTCAAATGATCAGGATGAAGAACTGAGTTGATTTAGCCATGTCCGTCTGTCCGTCTGCATGTTTGTATGCAAACAAGTCCCTCAATTTTTGAGATATCTTGATAAATTTTGGTGAGCGGGTATATTTAGGTGTCCGATTAGACATTTGTCGAAACCGGCCGGATCGGACCACTATTCCATATATATCTCATACAAGCGATTTTTCAGAAAAGAGGATTTGTTTCATATCTTCCTCAATTTATCAGATAGAAGCTTCAAACTTCACCATATTCTCTTGTATATTGCACAGATAAGAAGCTTTTCCTAATTTCTGCCCCATTTTAATAGCTAGAAGCTTCAAATTTCACCGAATGCTTACGTTTGCGGCATATATTGTTAAGATAAGTGATTCATGGTCAAAGCTATTTCATTCAGGCCACAAAAACCGTTAGACTATGCATCCTCACACATAGAACCTACATATTTTTTATTTATTAATTATCTTAAAAATCAATTAGGCATGTACATCTGTTCACTATATATTTCATATCTTATACCGCCGATTATTTGGATATTACGAATGGGATAAGATTGTTGTTCAGCCCCATTCATGAAAGGTATGAAGTCTTCGGCACAGCCGAAGAAAGTCCCGTCCTTACTTATTGTATTTGTCATAAACAAAATTTTAATTTTAGTAAGCACTTTCACACAAAAATTTACACAAGCCATATTTGATAGAGGCGGCCGCTGTGATGTTATGGTAGCATGCTCCACCTATCCGCCGAGGGTGCTGCGTTCAACTCCCGTGCAGAGTAACATAAAAAATGAAGAAAAACTTTTCTCAATTAGAAAATTAATTAGAAAAAGGTTTTCTAATCAGCGTCGCCTCTCGGAAGTGTGAAGCATACACTCCCAATATATTTCTGCCATGAATGCAAATTGTAAAATAAGCTCGGCCTAAAATCTCTTCGGTGTTTAGCGCGCCTTGTATTTATTTATATATTTTATTTATAATAGACCGAGTGAAAACAAACAAGATTTTTTTTTGTGTAGCCTTGACTTTAATTAAGATTTATTGTTGTAATTTAAAATTCCAGAAATTTTGACTGAAAAGTGTTTACTTATTTTTTATTCATATCGCTCAATTGGGTATAAATAGCGCCCACAAAATTAATCTCAGTGTCTTTGTACTTGAAAAGTGATCAAAAGTTCTTAAATTGAAATGTATACACGCGATATTTTCACGATCCTCTTTATTGTTCTACGCTTACTCAAAACGAATGCGGAGTTTCGCGTTATAAATGGAAAAAGAATATATATACAGGACAGCCCACATTCGGTATCGATATTTCAACTTTCCAAGTATCAATGCTCTGGTTCTCTAATCTCTTGGAATTCGCTGGTTACAATTGGGGATTGTGTAGTCACGCAAGGACGCGCGAAAAGAGATCTCGACGTTATAGCTGGTGTAGACAATATAAGTAATTTAGGCAGAAAGCGGGGTCAAAAACGCAATGTGTGCAATGTATTTTGCGATCCACGGTGTAATGGAAGATCGATGGTTTACGAAATAGCTGTGGCTAAAGTAGGTTTCGATTTTGCACCGCGTCCTAAAATAAAACCTGTTCCGCTTTGCCATACCGTATTACAGCCGGACATGGATTTGAAAGTTAATGGATGGGGTTCGGATACGCAAGATAGTATGGTTCATAATGATTTGCTCAAAACTATTACGATGCCTATAATAGAAAGGAATCATTGCCTGCGCTACCTATCTGGATATACGTCTTTTGTTCCACGAAAAAATATGTTTTGTGCTGGAGGTATTACAAGTAACCTGGGTCGTGGAGAAAATGGAGCAGGGGCACTTGTGAATGACCATCTTTGTGCGGTGGCACACTTTATTGGTGATCGGATCTATACTCCGGGTTTATTTACAAATTTAACAGATGAAGGAGTTAAAGAATTTTTAAGATCCCATACATCTTAAAGGGTGTTGTTATAAATTCACTGTTGAGTGGAATATCACTCTTACTCGACAGAACACCGAATTTCGAAACATTTTGAGATAGGTCGTTTTCGAAACAGCCATTGAGTTATGGTGACATTCTACTCAACAGTCGAAATGGCGATATTTGTTTTATACATCATTTACAAATAAAATGTTATGCTTGTGAATAAATAAATATTTTTGATTTTATGCAATGAAAGTGGTACGTATGTAAATGCCTTAAATTGTGAGACCAAAGTTTGATCACTACTGTAAAGTTTCCACGTGTATGAATAGAACATGAGATAAAAAGAAAATTGCAGAACAACTATTTTGAGGCCCTGGCAAACTTCGTGTAAAACAGCTGATCCAACCAACTCTATGGAAGTCAACTTAATCGGGTTTGAAATCATAGAATAACGCCTTAATCTTAACGATACCATAGCCAACGAATTAGTTTTTGGTTTTCACCCATACCCATAATCTGTAAGTTTTCACGCTGGTGAATTTATTCACATGTTGGAGATTATATGTTTAAGTCAAAATATATTTACGAATTGATCGTTATGAATATGGAAAATTTTCCAGGGCCTTAAAGAGCTGATATTTTATCAAAATAGGATTTTACTTTGGCAAAAGGAGTGGCTGGATATCGCAATGATCAAACTGTTTTGAAAACCCTCAGAAATCGGAGCCGCTATTAACTCCGAAGAGATGTAAGCCTAAATGTCGCTTCCAATTTACGTTGTGTTTCTTTTTAGTTTTTCCTACAAATCGGAGGGACGGGATCTACATGTTTAATGCCACAGAAATACACTCATAGTGTTTGCAAACTATTGCCAAGGGGCGACGCCGCTTAGTTTAGTTTAGGTTTGGTGGTAGCTACCCTGATATGGGAAGCTCACTTGGACGTTGTGATACCACATACAATAAAATAAAATAACGGTGACGTAGACATATTTACTTAGAGAATCGTTGGGTAGCAACGATAAAGTTTCGAATGATACCGATCTTAACTTTGGATAAATCCTCGGGAGATCAAAGTGAGTCGCGACCGAAGTGCTGTCGCCATATTCTGGCAAAAGCTGGGCAATCAGGCATAAATTGATTTGATGATTCCACCTCATCATCCTCCATACAGCTGCAGCAGGATGGAGTTTCCAGTATATTGAAACGTACCGCGTGGATATCCATGGGACAGTGCCCTGTCAAAATGCCAATGGCCATCGATATGTGAGTCTTAGTGAACGCAAGTACTTCGGCAGACCTCCTACCATCCACTTTCGGCCAGAAAGACCTTGCTACGCTGCATGAGGCGGTATCCGCCCAACGTTTGCTGAACTGACACGGGGCACAGCTATGGAGGAGCAAACCACGGGTGGCCAGCGGAATCCCGAGATCCCTACAGCCATCTTCATTCGGTTCAGTTATACCGATGCGGGCTAAGGGATCCGCTTGACAGTTGCCCGGGATGTTACTATGGCCCGAGACCCAGATAATCTTAATTATAAAATAGTTCGATGCAATCGCAAGCGAGGTCAGGCACTACCACACCACCCTCGATCTCACTGTAGTTCAACTCAAGGCCTTGATAGCCGCTTAGCTATCAGAGTAGATGTTGAATTCCCTAACCGTAGTAACACTGGATAGCATTTTATCCATCGCCTCCTTAATCGGAGCAACTTTCGCTCGGAATACACTGCAGTGATCAGCTAAATTAAACTTGCGGCTTATTTCTAGTTCTTGAAAAAAAGACCGCCCCCCGCCCCGCAAACCTTTACGACCGCCCCCTGCCACAGATGAATGCTCTTCCCCATAGGACATGCACGCCGAGACCACCCACAGCCGCCCTAGATTGTTGAAGAATGATTTGACGGATTTCCATTAACAGCACTTTTCTTCCGCACCCCATCCTTGGCGGATTCGCACTTAGACGTTAGGAGATCCTCCTCACCACCAAACAGACGAGTGATGATGACGGACCCCGCCATCGATGATTCGCCCTCGGAGTCCTCTGCCCTATCAGCCAGAAGACCAACGCTGATAACAGACCTGCCATTGACGAAACGTCAAACCTGTTTTCGCTGTCCGAATTAGCGGGGTCAGCAGCCACAGCCATGGGTACTAGCTTCATTACGGGCGCCTTCCCCTCCCGACCAGTATCTGGGGGAGGGAAGCCATCTCCCCTGGAATCGGCGTGATAGATTTTGAGGACCGCACACTCGAGACCATAGGAGATAACCCCCCTCATGTCAGAGAGAGGATCGGTGGACTCTGCGTTTAGCAGAATAAGCACTTGCTGACGTGACCCAACGGCCTCCTCTACTCTGCGTACCCTACGCATTCGTTAAACGCAAGCGCGTCCCCACCTCCTCGGGCCGTTTTTGTCGTTGAGGTATTCCGCTCATCCGACCTTTGCTGCTTCCTAGCCCCCAAACCCTGCTGCTCACCCGCACCGTTCGACACCGGTGTGTGATCGTCGCCAGCTACGATGCCCCTGGCCCACTCCAGCGTCCGGGAATGCTTCTCAGAAATCTGAGCTGAATCCCTTCCGCCAAAGCGCTCTCGGCCAGGCGTCGATCACCCAGAGCTTTCCTACGTGGCGTCGATCGCCTACCTTTCCTGACTGGCTTTGACCCAGGGTTCTCCTTGGAAAAGCTCTTCACGACAGGGCCTCCTTACTGGCGCTGGGCTGGTCCGTCGCATTCCCCCGACCTCTCCCTTTCCCAGACACAGCCCCGTATGGGTTTGCATTGGGTGTCGGTTTCGACTCCCCTCCACTACCATAACTACCCGCACCCACGGGGTTTCAACTCACACCCCTGCGCTGATCCGACTGATAAGACCTTTTAGTCCGCCGGGAGTTTTCCCGGCTGCCAACGACCTGCTTCGGAGCGCTCTCCGCGCCTGTCGCATCCCTTACACCATGACGGCCTTCGCCGTCACTCCTACCCTCCTTTTGATTTTTATTGGTCGTGTCCATTCTAAGAAGTCCCCCTCAAGTCCGCTATACGGAGCCGAATGTGTAGTCGCCCTTCAACGGTCCCGTGGTTATCTGTGCTATGCAGGGAGGTTACGCGAGGGTTGACGTATTACCTTATGGGTAATGCGTTCAGAGCTAGACCGGACGCAAAGCGGGAAATTTTTCAACCGCACCTACACCACCAACTTAACGGCGACGGAGCCGGAACGTACCCTGAGGCCCGCCACGGTTTTAACGGGACGTAGGCAGGTGCGGCATTAGGCTACCAGCCGTTTCGATTGGGTTTCACCCCGACCTACCAGAGTGGCAGAATACCGCACCTACCAGCCCAAATCAAAATCGTAAGCCCTAACAATCCAGTTCGTCACCGTTGTGTACCGATCTTGACACTTAAAAGAGTCCTCCCTCGTCTGAACTCAGCACAATGACTCAGGGGTGCGGGTTTTATCGAGTTATCTTCTCTAGATAGATCCGCCATTATCAGTAGAAACAGGGGCACCACGCGCAGGACGTGATAATTTATGACGCGTGACAATTCGTCACTATGGCCAGTCTAAGGCGGATAACAGTCCCTAATCCAGAGCCTGGACCACGTATGATATCCAAGCCAAGTATCTTAACACCCGGCGACCCCGCTTAGAAAAACTTGCTTTCTAATTGAAAAAACGTTTTTCTTAGTTGTTGATGTGGCCTTGCGCGGGACTACGCTACCACCAGCACAGCGAAGACAGTATCTAACGTTAGAGAAATATTGTGATTTTACATTAGTGCATCTCTTATCGAAAACTAGGTCAGAGTACTTGGTTATAATTCGATTAGAGAATGATTTAAGAAACACTGAAATGCGATACTGTTACAGTTATCCATTATTCGTAGGACATGATAGGGGGAAAGTTGTGCGAAAATATTGGTAGCTGCAAATCAGTTTTCCATTTGTAATAATTAAAATTAGAAAGAGAAAATGAATAAAAACAAGTAAGGATAAGTTCGGGTGTAACCGAACATTACGTACTCAGTTGAGAGCTATGGTGACAACATAAGGGAAAATAACCATGTAGGAAAATGAACCGAGGGAAACCCTGGAATGTGTTTGTATGACATGGATATCAAATTGAAGGTATTAAAGAGTATTGTAAAAGGCAGTGGGCCATAGTTCTATAGGTGGACGCCTTTTCGAGATATCGCCATAAAGGTGGATCGATCCTTTTTTCATATTTGGTATAGAATTATATAATTTTTTTTAATTTTTCGTAATTTTCGATATCGAGAAAGTGGGCGTGGATTTCGGGCATTTTTTATACCAAGATAAAGGGAGTTCAGATAAGCACGTGAACTAAGTTTAGTAAAGATATATCGATTTTTGTTCAAGTGATCGTATTAACGGCCGAGCGGAAGGACAGACGGTCGACTGTGTATAAAAACTGGGCGTGGCTTCAAACGATTTCGCCCATTTTCACAGAAAACAGTTATCGTCATAGAGTCTATGCCCCTACCAAATTTCACAAATATTGGTAAATTTTTGTTCAACTTATGGCATTAAAAGTATTCTACACAAATTAAATGAAAAAGGGCGGAGCCACTCCCATTTTGAAATATTCTTTTATTTCTGTCATTACTGGAGTTGAATGTTGACATAATTTACTTATATACTGTAAAGATATTCAATTTTTTGTTAAAATTTAACTTTAAAAACATTTTTTTTACAAAGTGGGCGTTGTTCGTCATCCGATTTTGCTAATCTTTGCCGGGGAGCGGGGAGAGTCTTTAGTTGTTTCATGTGCAAATTTTAAGCCGAATTTCAAAAGCAACGAATATTGATAACGATTTTTTGCCTAGGCCTGAGGAGACAATAAAAACATCAAACCAAAATGTGTTTCTCAGGGGCCCTCGATTAAAGGTTCTAAGGCATTTTTTTTTTTTTATTGAGGAGAGTATTTAGTTGTTCCATGTGCAAATTTTAAGCCGAATTTCCAAAGACACGATTGGTAATTTTCTCTCTTTTTCACTCAGGTAAAATTTCACAATATTGCCCAAAAATTCGCAACACTTTCGTTAGCCCCCATATAACTTTGAATTTACTGCAATGGAACTCTCACCATAAAAAATTGCTCAGTCAATAAAATGTACCAGAACAATAACATTTCACCTAGGATATAATTTGGGCCAGGCTATAAAGAGAAAAGTGTTGGCAAACACATTGTCCTTAATTGTTGATGAAATAACCGACTAATCAAAAAAAAAAAAACTCTTTTTTTATAATAATATTAATAACGGCTAGATATCTCGATCGGTTATACAACACTATATAAAATATATATATTGTAATACTATGTACAAACACACACCAGATTGGCAATTTATACCATTTGGGCAATTTATTACGCAATTTATCATATAATAAATTGTAATAATAAATTACCAATTTAAAAAATTTGCGTAATAAATTGTTTCAAACTGCAAATACAACCTTGTAAAGTGTGTTTGTTTTTAAACGTCAATTACGCATTACTCACCTATGTGGTTGGCTCATCTCATCAGCTGATTTTATTTTTTTCATTTCACTGGAGTACGGATTTTCAAAAGAAGATGGCAAACTCAAAATAAAACCAAAACATTGAACTTATTTTCTTACAACACACAAAAATTTCAAAGTCTTATGTTTTCATTCCATTCCATTCTCCTAATACCAACACGCACATTTTGACAGTCTGAACAAAGGTATGTTGTTGCTGTAGAGATGAGCCAACCAGCTATCAAATTACTATTGTGTAGGCTAAATTGAGTTGTATGAACACCACTCTATTTAAATCGAAATTGCCTCAATTTATTTTTCTGTTTGAACATAGTATATTCGTAACAATATAAAATAAAAATTACTTCTCGGCTAGCATAGCTTATAGCGAATACTCTGCTGTGAGCCTAATACTATTTTCACACAGAAACTTAATGATCTCATTTCACCTTCTAATGAAATCGTAAATTTTTTGCTTTCACACAGAAGTAACTGCTCGATTAGTATGAAGGATGAAATGTCAAGCGAATAAAATGACAATGCTATATGACAGACAATCATGGTGGAACGATACAAGGTGTCAGCATGGTGACATACCTACTTATATAAATAAGAATTCCATGTACTTTGTTTTTGTAAATTCGATGTACAAATGTCAAAATCGTACTGCGCCGAAAGTTTATGTATCAAATCAAATAAAAAAAGGTTATAATCTGCTGTTCGATGCGTCCACCTTGTATCGTTCCGCCATGCAGGCAATGACATTTACTTTGACAAATGACATTTTTAAGCACTGAACACTCCAAAAACTAAGAAACTGAACGCTCCCAACAGAGTTGCATTGTGCTTTTGACTTCATTAGGCATTCGATTAGCTACTAATGAAATAAATATAGATGCGAATTTTGTAGGGAAGATTGAGCTAAATAAGCGTCTTAATGTAGAAAACTGTCTTTATTATTCAATAAGCCGTCTGTGTGAAAACAATATAACACTTTCAAAATTTATAAAAAGAAATTATATGCATTACTTCTCGTTTGGCACGTTGATATTTAAATCTTTCTCACCCATCTCAATGAGTTCAAGGAATTCCAGGACTATTGTGGTGTTAAGCCACATGAGGTAATTGAAAATTAAGTATCTTGGCACAAGAAATATTTTAACTCGAAAACAGAAGGAAGCAAATGCAAAAGAGATTTGATTTCGGAAGAAATGTTTTGTATAAAATTATTCCCGTAGGTGCTAGCAGAACCCCTGAAGCCTGGGATCAAAACTCACACTTACTGAATATAGGCTCTGATATGAAGTTTAAAAGTTAAGAGAAAAGTAAGCATCTATAAAAATAGCACTAACAAAATTACCTAGTTTCGTTTATGATTTACTGATTTTTCCACATACATAGTTCGGCAACACCAGAACGCAAATTTTGAACCGTTTCTTACCAAGAAACCTAACTGCACTATATATTTTATTTCATTGCAATCAACAACATAATTCTAGAACCAAGAGCTTTGTGACCAACACTAGGTTCACAACGTTTGGTTGGTGAAAGACATAGACTTATCCTATGTCCAAATATAGAAACACTTTTTGGTTGCATGCACATTTATTTGTTTGTTCAGCTTGAATTAAAGGAAATTCTTCATTATGTTTAGTAAAATTTTATGTAGAAACATCCTAAAATTTTGTATTTAATACTAATAAAATAAAACAAAAATTTTGTCCTTTTTTTCGATAAATTTTGGTCCCAAATGAAAACATGGTGTGGTAACCGTGTTCGCTTTTCCGAAGATGTCTCACTTGTAGATACGAGGTTAACGAATAACCGGACGATGTGTGTGTATATGCATATTATGCATAATAAGTTTCTACAAAGGTTGAACAAATGCGTGGTGGCAACGGCGCGCACCCACGTATTTGTTAAAGATTAGTTAGGCGAAAAAAAGGGGAAGAAAAATAAAAACACCAAAAAGGTTTCGTATTAATAAAAGGAATTCACAGTGTTTTTTTTATTCAATGTATATAAATACAACAAGTGTTAAGGAAGTTTTTTAACAAATGTTTTGAAAGGTCAAAATATTAAATATATTTTAGGAAATTACTAAGTATATTTTTGGAAATTGACAACTTACGTGAACGTGTGATTACGTGTTCCTTTGCTGGCTGCTGGATTAAAAGAGGACGAGCCTCTTTGCGACATGAGCCGATGAACCCGAGATACAGCTCCTTCGTTGGGTTTCCCGGCAACAAAGTTGCTATACCGCGGGCTCACAGCGGTAAAAATCTAAGATACATGCGTACCGCCACTCACACATGCCTGTGTATATTAGTGATCACAAGCATATGTGGGTGGCAGTAAGCGAAGAAAATTATGTTACGAGGGAGGGGAGATATATTTAGGCCTGTGGCCTAAACATACCGGCCCCCTTGCCGTAAGCAACAAAGAAAACATTAAAAAAAAGGGGATGCCACGTGATCGCACGTCCAGTAAGGCGGTGTAATGAAAGAAGGCAGTGCAGATGCGGACTGCAAGCACTGCACGCCAGATGGTTGACCTCACGTTTCGCTCTCCTGTGGAAAAAGAAAAGAAGTTATTAGATATACGTACGTGGTTTTAAATTCCGTGCATATTTACTTAAATATATATAAGATGGCGCATGTGTGAGGCGTGAAAGTCGGATATTTATTTTTGGCAGCCTCCCGAGACCACCAACCCGAACACGGTCGGTTGGGTTAGGAGACCGCCAATTGTGGATGCCGGTGTACCGCTCACCATCATTTCGGCGTAAATGTCAGCGCCGAGTGTAAGCCGTATTGGTGATGAGCGGTAGAATTGCGGATCCGCCAGCCGCATGAATTCAAAGGGCGCGGCAATCTTGGGGTCCACATCGGACGGTGGACTTAAGCGGTAATGGCTTTCGACGACGGCTGCTTGGGTCGTTATGCGCGTCGACGCTCCGAATTTGCGCGCAGTATGAGGGTGCATTGTCCATGTCCTTGGCGCTCCAATTGTAAATCGCGTACCAGCTCCGCATCGACGATCGTGCTGGTGGCGCAGGGATCAATAATGGCCCGAACCAGGTGTAAATGCCCACGCAATGGGCACGAAAGGCCGCATGATGGGCGATGGAGTAGCCTGGAGCAGCCGCCCTGTCCGGAAGCCTTCCGGCGTGTCGCGCGTTAGCGTCCTTGTACTGTGAGAGTACTCAAGAGAGTATGGCGTCGATTTTTTTGCCGCTGCTGTCTCTCGCGTTTGGATGGCTTGGTGGGGCCGCGTTGGAGTCCAACGTCACGGCGCCGCCAGTTATTTTGATGGTTCCGAGCTTTCTTTACTTCCTCCGCCCTTCGTTCGTGCTGCAACAGCGGTCGGAAACTGCGCATCCCGTTCCTGCTCATTGACGGTTCAGTTCTGTTTTTGCTCTCTCTTCCTCCATTTTCGCTCTCTCTTCCTCCATTTCCTCTTCCTCCACCTGCTGAGCCCAGGACTTTGTCGGCCCCATTAGGTGGATTGGCAACGTGTCATCGGACGGGCTGTCGTCGCCAATGGTTGTTGCATCATCGCGTTCAGAAAGACGCTCATCTAGATGGAGCGTGGTGTGGTGCTTTTGCTGGCACCGTTTGCAGCGATATTTGCTATTGCACTTGTCCACGCGGTGGAAGGGCGACAGACAATTCGGACAGTATTTGTGCAACAGCACGGCCCGCAACCTCTCCTCCGGGGATTTTTTCCTGTATTCGGCACAGAATCGGAGACTATGGTCCCTGCCGCAGAGCTGGCACGCGACGTCGAAACGCTTTGCGCCTCCCTCTGACTTGGCCAATAAGGTTTGATAACGGGTCATGATCTGAAAGAATATTGGTGTCATTGATCATGCCCAAATTGAGGTTAGCGGAATGTTGTTTGGGTGGCGTAAATAAAAAGAAAATTATCTCTAATATATTTTCGCAGAAGAAAAAAAAAAATTTTATTGAAATAAAATTTAGTTGAAATAAAAATTAAAGGCCATTTGCATTTTCAGGTTAGAATATTACAATGAACAGTCATATCAATTAATGACCCCAAAAGGACAGTTCATCTCTGTACTGGCACTGATGAACATGGTACAAAAATCCAACAAGCAGCAGCTCAAAACGTGCCCGTTGCACAATATTGCGAGTATATATCTGCGCTATATCGTCATGTATTCGGCGAAGCGAGTATAGCAAACGCATATTTTATCCGTACTAACGAAGAGCGCCACAAGACGGCTGTAGCGCATTTTTGGCACACTTTAAAATCGCGCGGCCACATTTACTCTGCTGCATACAGTGGTTGGTATTATGTTTCAGATGAAGCTTTCTTAACAGAATCACAGCTACGTTTGGACACACACACGGGCGCAGGTTTATTGCTTGATTCTGGTCATCCGGTTGAGGCAGCTAAACTTTACACAATAGAGGGCTTGAGGTATTTCCTGTTGCGTGAGGGTGTGGCGCATAGCGATGGAAGTAAGTTTAAATAAAACATTAAAGCACAACAATACGCACATATTTATATATATATGTAGGTAAGCACTTTGTGTGCAACAAGAATTCTCCGCAAAGTGCTTAAAGTTAAAATAGCACTACTTAAACCATTTATGTAAGAAATTAGGGTAATAGTCCAGTTGATACTGGTTTCAGTTTTACTGGTAGTGACGATGGTTATGCGGGTAATGAAAAAGATGTTGGACGGAATTTACATGAAGCTGTTATGCAATTATACGAATTATTTGGATGGCGTAATTCCAGTGGATTTTGGATTACGGGTGAATCGTATGCTGGTAAATATGTACCAGCGTTAACATATCCCATACATTTGGTGCAAAATGCAATAGACGCGGGTTTATATACCACAGAAGGGCTTAGCCATTGGTAATGGACTTTCAGATCTATTACATCAACCAAATTATAGTGATTATTTATACCAATTGGAATTGATAGATGATCGTGGTTTGCAACAGTTCCACGAACAAGAAGAAAGGGGTAAAAATGCATAGAACAACATGACATGGAATGCGCTTTCGAAATTTTGATAGTCTTATCAATGATATTATTGTGAATGGTTCACTTTTTCTTAATCTAACCGGTTTTAATTTTTACTATAATTATTTGAAAACTGATAATGACGAACCCGCTGATGCGCTTGGTAATTTCCTGCAATCGTCAACAACGCGTCGTGCCATGCATGTTGGTAATATGACTTTTCATGATTTGGGTAAAGAAAATAAAGTTGAAAGGTTTTTGAAGAAGGATGTAATGGACACGGTTGCACCATGGATATCACAATTATTAAATGATTATACTATTTGCATTTATAGTGGACAGTTGGATATAATAGTTGCTTATCCTTTGACACGTAACTGCTTAAATCATTTCGATTCACTCTCAATAGGTACATTCAATTTCGATGATTTCAAACGTTCATACTCTAACGAGGATGAATCTGTTTCCGTTCCCTACTTTTGGCAAAAATTCGATCCAGAAAATTATTCTATCTGGTTCGGTACATATAAATATAATAGTGAGCTTACAAAAGTGTTTGTGTTGTGCAATCTCATCACTGGTATGTTTCGACGTCGCGATGAAATGCGTAAGCAAGCCTTTGCTTTAGTGTGCCTGTTTGGTGAGGATAATGATAGTACCATATCCGGTGTTTGGGTGTGGCGCGGTCATGAATTAGCCTTCACCCTATCACCCGATTGGCAAGTTGATTACGATTGTTATGCATGAAGGAGATTGGATGCCAATTCGGAGGAAACTAAAGAATGAGTGCCACAATATTTTTCTTGGACAGGTACCGATAAAGATGGACGTAAATTCAATCAAGGTAAAATGCTCAAATAATTACAATATACAAGAGAAAGTAACTGGATAAAAATCAACTGAGATTTGAATGCTTGATTAGTGTTCCGCTTAAAGTTAAAGTTGACCAACTCAATGCATGCATAGTATGCCCTTTCTCAGTCATCCACAACATTAAATATCAAAGCGTACTGTAGGTCGAACGCCCTCTTTTTTGTAGTTTCAAAAATTGTAAGTCTTTCGCTTTTGTAAGCGTAGTGTGTTGAAAAACTACGAACGAAAATAAGCTGTTCTTGTTTTTTTGTAATAAAAGTTGAAAAGTAATCTTGATTTGTTTGAAATTCGCTGACGCTGATAAATACAGGGTGGAAAAACGTGTGGTTTGAACTGTGGAAGATGAAATTGCTGGATATGCAAAAAATGCTGGCCATTTAATTGAGATTTGGGGATCAACCAAAATGGTTATACTGGATGATCCATCATTTGACTCACAATAAAACGATATCATAGAGTTTATATTAAACCAAAAGATCGCTGACGAGTAATAAGTATGCGGATAACAATAGTTACTTATTTTATTTTTTATTTTTTTTGTTTGTATTACAATAACAAACCCTACTTGATACTGAGTCTGATTAGACCAAAGAGTTAAAAGTGTTATCAAAACAAAGATTTATTAAAGTTTCATGCTTAGCATCGGCTTAGAGCTGGCAGCACTCCTTAATTCTGCTAATATTCGTGACAATAACTTTATTTTTTAATGCAGAATTTTTGGTCTTTTTTTTTCGTGCCGGTCGCAGCTCTACATTTCACAAGTTATAAATTAAACCAAAACAAAACAAAGGCAACACTTTACGGTGTAATTCGCAACAGAAAGCATAGTCCAGTTAATAAACAACACAAAATGAAAGATACAAAGAACTTTCCACTGCTTAAAAATGATAATCTCTTGAGAGCAGCGCGTGGCGAGCCCGTTGACAGGGTGCCCGTTTGGGTAATGCGTCAGGCTGGACGCTATTTCAAGAGGTACGTAAGCTTCATGATTTCTTTACTATTTGTCGTACACCCGAACTGGCATGTGAAGTGACAATGCAGCCGCTGAGACGTTTCGACTTGGATGCATCTATCATATTTTCAGACATTCTAGTAATACCGCAAGCACTTGGTGTGACAGTGGAAATGCATGCGGGTGTGGGTCCCGTTTTCCCAGAACCATTGCAAACACCTGCTGATTTAGCAAAGCTCACACCTGAGGGAGCGGTGGGGCGCTTGACATATGTTGGCGATGCTATTACAATGATGCGCCACAAGCTAGAAGGACGTGTGCCACTTATTGGTTTCACGGGTGCACCGTGGACACTAATCGGTTACATGATTGAAGGGGGCGGCAGTAAAACGATGTCTAAATCAAAAGCTTGGGTTATCGATTTTCCAGTAGATTCAAAAAAGCTATTAAGCATGGTGACTGACGCCATTGTTGATTATTCGGAAATGCCGACAAAGGCCGGTGCAAAATTGCTGCAAATTTTCGAATCTTCAGCAGAGCATTTAAGCAAAGAAGATTTTCTGAAATGGGCAGTACCCTACATAAAGAAATTCGTGATAAGTTGGTCGAACGTTTGCAGCAACAATCAATACCTTTAGTGCCTTTGACACTATTTGCTAAAGGTGCTGGCCACTCATTGAAAGAGCAAGCAACTTTGGATTATGACATTATAGGCTTAGATTGGACTGTGGATCCAGTAGAGGTACGGAAGCAAGTTGGTCCAAATATTGCTTTGCAAGGCAATTTAGATCCGCAGGATATGTATAAAATACCAGAAGAAATTCGTGCAAGCAACGTTATATTGCAAATCTAGGGCACGGTATTACGCCACAAACGCCAATTGTAAGCATGGAAGGTTTTGAGGATGCTGTGCATAAAGCACTTTAAAAATTCCAAACTGATAATGCGAATATAAAGATGTAGCATTGTTTTCATTTGACTTCTATAGTGGCTTATTGTTTTGTAGTAAGTAAAAAGGAATAAATGATTTGGTTGTTTGGTTTTCAGGAAATTGTTTAAAGCTGTTGAAAAAAATGGTTTGTGCTTGAGATTTTCCATGTGAGAAGTCATTCATTAACCATATTTTTATGTCGCTGTTAGCACATTACTCAGTGGTGACAGAAGGGTGGAAATTCGTTGGGGTTTACTTTGGTGGAAAGGTTTTATTGTTTTGGGGCACTAATATCTGTTGGATCGCACCGATGAAGTACGCTGCTATCATTAAGCATGTTTCGAAATCAGCTGATGTCCCTTTTTTGATGGCGTTGTTAGCCCTTATTGCTTTAAATGGATGAAAACAATCATTTAAATCAATTTTTAATTTATTATTTATTTAATAACGTGGAAAAAGTTTAAACAGCGTGACATCAGCTGTGAGATGAATACCCAACGTGTGATGGGAGAGGTACGGGGATATTCTGGTGACGATACGACCAAAATTCTGGGGTCAATGCCTACATTCAATTATCTTCTGAACAATTGCGTGGTGGCCACGGCGCACTAACGCAATTGTTGGAAGAAGCATTCTGTGGCAGATAGTAAATCTGCGTTAGGGTTTTGTTGGCCTCGTTCAGGGGAACGAGAGCAGGGTTACCGGGGTGTTGGCCTCGTTCGGGGTGAACGAGAGCTGGGTTATTTGGGATGGAGGAATGTGGACTATTAAAGTTCATTTTCGTTGTCGTTGGGCGGAAGTAGTACCAGTTTCGCGATTGGTCTGCTAATTTGTCCCTTAATTGTATTGACGTCAACAACACGTACACGGTTATCGGAACCTGGATGTGTGTTGACGACTCTCCCCATTCTCCACTCGTTTGGTTGTAGGTTGTCCTCTTTTATGACGACTAGGTCCCCGGGTTTTAAGTTGGATTGTGGATGTTTCCATTTATACCTTTTCTGGATCTCGGTGAGATATTCCGATTTCCATCTTTTGCAAAAGGTTTGATGAAGGGCTTTCATCTTTTGCCATCGGTTTACAATGGAGGCAGGGTTTTCACTACAGTCGAGTTCAGGTGGAGCTAAAAGATGCCCACCTACGAGAAAATGGCCTGGAGTAAGCGGCTCCAGGTCGGAAAGGTCGTTGGATGAGGGACTTAGAGGTCTCGAGTTGAGGCAGGCCTCAATTCGACATAAGAGGGTTGTAAACTCTTCGAGAGTATATTTATGATCGGACGCGATCTTTTTAAAGTGGGTCTTAAAACTTTTTACCCCCGCTTCCCACAAACCTCCCATGTGAGGAGCGCTTGGCGGTATAAAATGCCATTCTATAATGTGATGGCTATATTTAGTCAACGTTCCGTCCCTTGCTTCACGCAGAAATGCTTTAAACTCGGATCGTAAAGATCGAGAAGCTCCGACAAAGTTAGAACCATTGTCGGAGTAAACGTTTTTCGGATAGCCTCGTCTGGATACGAATCTGGCGAAGGCAGCTAGGAAGGACCCGGTACTAAGATCGTTTGTCGCTTCTAGATGGATGGCTTTCGACATCCCCTTCCTCGGTAGGATTTTATATCGAATGGTCCCGCGAAATCTACCCCAGTGTTAGAGAAGGCCCTAGTAAAGGTGGTGCGCTCTTTCGGAAGGATCCCCATAAGTTGCGTTTGCGTCCGCTTCCTGTAAATAGTGCAGACTTTACAGTTGTGGATAACCGACCTTATCATGACTTTAACGCGTGGGATCCAGTACTGAGTGCGGATATGACGTAGCATCAGCTGGTTCCCTCCATGCAGGGTGGTCTCATGAGAGGATTGGATTATAAGTCTGGATAACCTGCAAGTACAAGGAAGAATAATGGGATGACTTTCATTATGGGACATGTCTTTCGATGCCCCAGTCCGCCCCCCAGTTCGAATGATGCCTTCTTCATCTATATATGGGTTCAGGGGTAAAATCTCACTCTTCCCATTTATTAGATTTCCTGACTTCAAGTTTGCGTACTCTTCTTGATAATGTTGCCTCTGGCATATTGTTATCAATCTTCGTGTTGTTTTTTCTATTTCATCAGGAGCGATCGAATGAGCATCCCTTTTGAAGGAGGCTTTAGTTTTTGGGTGCGTATTCTGGAAAAACCGAAGAATATAGGATATAACCCGCAAAGCCCTTGGTAAATCGGAAAACCTATCTAGAATATCAAAGTTATTTTTGACCGAAGTTGTATGAACTTTCACCCTCTTTTCTTCGATATTCGTGTTGTAATCTTCTTCTTGTGTTGGCCAATTTTCGTTGTCTTCTTGTAACCAAGAAGGTCCCTGCCAGCACAAAGAATTGTCGATTAGATCCGAAGCGAGGAGGCCTCTGCTCGCCAAATCTGCAGGGTTTGACGCAGAGTCTACATGCCGCCATACTTTGACTCCAACTTTGTCGATAATTTTCGTTATTCGATGTGCCACAAACGTTGACCACGAACATGGTGGTTTTCGGATCCATGCCAGTACTATCGTCGAATCTGTCCAAAGGGTTACTTTAATATTGAAAAGTTGCATATTTTCTATGGCCGACTCTATCATTTCTGCAAGTAGGACTGCGCCGCAGAGTTCCAGTCGTGGCAATGATATAGTTTTGACCGGGGCTACTCTCGTCTTGGCCATCAGCAAGTTGGTGAAGACTTGATCCTTCGTTTGTACCCTAAGGAAGACAGTGGCGGCATATGCTTTTTCCGAGGCATCGCTGAATCCATGTATTTCGACATTGTCCTTCAATGTATAGTGAACCCACCGCGGTATGCGTATATCGTTGATCTTTTCGTAGTCAGTCATGAATAATTGCCACCGATGTAGAGTAGTTTCAGACACATCTTCATCCCAGCCTGTACCTTCCAACCAAATATTTTGCATTATTATTTTGGCTACAATTACGACTGGTGCCAGCCAGCCAAGAGGGTCGAAAAGTTTTGCGATCGCAGAAAGTATTGACCTTTTTGTTACGGCATGGTTATTGTCAAAGGGTTTCGCTGTGAAGTAGAAGTAGTCGAAATGGGCGTTCCACCTGATACCGAGTGCTTTTACCATGCTGGTGTCTTCAAACTCAAGAAAATCCTCGCTTAATAGGTGTTGCTTCGGTATACCCTGTAGAATTTTCTTGCAGTTGGACGTCCATTTTCGCAATGGGAAACCTGCCGATTGCAATGCCGATGATATTTCGTCCCTTGCCTTGATTGCAATTTCGATGTTGTGTCCACCGGCGAGTACGTCATCAACGTACATGCAATTTCGCAGGATATCTGCTGCCATTGGATGCGATGTCTCGACGTCCTCAGCTAGTTGGTGCAGCGTTCGAATCGCAAGATACGGAGCACAATTAACCCCAAAGGTTACCGTTTTCAATTCATAAATGTTAATTGGGTTTTTGGGGCATTTGCGAAATATGATTCGCTGATATTTTGTTTGGTCTTCATTGACCCATATTTGGCGATATATTTTCTCTATGTCGCTGCTAAATACGTATTTGAACAGCCGCCAATGTAGTATAAGAATTGTCAGGTCGGATTGAAGAATCGGACCTGGATATAAGGCATCATTTAGACTTTTGCCATTAGTGGTAGGACAAGATGCATTAAATACGACTCTGACTTTTGTCGTTGTACTTCCCTCCTTTATAACAGCATGGTGAGGTAGGAAGTAACAGTCATTTGAGTCTGGCGAAATATTGCCTATTTGTTTCATGTGCCCTAAAGTTTCATATTCGGATACAACTCTATTGTATCCCGCTTGAAGGACTGGGTTTTTCGCAAGTCGTGTCTCGTTGCGATAGAATTGAGTGCACGCACTTCTTAATGAGGGGACTAAGTTAAACTCTTTCCTAAAGGGTAAGGAGGCTACGTATTTGCCATCGTTGTTCCGAACTGTTGTGGATTTGTATAGCTCCTCGCAGTAAGTGTCATCGTTATTGATGCTCCTTTTCTTTGGAATTTCCTCTATCTCCCAAAAAGCCGCCAATTGTTTATCTAAAGTGACCTCATTGAAATATGAAACTAGGGTCTTATTTGTATCAACCGCATCTGTCCGGCCTGTCAAAATCCAGCCGAACACCGTTTCCTGTGCTATTAATGTGTTTAGCACGTCCTTCCTAATACCGCCTAGCATAATTTGGGGGTATATGTCTCCGCCCAGAATTAAGTCGACTGGCTCATTGACAAAGAATCTTTTGTCAGCCAGTACTAAGTCAGGGAATGCTTGCCTAGTCATTGCGTTTATTTGGCAAGTTGGAATATTCCCTGTTAATTGTGGTAAAACCAGCATGATCGTATTGATCTCGATTAATGGGTCTGTTGGTGACCGCAATTGTATGTTGCACGCTTCTTTTACTTGTGCAGACATTGTATTATTGATGCCCGAAACTTGGGCATGCAGGTGTTTGGATGGCAGATTAATTCTGCGCTTTAGTTTCTCGGTAATGAACGAACATTCCGATCCCGAGTCTATTAGGGCTCTCGCCGAATAGTCAACACCATTAAAATGAATATTGACCTGAGCTGTCCCTAGTAATACCCCTTTATTTGTGTTTGCGAAACATGAGTTCACATTATTAATCGGAGCGTTTTCTCTTTCAGCATTGCGTCGTATTTGAGCTTCCCGTGAGGTAGATGCTCCGATAGTGTCAGGAGTATTTTTTGGTTTTGGCTGATTCGAAATATGAAGCAGCGTATGATGTCTTAAATGACATGTGGCACAGTTCATTTGACTGGTGCACTTTGTCACCGAATGGCCAGCAGAAAGGCCGTTTATACACCCACAGCTGCTCTTAATTTGTTCAAACCGTTTATTGGGTGTTAAACGTAAGAACTTTTCACACTTTGAAATTCGATGTGCAGGACTTTTGCACATCTTACACGTAGGTTTGGCTACTGTTGCACTTGCCTGGTAGGACCCTAATCGTTTCGACGATGTATCTGCCGAGGAACGAGAAGCATGTGGCTTAGAGGGTTTTGAAACCGTATCCCCTCTTATATCTACGACAGTTTGCAACGTTTGGAATCTGCTGGATAAGAATTTATCCATATCTGCCAATTTTGAAATTTCTGTTTTATTTTCTATGGTTTGTTCCCATAGAGCCAGTGTGGTTTCTGGCAGTTTTGTGGAGCACAAATACGTTAGAATTGCATCCCCGTTTGATATGTCAATCTTGTGACATTGAAGCGCTGAGATACAATTGTTTACTTCACGTTGCAGTTTTTTAATGGAGCTACCGCATTCGCTCTCAACTGCTTTTAAACTAAAAAGAATTTTTAATTGGGCATTGACCAAGATACGTTTGTTTTCGTATCGGTCACATAAATTTTTCCACGCTGTATCGAAACCGTCTGTTGTTAAGGAACACCGTTCCACTATCTCTTTGGCCTCCCCTTGAGTTTTTTGCCTTAAATAGTATAGTTTTTGCACTGCATGGAGTTTACTATTATTAATATATATGGCAGTGAACATGTCCCTAAAAGACGGCCATGAAATATAGTCACCTTTGAAAATATCCGTATCACATGCTGGCAGGCGCACATGATATTCCATATTATCTGAGACATCTACTTTCTTATCTTTCTTTTCAAAATTTTCCAAAAGCTCAGCTATTGCCGCCTGACACTTTAGGAAGCTGAAATAGCACATTTTATGCTTCTTCTTGATAGCCGATAAGTCCTTTGAATCAAGCTCTGATGAACCTAAGAGCTTTTCGTATGTCACCTTCGTAGCTTCCCACAGAGTTTTTAACTCATCCATTTGGTATATTAGGGAGTGTTTACTGTGTTGTGAAGGTGACATGTCCTTGAAGTCATTTTCATACTCCGTCACTGCATCTGCTTGGCGTGTATAGGTCTCCATTGTGGATAAAAATAAAAACCCAAAAGTTTATTCAGAAATTGCCTTTGCAGAGAGTAGTGAGTGAAAAATGTCGCCAAAGGACAGAACTTGGAAGTGATAATGTGACAAGTGAAAGTATTTGGTGTATGCGTATGTATGCACAAATTTACCAATTGATTGTGTAAGCCGATAAGTTATGGCTAACGTGAAAAGGACTGTACAGAGGCTTATGTGCCAAGTGGGATAAGTACAATTTCGTGGTGGCAACGGCGCGCACCCACGTAAATGTTAAGGAAAGTGCTAATGCAGAATTGCTACTGAATTGTCTAAGCCAATAAGTAATGGCTAGTGCAAAAATGGTGTCAGTGGAAGAAGAAAAAAATATATGTACGCTTGTTATGGACTTTTTGGTAATTTAACCAAGGAATGTGAACTTTTATATAACCAAATTAGATCAGTCAAAACTGATTTGTATATTGCCGCAAGTGAGAATAATAATTCTTCAGTTTTTTTTTTTTTTAAATAATTGTGCCAGGAATAAGGCTATTGGCCACCCAAACAACAACAGCCATATGTGTGTATTACACTAAGTGCACTTTGTGCTATAGCAACAAACTAAATTGCAAACGTATTGCCCGTGTAAATAAGTGCAAGTGATTTGTATGTGAGAAAAAATTTTATTTGATTAAATGTGCGCCTAAATTAAATTTACAGGTTTCTGAATAAGTAACCTTAACAAATGGAATTTTTGTGCTGTGGATTAAATGAATTTTTTCAGATAAATCCTGCAAATGTGAAAATAGAAAAGTGGCGCGAAACGGTGTTTGAGGTTATGTTAACCTTTTAGAGCAGTGTTGTGCTACCTTGAGCTGTGTCCGGAAAATCTTACCGCTGGTGGGGGATTGTTCCGGATAGTCACAAGGCGTGTTGCACAAACTTTAAATAACTGCGTTAAGCGCCTTTTGTCCTATTTTTGCACAAAATAAGACTTCTCACTTCACGAACAAAAAATCACTTGCACTGTTTAATATAAAGAGCCACTTTGTAATTTTTAATTTTATTTTGAAATTTTAGTAAAAGTGAAATTAAAAGAAAACCCTACCTAGCACGGAATATTTTTAAACCACGTACCTTTTATCAAAGTGTTGATCCGGATAATCGAATGTGATTTAAATATTGTTGTTGGATGTTTCCAAAAGGTACCACCAAAAATGTATCAGTTGTTGTTGTTTCGAATATAAAATCGCTGGTATCACCAAGAAAATTGTATCACCATGGACAATTGCTGATATTTGTTGTTGAAATTTTTGGTTTTTCCTGTGTATTCTCACGAGTTTGGTATGCTTCCTCGCTTTAATGCCTAGAGAGTTGAGTGGACTGTAATTGTGTGACTGGTTCTCTTTACCGGCGCGGTAAGGAACATGAACAAATGCGTGGTGGCAACGGCGCGCACCCACGTATTTGTTAAATAATAGTTAAGGCGAAAAAAGGGGGAAGAAAATAAAAACACCAAAAAGATTTCGTATTAATAAAAAGAATTCACAAAGTGCTTTTATTTATATAAATACAACAAGTGTTAAGAAAAGGTTTAACAAATGTTGTGGAAAATGATATATATGTGATAATAATTTTGAAAAGTTGAACTTACGTGAACGGGCGATTACGTGTTCCCTTGCTGGCTGCTGGATTAAAAGAGGACGAGACTCTTTTCCACATGAGCCGATGAACCCACGATACAGCCACTTCGTTGGGTTTCCCGGCAACAAAGTTGCTGTACCACGGGCTCACAGCGGTAAACGTCTAAGACACATACGTACTACCACTCACACATGCCTGTGTGTATAACACAAGAATATGCGGGTGGTAGTAACGAAGAAAATAAAACAGAGAAAGTTATGTTACGAGGGGGGGGGGGGGGGGATATATTTAGGCCTGTGGCCTAAACATCTGTAATCACTATGGTGAGAAACGGAATCCATTTGATCCAGACAATCATAAGACAGCCCTGAGACCCCGCTATGAGTATACACCATCCTACTCTGCTAGAAGAAGAAAACACGCTATCAAGCGAGACACGAGTCTCCACATAACACAAACTATATTTTCAATTGTAATGTGGTACCTACGACTGTAAACCCAACTTCCCTATGGTCCACCCTTGTTGAGGCTGATAGTTTATTTGCGCTTCACTTAGAGAAGTTTTATGAAAATGTATGAGTGGTCGCAACCACTGAATGGGGCAAAGCACTGTTAACACATCAAGAACAAATTGACAATAAGGCAATCTCTTTGGATTAATGCGGTCCCTTCGTTGGAAAGTTGGCAATAAAGTTCGAAGAAAAATTTCAATATGATGTGACGAAGCAGCTGTAATCATTTCACTTAATTATTATACAGGTTATCCTGGTGCTTAGAAGAGGTATTAAAATTATGAGATTGTATCATATATCGGGCGGTGTTCCAACGTGCAGAACACGATGTAGCGGATTACTTGTGTTTAGGTAAGAATAATATTCGAACTCCCGGTGTCATGCAACCGAATGTACATAAAATGGAAAATGGTTTAGTGAGATATTGTATTTTACCAAGGTTAGACTTTGTGAAGGTACACGCGAGTGCAAGATAATTTCTTACCAACAATTGACACTGCTGTGTTTAGCCGGTAGCATGCGGTGGCTAACTTTGCGGGACATAACCTCAACTCAGATCATATTTTGTAATTCCAAAATTTAAATCTGGATTCTCCGGCGTCATGCTGTTAACGGAAATAATAGAGATGGAATATCCTTAATCCGATATGAAGCTCTAACCTGTGTTATCAAATTAGTTATGAGAACCTCCTTTGCAATCATAAAGTTTGTGCTATTGTTTTTTTCAAAGCAATGTATTGTGGCGAATGCTGATATTACTATGCTGTTAGTAAATAATCGCAACAACAACACACAGCAAGCAGCGACACTTATGTACTAGGCAACGAATAGATATCTCCCACACACACACATGTAGTCGTCAGCCGAAGTAGTTACTCACACACACACACGCATATGGCTAGTATAAAGGCATAAACTACAAATATACAAGTATATAACTGGGCTGGTAACCAAGCATGCGATACAACTGTTCTCAAAATTACTAGACCGTCGGAGAAATGGGTGAACGAGGAAACCGAGAGTATAAAAACAGCGCAAGCAGTTTGATTTAAACACGCTATTAGTTGCGAAGTGAAGTATAATTGTACTACTCCCAAAGTAGTCCCATAAAGACAATTTTGCAGTACAGAATATTGGGGTTATTTATTTGACAGTTCAGCGATCCGAACATTAGTAGATGGTTTCAAATAAGCTGAATTCCCCAAAAGTTTGTTACAGTATATTAACTCTTTCCGCTGTTTAAAATTTAGAAAAGTTAGTTTTGCTCAGTTAAAAATTATTGAGCATGCACAATCATGTAAAATAGAACCTTCAATTGTAGCATTCACAAAGTGTCATAACACGTCAAATTGTCTGCCAATAATAACTTTACGACACTAAAGGCTTGGTTTCCTCGAAAGCGGTGCCGCTATATAGCGCCCGTTACATAGCGGTAGAGAACGTTGTCAAAAATCTTGCAATGTAAAAGTTATTACGTGGAAACTAAGAAGACGGTAAAGTTCACCGTCACGTAATTAGCGGCAGTGCAAAAAATATTACGGCCGTCATGACGGTACAAACTCGTTCGTCACCGTTTTTTCTCACCGCCGCACTCTTTTTCGCACGCTTCACCGCGAACAATTTGTCAAATTTTTGATTTCTTTGAATAAATTAATAAAAACAAAAACAATTTTTAATTTAAAAATTTTGAGGAAACGTATACAAATAAAAAACAAAACTAAAGGAAACCCAAAATATTTGGAAAATGGTGAAATCAGATTGACATGCATTGGCTGCGACGGTGGACCAACTTTAGAACAAAGCGGTGCCGCTGGTGACGGTAGGTAAAAGGGGTGACAATTAACGGTCGTAATAGAGAGGCTCCGCTCTTTAAGGAAACCAAGCCTTAAGACTATAGCACATGCAACAACACTTGGTGAATACCCCAAATGTGAAACACGCGCACCTACGATAGGCTCGTGTTGTGCTGGGTAAAGTGGGCGTGCGTGTGGAGTTGGAAAAACGGTGTCACAACTTTAGTTGACTTAGAATTTTTATACTCAGTTGAGCAGAGCTCACAGAGTATATTAAGTTTGATTGGATAACGGTCGGTTGTACAGGTATAAAGGAATCGAGATAGATATAGACTTCCATATATCAGAATAATCAGGATCGAAAAAAAATTTGATTGAGCCATGTCCGTCCGTCCGTCCGTCCGTCCGTTAACACGATAACTTGAGTAAATTTTGAGGTAAATTGATGAAATTTGGTATGCAGGTTCCTGAGCACTCATCTCAGATCGCTATTTAAAATGAACGAAATCGGACCATAACCACGCCCACTTTTTCGACATTGAAAATTTCGAAAAACCGAAAAAGTGCGATAATTCATTACCAAAGAAAGCTAAAACGATGAAACTTGGTAGATGAGTTTACCTTATGACACAGAATAGAAAACTAGTAAAATTTTGGACAATGGGCGTGGCACCCCCACTTTTAAAAGAAGGTAATTTAAAACTTTTACAAGCTGTAATTGGCAGTCGTTGAAGATATCATGATGAAATTTGGCAGGAACGTTACTCCCATTACTATATGTACGCTTAATAAAAATTAGCAAAATCGGAGAAGGACTACGCCCACTTTTAAAAAAATTTTTTTTTTAAAGTAAAATTTTAACAAAAAATTTAATATCTTTACAGTATATAAGTAAATTATGTCAACATTCAACTCCAGTAATGATATGGTGCAACAAAATACAAAAATAAAAGAAAATTTCAAAATGGGCGTGGCTCCGCCCTTTTTCATTTAATTTGTCTAGGATACTTTTAATGCCATAAGTCGAACAGAAATTTACCAATCCTTTTGAAATTTGGTAGGGGCATAGACATTATGACGTTAACTGTTCCCCGTGAAAATGGGCGAAATCGATTTGAAGCCACGCCCAGTTTTTATACACAGTCGTCCGTCTGTCCTTCCGCATGGCCGTTAACACGATAACTTGAGTAAATTTTGAGGTATCTTGATGAAATTTGGTACGTAGGTTCCTGGGCACTCATCTCAGATCGCTATTTAAAATGAATGAAATCGGACCGTAACCTCGCCCACTTTTTCGATATCGAAAATTACGAAAAATGAAAAAAAATGCCATAATTCTATACCAAATACGAAAAGAGGGATGAAACATGGTAATTGGATTGGTTTATTGACGCGAAATATAACTTTAGAAAAAACTTTGTAAAATGGTTGTGACACCTACCATATTAAGTAGAAGAAAATGAAAAAGTTCTGCAGGGCGAAATAAAGAACCCTTGAAATCTTGGCAGGTATTACATATATAAATAAATTAGCGGTATCCAACAGATGATGTTCTGGGTCACCCTAGTCCACATTTTGGTCGATATCTGGAAAATGCCTTCACATATACAACTACCACCACTCCCTTTTAAAGCTCTCATTAATACCTTTAATTTGATACCAATATCGTACAAACACATTCTAGAGTCACCCCTGGTCCACCTTTATGGCGATATCTCGAAAAGGCGTCCACCTATAGAACTAAGCCCAACGCCCTTTTAAAATACTCATTAACACCTTTCATTTGATGTCCATATCGTACAAACATATTCTAGAGTCACCCCTGGTCCACCTTTATGGCGATATCTCGAAAAGGCGACCACCTATAAAACGAGGGCCCACTCCCCTAGATCGGGGTACTTAGAAAGTTATCCTTCTGAAGTCTACAACCTTAGGAGCAATCTGCTTCAATCGGTACAAATCCCGCATGCTAGGACATCTCACTTCAGAAGTTTTTATACATACACGTCGTGCAAAATGTTCAACTCTCTCCCTACTTCTGTACAAGTTATAAGAAATTTTAACCTATTTCAAAATAAAATAAAAACGTATCTGATTAGTTTTAGCCACTACGATCTAGAAGCCTTGCTGAGGACGTTGTTGTAAGCCATATCTAACTTTTGTAACTATATCAACCGTTTATCTATCGGAAACTTAACTAATTAATTTATCAATTATTTCTCTATCGTTATCTTAACTAATTATCTGAATTATTAAGAGTTTATTCTATAATATTATTAAACACTATACACCCCACACTGAAAAAGAATTTTACTATGTGAACTGGCATTTAATACTATTTTAGAAATTTAATATAAAAAATGCCATGTACTTTTCTTATGCTATATAGTAATAGAATGTGCTCTTTCAATATTGTAATTTATTTAAAATATGCATTAAGAAAATGTATAATAAATAAATAAAATAAATAAATAAAAATAAAAATACTCATTAACACCTTTCATTTGATACCCATATTGTACAACAAATTCTAGGGTCACCCCTGGTCCACCTTTATGGAGATATCTCGAAACGGCGTCCACCTATGGAACTAAGGATTACTCCCTTTTAAAATACTCATTAACACCTTTCATTTGATACCCATATCGTACAAACATATTCTAGAGTCACCCCTGGTCCACCTTTATGGCGATATCCCTAAATGGCGTCCACCTATAGAACTATGGTCCACTCCATCATAAAATACTCTTTAATGCCTTTCATTTGATACACATGTCATACAAACACATTCCAGGGTTTCCCTCGTTTCATTTTCCTACATGGTTATTTTCCCTTATGTTGTCACCATAGCTCTCAACTGAGTATGTAATGTTCGGTTACACCCGAACTTAACCTTCCTTACTTGTTTATTTTTGGATTTCAAAGTAGGTGTGGTCACGCTTCCATAAGAGGCTTGTGGCGATCCCTGATATACAACATTTTGGAAAACACAAAAAAACTGATTATTTAGTAAATAATACACCTAGAATGTTGAAATTTAACGTGTGGACTGATGTTGAGGCTCTTGATAAAAATTAGAAAAAATTGTGAAAAAACGGGCACCACCTGCTAAAAAAAATGTCTGTCCATTTCCTCTTGCAATAAAACTTGATAAGTGAAATATCATTGATTCAAAACTATTTTTTGCTAAGTTATAGCTTATTATTCTATTCTTCGACCCTTTTAAATTTATTTTATATCTAAGTTGCCGTGTTCTTTAACTGATCTCGTCCATTTTTTCTAGAAATATTTCCTGCTATAGGGAAAATTTTTGTACGCAATTTCATTACGATATTTTAATTATTCTTCGAGTTATGGCTCCCGAAAAATAGAAAATTGCTTAGTTTTAAAAGAGGCGGTGCAACGCCCATTTTTTTAAATTTGAAGTTTTTCCTATTTGCTGTTATAAATACACTTGGTAAATGAAATACCGTTGATATAAAGCTCTTTTTTGCAAAGATATAGCTTATTTTATTCGTCCACGACCCTTCTAAAAATCTTTTATGTAAAAGCGTGCGTGGTCCTTAACCGATTTCGTTAAAATTTCTTCAAAGCATTTCTTACAGTAAAGGAAACCTCTCTGCCGAATTTTGTTACGATAGGTTTAACGATTTTTGATTTATGATTAATAATATTTGTAAAATTGATTTTATCACAAGTGGGTGGTGCTACGCCCATTTAAAATTTTTTTTTTAATTTTTATCAAGAGCCTCAATTAAGGTTCACATGTCAAATTTCAAACATTCTATGTGTATTATTTACTAAATAAGCAGGTTTTTTGTATTTTCCAAAATGTTATATATATAAAAAGTGGGCGCGGTTATCATCCGATTTCGCTCGTTTTCAATACCAATCTATTCTGGGCCGAGGTAAGCTCGTGTACCAAATATGGTGAAGATATCTCAATATTTACTCAAGTTATCGTGTTAACAGACGGACGGACGGACATGGCTCAATCAAATTTTTTTTCGATACAGATGATTTTGATATTTGGAAGTATATATCTATGTCGGTTCCTTTATACCTGTACAACCAACCGTTATCCAATCAAAGTTAATATACTCTATGTGCAAAGCACGCTGAGTGTAAAAAAAAATATAAGGTAAAAAAAAATAACAAAAATTCGTTTTTTTTTTTAACTTTGGTTTTGGCATTTGACGGTAAGGTATCGTTAAAAAGTAAGAAGTATTTTTCACACTGCTACGATGACGGCGCGGCTATAGGTTCGCCAAAATTACGACTTGCCAAAATGTTGGCCGATGAAAATTAATTTAAATTTTTTCCAATTTTTTTATTAAATTTTTAACGTCCCATGGGTGTACGAATGACCATTAAAATACGTTTGTGCGATATTCAAGTCTGTGATATATTTGAAAGGCATAAGACTTCAAAATCTATGATTCCGTCCACAGATGGATTATTATTTTTGCTACACTCATAAATACTTTTTGTGTTCATTAATTTTAAGAAATCGTTGTTTCTTTCAAAGTCATGGCAGCATTTGTTCAGCCGTTTAAGACCACTTCTTATTGTCATTTTGTTTCTGTGTTCGCTTTTAATCAAACTCATGTTTGAAAACGTTCTTTAACTTCAGCATTACTTAGAGGGAGCACAAAATGGACAAGCTTTTGAAATTATACTGTTTAACATCGAACCAAAAACTTAATGTTTAAGTCAAATTTTTCCAATTTTGGAAATAGATATTTTTCCGCTGCATTTGTAATCTCGTTATTTCATCAGTGCTTTACTTGCTTTTTTCGTTTGTGAAATATGAAAAGTTTTGAGGTTCTACAATTCCAAATGTGTTTTCATCCGAAAAGAAATCTATTTTGCTAAGCGTTTCCATATTGTGCGACAAGCGTTGCCTTAATTGCTCTTTTAATTTAATTATATTTCTTTCAATGAATTCGTCTATACATTTATCTTCTCTTTAAATTCATATATATTCTTCAAAGGTATAATGAAAATAAGGTAGGGCAGACAAAAATTTATTAAATTCTGAAGTTAAAGGGTCGAAACTCTTAGAAGGTGGCACTATGCTGTTGCACAAGCTGGAAACAACCTCATGACACAGTTTATCGATTAAAGTTTTTTTATCAGTTGAGTACCGAGTTGCCACATTATACATAACGAAACAAATAAAATAAAACTTCGACACACATAAAACACATTACAAATTTCACAATATGTATTGCCGAAATAAATTTGGAGCCAAAAAGGGGCAAACATTTTAAAGAGGGCCAAAAAATGAGCTAGGGGATAAACCGGAATTTTTGGAGCTAAACGCAAAAAAAGGGCTAGATCTGGCTCCAAAAGCACCAAAATGGTAATACTGGTATGAAGGCATGTTTGTTTAGAAATGGAAATGTATGCACATATGCTACATACATGCTAACATGTCAACAAATGCATTGTGGATATGGGTACGTATGCGTTCATGTATCATGTAAACGGCGCATTCTTTTCGGATTTCGCGTTGGTAAGCGCGTGTTAATTGAAGAGTCACTCATGCGTCATGTTGTACCTAGACAAACGTTTAAAATTGCATCATTGCATTCATATTGGAAATGCGCGAGTATGAGTTGAATTGTGACATACTTTACACCTAATTTGTTGCGTGGGTAGGTTGAACTGGCCGGTCAATAAAGACGTCACATAGACGGAATATGTCCATAGTGTTACCAGAATTTGTTTGACGACCAACCCCAATCAGGCGGCAGGAGTTATGTTATAGTATAACTCCGTACCTAGCTTAATAACTGCTTCGAAATTTGGCAATTCTGCCACCCCTTATAGCTAAAGCCTTGAACTGGCGAGCGTAGGACACGAAGATAGAACGTGCACAACCGTTTCTTCCTGCAGCTCGCACTTCCTACAACCGCTGTTACTGAGGAGGCCTAACTTATAAGCATGTGACGGCAGCAGGATGTGTCCAGTTATTATGCTCATCATTAGCATTAAGTTTGCTATCTTCAGTTATTCCTGCTTGATGGATCATATGCGTGGTTAGAAAGGGAATAATAATTTTGTATATCTTAAATAAGCTAAAGATGGAAAGGAGGGACTTATCTACTAATACAAAGGCAGCATTTAAATGCAATGGCCTCTGAGTGCAATCGTCTACTATCAAGAGAAATCAATATATCGCGGTTTTGAAAAATAAATTACAAGTTTCAAATTGGTAAATTACAAAGATGAACGCAGTGAGTGGGTAGACTCACACCATAATCTCAAATCAATTAAATTAATAGTAGTAAAGTGCTTCTCAGATAGCTTTTGGTGTTGTTTTGTGCCAGTTCGGATTCCCATCGGTTACAATCATGAACCAGTAAACAGATCCCACATTAAAAAATGAGAGAGCAAAGAAATCATAATTGGCTGAGAAATAAATTTTCTCGGCGTGAAGTCACGCTTTTGACAGCATGTTTCATTGCTGACGCAGTGTTCAGACTTTATTTCAATCGGAGTATTTTGCTCCGCTTTTACCTCCTAGAACATTTTTTATCTCAAAGGTTTATTTGGGTCGAGTTGAGAACAAAATAGTGTTACTACCTAATATCTTTGGTTGTCATTGCATACGCATGACAAGCTGATGCGAATTCATTGTTCGTGTCTTAAGACATGTTTTTTCACATTTTACTCACAGTGTTTGCACTTTTTTCGTACGGGATGAGAATAGAAGGAGTAAAATGTAAGCAACAAATGTATCCGGACGCGATCTGTAAATCCTGCCAAAATTCAACATACAGCTCTTGAAATTTTATATAGAAATGAAGTACGCTGAGTCAGTGGGGTCAACTTACTCTGCTTTACGATAACAGTCGCCAATTGGGAGCACAAAACGAGGTCAAAGCTTCCTCCAACTGTCTTTTCCAACTCAGTGCAGGTCTTGTCTTTCCTTTGTTTACAAACTGCCGGAGCGTATTTGTCCATCCGCATAACATGACCTAGCTAGCGAAGTTTTCTATTTTTATTCGCTGCACTATCGCCATGTCTGCAAAAATCGTATATAGCTCATCATTACACCTTCTTCGATACTCGCCGTTGACTTCACGGGCATGACTATAAATCTTCTGGAGAACATTTCTCCCGAATACTCTAAGAGCCATGTCATCTTCTCTCTACACCTTCCATGATGATTCCGAGCCATACAGTAGGACAGATATGATGAGTGACTTAAAGAGCGAGATATTTGTTCTTCGAGAGAGGATTTTACTTTTCAATTAACAAAAGAAGCACTTGTTTTCAATTACCTAAAGAAGCACTTGTTGTTGATTCTAGGCCGACATTGTTTTTGCTTATAATGCTACTTCACAAATAGGCGAAATGCTTCACAGCCTCGAATTTTTATCCGTCAACAGTGAAGTGACAACAAAGGCCACGATGAAAGCAAGTACTTCGTCTTGTCCTCATTTACCGCAAGACCCACTTTTTTGCTTATTCGTCTTATACCAACTCTTTGTCTCCATGTTTTATCGGCCCGGCGGGTATCCTGTCATTACTTGGTACCATGTTTTTTTTAGCCGGGATATTGCCATGCTCACTTCGCCATTTTGGATACCGGAGCGTATTTTTCATCATCGGCTATCGGGGTATCGGGTTCGTCTTCCCCCACACTCTGTACAACAGTTACCAGGTCGCCATTATCGTTCCTGCAGGAATCTGCCCCGGTCTTCAAGCCTTCAGTCATTAAAAGAGCATGAAATATGTGTGGTAAACCGAAATATGAGAGAAATGTAATAAATCCAAAAATTTCAAAAGCGTCAGCAAACTATTTTTTCAAATTCAATTACAAATACAACAATCCCGTATTGCGTGATCTTGTCTAATTTGTTTATGGGTTACAATAATTGATATTTGTTCAATAGCGTAGACGAAAATGAACTCATTGTAACTATGTTTATATTTGCACGCATTACACCTGAACACACAATATCTCGCTTTTAGTCTACCACACTGATGCATTTGAGTTTTCAATTCACTGTTATCACAGTACATACATGCGAGGAAGGTTAAAGCCCCGACACATAAGCAGTTTTTCATATAGATGAGTTTAACACATGCTTACGCATTATGAGTAGATTGCAGGTATTTTGACGGAGAACGGTAGAATGAGCGACACTGGCGCCATCTGATATTGAAAAGTAGCCAACTCCCACATTTTGTTGCAAGCGAATCATAAGAAGAAGAATTTGACATTTGCTTTGGCTAAGGGTGTTGGCACACTTTGCAAGTGAAATTATTTTTCCCACTGGTTGGTAAATTTTCTAAAATGTTTCGCAATCAAAAACTGCAATATAACAATCGAATACGACACAAAATATATTGTTGTATAGGGTGAATGTTTATAACAGTACTTCGCTAAATTTTGTATACGAATGGGCAAGGCGTAATAAACTTCAATTGCCAAGTCTGAATTTCCTTCATATTTACAAACGCAATATCTTGGTTCATTGTGGCGATGTTATTGGAATGCATAAGCTTGTGTTAAACGCAGCTATATGAAAAATGTCATTGTGCCGCGGCCTTTAAAGCGCGTGAGCTAAGCGTAATTTTTTTTACGCTGCCGTCAATGCTTTTAAGTGTCTTTTCTTCAACTCTGTTATTAAACAAGTTCCTCGAAATAGCTGCTGCAATATTTTAAATAAATTGAATTAGTCGTCACGTCGTTGCGAGTAACTAAATACGCGAATTAGCGCTGTAAAAGATATAATTTATTTGTCATGGTCAAATGACTTAAGTGAAAAACTCAAGGATAATTCAAATTAACACGGCGGCCACCGTGGTGTGATGGGAGCGTGCTCCGCCTACCACACTGTATGCCCTGGGCTCACACCCCGGGCAAAGCAATATCAAAATTTTAGAAATAAGGTTTTTCAAGTCGAAGAAAATTTTTGTAAGCGGGGTTGCCACACGGCAGTGTTTGGCAAGCGCTTTGAGTGTATTTCTGCCATGAAAAGCTCTCAGTGAAAACTCATCTGCCTTGCAGATGCCGTTCGGAGTCGGCATAAAATAAGTAGGTCCCATCCAGTCAATTTGTGGGCAAAAACAAGAGGAGCACGACGCAAATTGAAGGAGAAGCTCGGTTCGAAAGTTATCTCGCCTTACTTTTATTTTTATTTAATTCAAGTTAATAAAATTTTGGTCTGTTTGACGGATAAGCAGAAATTATTTTATATTAAGATATGGGTGAGACGCATTTTGCGAAGGTGAGAAACAGACATTCACGCCTTTGCATTGCTAAAGAGTTCCACGCCATCATTGGATTTGATGAGTATATTAACCAAAGTTGTTCACAGAAGCATACTAGTTGCTTAGTAGCAATACCGCCAGCGCTGGTTAAAAGACTAAGAATAGTTCTGCAGAAGGCGTGTCTTACGTAAGATGACACTAAAATCCACAGAGCCAAAGGTGCAAGGGATAAAAAAAAATTTCCAGAGGCAACCGCAATAATTTCAGAAGGTGGTAGTGCCAAAGATTATCAGATTTATAAACGACAAGGATTTCCTACATCGGCATAACTACTACCACTAAACCTTCCGATAGTGTGCTTGCGGTCACAACAAGAACGGAAGAGGGAACAAGCTATACTATAGCATTTGTTATCCTTTTACCTACTTCATAAATTGTTGGCTAATATAAATGACGCCTGAGCAAAATGCTTTAACTCTACTCCGAGAGCCGGCTTACTAGAAGGTTCCTGGAAATAAGACTGTTGGCCGCAAGGCCCCGTGCGCTCATGTCAGACATTTCCGACGCAATTTTTCGGCAATAGAAGTTGGTGATTTTTCGCTAAATCTAGATTTAGAAGCAGTGAGGGATTAAGATGGGATGATTAGTACAATAGGTTAGGTTAAATTGAACTGGTCGTTCCATAAGCACCTCACATTGACTGAATGAGTAGATAGTGTTACCAGAAGTTTATTTTAGCGACTAAATTGAAAAACCCTATCAAAAACCAAGACCTATGTTATAAAATAACTCCATCCTCTTGGTAAATCAGAGAAGGTTTCTGGGACCTATGTCACTTGCTGCTTCTAGATCTGACAGCTGTATTACCTATAATAGAGGGAATGTTAGCCTGGCAAGGGCAGAACACGAGCAAAAAACGTGCTTGATCGTATCTTCCTCCAACCCACACTTCCTACATCTTTTATCACTGGCCAAGCCTTATTCAAAGATATGTGACGCCTGATGGCAGTGCCCAGTCAGAATACCCATCATGAGTCTACAGTTCTCTCTTTTTAATGATAGAAGCAACTTTGTTAGCCTAAGGTTATAAGACCTACACATAATCTTCGACACTTTGCAGCCTCGTGCGTGGACCGACGTCTTTCCCGCTTGGTCGATCATGTGCACTTCTCGCCTTCTCTTAATCTGGCCCAATCTAATTGGTTCATCCGCTTTTTCATTCCCATCTATTCCCATATGCCCTGGGACCCAATATAGATGTATGTTTACATGACTGCTACTTGAAAACTTGTTCGGCTACGTATATGCCGCCAGTATGGAAAATTATTAGGGTATGTGGAAGCCAGATTGATTCGGAGTTCCTGCAAATGAGAAGGTTGACGACTTGGACATTCTGAGGTCATTACCGACATTTCAATGCCTCCAATTAGCTCTCTCAATTGAGGTTTTAAAATAGCTAGGAGTTGTAGGTGCCTGATTTATACCATAAATGTCAGACGAGTTAGATACTAGGTATCGGCCTCCGTTGCTTATATGGTTTAAAGACATGACTGATATCAAGTACGATGCATCTGTCTTGCACTCGCGAGTGCGAGCATTACATAGTAGAAAAGTGGCACAATTTTGTTGGGAGACAAACAACTTGAGTTCTTTGGCACCCACAACTCAACTATCATTTATTCTTAAATCGGGTTAATTTAAATGGTTTTCAAAAGGAAAGCAAACACAAAACAATGAACGATAAGTAGCTTGAGCGTGGTTGTAACATTCTGATATTAATTGACCCAAAGTTTCGATTCAAAAGAAATCGGTACTTTAGCATATTGTAAAGAATTTTGGGAGATTCCGCTTATTTGAAACCTCCTCCTAACGTTCGAATCGCTAAACTGTTGAATAAATTACTCCAATATTCAGTATTCCAAACTGGTTTTTATTTAGATTACTTTGGGAGTAGTACTTCACAATTATACTTCAGAACCAACAGCGTGTTTAAATCACAACTCATTTTTTATTACTTGGTTAGTTACCAGCTATATAAGTACATGTATATTTGAAATTTATAGTCATATGCTTGTGTATGTGTGAGTAACTATTTCGGCTGATGACTACATCTGTGTGTGTGATATAACTCTTCGTTGCCTTCTACATAAGTGTTGCTAGCTTTAATGTGTACACGCACATAAGAGTGGCTGGTTCATGTTTTTGTTGTTGCGTGATTATTTACTAACAGTTTAGTGATGCTAATATTCATCACAATATATACTTATATAAGTACACACCCGATTCGTATTCGGCAAAGGTCTGCCACTATTGGCAAAACTGCTTTAAATATTCGGACTGTATGCTTGCAGTGCGTAACAACAACAACAATTGGCCATAATGAAGATACACTTCTGCTGGAGTAAGTCATAATCATTAATTGGGGCATAACCGTTAAGCGATTTTGGCAGTTTCGTAACTAGTCGCGTAAACTATCCCTTCTTCGCGACAACTTACGCCGATTTAAAGCACCAATAACGATAAAGTCTTCATTGTTATTCGTCTCCCAACATAGTGGAAGTCTTCTTCCCATTATTGTGACTACTTAAGTGGCCATAAGTTCAACTATGAGCACATAAAGCGATTACAGCGTAAAATTTTCAATTATTTTCATTTCAGTAATATTGATATTTTAACATGCTTATCTGCAGTAGTCATAAAGTCGAAACGTATTCACTTAAATTGGCATAAGGTAATTTTTTTGTGCCGCCTCCACGTATTAAAATGTTTACAACTAATAAATTTACAGTTATGTTTTATTATATGCACTTTATTATTTTTTTTAGTATACTGAAAAGATAATTAAGTGCAGACCGTCAAAAGTTGTGCAGAAATATTTAAGTGTAAAAGTATTCAAATTTAGGAGTATGGAATTTTTAAAGATCGAGCACTTAAAAAAAAAATAAATGTAAGGCGCGATAACCTCCGAAGAGATCTAAGGCCTAGCTTCTCTTCCAATTTGCGTCGTGCTCCTCTTGATTTTCCCTACAAATTGGCGGAACTGGACCTACTTGTTTTATGCCGACTCCGACCGGCATCTGCAAGGCATGTGAGTTTTCACTGAGAGCTTTTCATGGCAGAAATACACCCGGAGCGCTTGCCAAACACTGCCGAAGGGCGACCCCGCTTAGAAAAATTTTCTTCTAATTGAAAAACCTTATTTCTAAAATTTTTGATGTTGCTTTGCCTGGGGTTTGAACCCAGGGCATCCGGTGTGGTAGGCAGAGCACGCTACCATCACACCACGACGGCCGCCTTATTGTAACGAATTTTGGAGAGTTCCTGATGGTTATGCACTTAGTTCTAACGTTCGAATCGCTGAACTGTCGAATAAATAAATCCAATATTCAGTATTGCAAAATGGTCTTTATTTAGACTACTTTGGGACTAGTACTTTACAATTATACTCTACTAATTGCGTGTTTAATTCAAACTGATTGATTATCCAGTTTGGATTGCTTTGTATCCAAGAAGAACCTGTTCAACGAATAGTTTCATGAAAGTTTGAAATAAAAAATCATATGAAGCAGTCCTTTGGCTGTTGACTTTGAGTTGGGCATTGTACCCGGCGGGGTAGGGGAATTTCCTTTGATAAATTCATATGATAAATGCTTTTATTTCTAGAAATATTGTTAGCCCCAATTTGCTTTCTACAAGATGATAGAGGAGAATAACACCTGTTATATCCAGTAATTGGTTACTTACAAGCCAATTGATAGAAATATGAAATTTCCCTATAAAGCTCGAAAATTAATAACAAGTTTACGACGTTTATATGGCTTGCGAGGTTTATGAATAAAGTATCCAATTAATTGCAGACAGGTAAACGTTTCGATAGTTCCCTAAATATATTATAATAAGCCAACAGATTCAAGGTTAATTATTATAAATACGCTTTTCTCAAATATCTAATACAAATCCTATTCCGGCTCTCATTAAATTAAATTCATTTTCGAATTTTACATCTGCCTTTCAGCTTTTAGACGCCACGAAATACCGAAAACTGCACGCTTTGGCAAATACTGAGAACATTTTATTTTTTCTTCTTATTCATTTCTCTTTTTTTACTTATTACTTCGATTTTGTTGCATACAGCAAAAAGTATTTATTGTGTTTATGTCACTCTTTGTTGCTTCCTTTAATAAATGGGTCAGTCGTTGTTGATGGCTTGCAGCTGGTTTTAAAAGCTTTGAAGCCTTTCAGTTTGGTCGCAACGAATCACTATTGGCTGCGGAGTATATTAAATGAGCGGAAACTTGGCACTTTTTGACCTTTTAGTAGCTAAGAAATGAGTTTTTTGTGTTCTCTCTTTCTACATTTAATGGAATACTGAATTGATATGCTCATTTTGATTTCTCATTTTTTCACATCTCTAAAAGCAATTTGCCCATGACTTGGTGTTTAAAGAAGACGATAATCAAGTTAATAAAAAGATCATAATTAAGAAGAAATAAACTGAGTTTATGATGAAGGCGTCTGATGCGTTTGGAAACACGACATTTTTAAATTCAATAATATATAAATAAATGTAAGGCGCGATAACCTCTGAACAGATTTAAGGCCAAGCTTCTCTCCCGATTTGCGCCGTGCTCCTTTTTAATTTTTCCTGCAAACCGGCATGTTTTTTGCTGACTCCGAACAGCACCTGGAAGTGAAATGTGTTTTCACTGAGAAACTTTTCATGGCAGAAATACACTGGGAGTGGTTGCCGAATCACTGCCGAGAGGAGCGACCCCGCTTAAAAAAACTTTGTTCTAATTGAAAGAAATGTATTTCTAAAATTTAGAAGGTAACGAAAAGGCCGATGAGATGGCAAATGAGTATGCAACACTCGCTGAAACGACAATAGGCGTCCCAAAACGTTTGGGAGAAATAAAGAACAGACAGGAGCGGATATGTTCCATCAAGCAGAAAAGGCGTGGACAAAAGCGCGGGCTACAAAATTGCTTAACTCGTGTGCATAGCCTACGATATTAGACTCAAAAAGTGGTTCATACTTCTGAAGAGAAAAGAGTTAAGGCTCACAATGGGCATGCTGACTGGACAGTGCCTTCTGACGTCACATGCTTTTAAGTTGGGTCTCGTCTAGGCGGGTGTAGGAGCAGCAGGAAGAAAGGGTTGAGCACGTTCTGTGTTCGTGTCCTGCGCTAGCCATGGCAAGGTTCCAGCCATTAGGGGCGCCAGAGTTGACAGATCATGAGGCAGCAATTGAACTGGGTCCTAGAAGACTTCTAGCATTTGCCAAGAGGACGGAGCTTTTCTATAATAAGTCCTGGCACATGATTGGGGTTATTCCATTTGGTCGTCAAACAAATTCTGGTAACACTATGGACACATTCAGTCTATGCGAGGTCTTTATTGACCGGCCAGTTCAACCTAACCACGATTCTGGTGCATATAATGAGTAGTTTGTCAACAGGTATGTGGCTGATGCAGAGACTGGTAATTGGCATTTCGTAGAACAACGTCGTGTTAAAAATACCAATTGCCTTTATGAACAGAACTCTAACTAGTTGGAATTTTCGGCAAACTTGGATTCTTCTAGTATTGAACTAGCTGTTTTGACTACAGACTGCTTTTTTGTTCGTTATATGCAAATAATTTGCTCTATGTTGCATCAAATTTTAATCGTTGTATATACCGCAATAAATAAAATATTGACCACAAAACACATGGCTTCGTAACATTGGTTAACTCTTCTGTTTAAAATTTGGTGGAATATAAATAATAAAATACCATACTAATTTGTGTTGCTGTCTATGAATTGTGCAATCCTCATTTATTGATTGGTATGCCATGGCGTATGAGTGATATTTGGTATATGGATTGATTAGGGTTAAATGTTCAGGATATTTATGTAGGTATTAACGTAAAATTATTTGTGTGCCATTACGTAACAAACGAAGCACATTAATAGAGCACGTTGAATAGCAGAAGAGACTCTTTAAACTGGATAAGGAAGGTATTGCCTAGCGAACCCTATTCAGAGTTTGAAGTATCCAATAAATCAAAAGGATTCAAAAAAAAAGTTCCACGTAATATTAGTTTTGTTTCATACTACAAGTTAAAATAAAATAGAGGTCTAAATTTGGATGGAAGCGAGCATTTAATAAGGTTTGAGCACATATTTGAAGGTATCTCTTGGCAGTTCGGAGCGCGGTGTTTTTACAGGCCTACAACTTCGTTCAGTGTGTTCTTTTAGGCTTGGCCACCATATTCGAGACGCGTATCACACAAACGGCTGACCAATTGCTTTGTAGGTGGTTAATAAGGGCTGTCAGCTAGCGACTTTATGACTTTGTTACGGTTCTGAAATTAAGATACAATAGCGGTTACATGCACGCCAAAATATAGGGCGTTGCACAGTTGGTAGGTTAATGCCGGTATTTGCAGTGTTCACGTCGTAAATAAGGTCGTTGAAGATTTGGTCAGTGATAGTACCTAATTTCACAAGGTGATAAACTGGAAAAACTTGCGAGAGAGTTGCTATTTTTACAGCAAAGCTTAGAAGAGCCACGACCTGTTCGAAATATCGTGCAGTCATCAGCGTAGGAAAGAATGGTAACTCCTTCTTATGGGGGAAGGAAGCTTCGATATGTAAAAATTTTACAAAAATGGGGTTGGACACGATCATGCGGCATAACCTTGTTTTATTCTTCTTAATTTTGATATACGCTTCTGAACTTGACCGACAGCTGCCGACCACACAAATAATTTGCGCTCCATTTTTTGAGGCTAGTTGGAAGGGTAGTCCGTTTGCGTTTCTAGCAGTAACGTGTTGTGCTTGACTGTCAAAGGTCATAAGTCTAGCGTTACGCCTACTGTTCTATGGTGAGGTCTTTGGTTCAGTCCGATATCTATTTCAGTGCTTTTTGAACGACTTTTTCAGAAACGCTTACTTTTTCTAGAAAATTAGTTAAGAGCTGTGTACTTTGTCGGATACGCTTATTTTCTCAAACCCGAGTATTTTCCAGTTCAGGTAAATTTTTCGAATCTGAGTGCTTTTTAGAAATAGTATTTTTTCGAATCCGAGTTTTCAGAACCGGTTGCTATGTAGTTTTCGAAAACCATGCTACTGGTTAAAAACCCTATGTTTGAGGTGAAATAAGGGAGCATGATTATTTCAAGTGTCTTGGCTACTGCCGATAGGAGAGCTATCGGGTTTTATGAATCTCCTTCGTTGCCTGGTTCCCAGTATTCAAAAGGGGTACCAAACTCGCCATTTTGCATATTTCAAGGATGACGAATGTGAGCAGAGACAGGTTGAAGACTAACGCCAGGTAACTAAATCCCTCTTTGCCTAATTATTGTAGTATTAAGATGGCAATATCGGCCCGGACTCCCGTTTTTGATGGCTTAGCAAGTTTGATAGCTTTTTCAAACTCTATGGCGGTGACGGTGATTTGAGACGCACCGTGTTTGTGTTTATGTGCGCGTCTTCTGGCCTGTCGTCTGGATTTGGTAATCGAGCAATGCACTACTTTCTGCTGGAAAAAGGCGCTCGGGCATTTCTTCGCAACAAAGAGCACATTATCGTCAACGTCGTGGGATACTTTGTGAGCTCTGCTCAGCTGAGTATAGAAAGTTAAAGAGGGAAAGTGATCAAAATGTTGCTATTTATTTGAGGGCGTGGCTCCGCCCTTTTTCATTTAATTTGTCTAGAATACTTTTAATGCCATAATTCGAACAAACATTTACCAATCTTTGTGAAATTTAGTAGGGGCATAGACTCTATGACGATAACTTTTTTCTGTAGAAATGGGCGAAATCGGTTGAAGGTACGCCCAGCTCTTATACACAGTCGACCGTCTGTCCTTCCGCTCGGCCGCTAACACAATAACTTGAACAAAAATCGATATATATTTACTAAACTTAATTCACGTACTTATCTCAACTCACTTTATTTTGGTATAAAAAATGGCCGAAATCCGACTATGACCACGCCCACTTTTCGATATCGAAAATTACGAAAAATTAAACAAATTTCATAATTGTATACCAGATATGAAAAAAGAGATCCACCTTTATGGCGATATCTCGAAAAGGCTTCCTCCTATAGAACTACCACTCCCTTTTAAATAATCATTAACACCTTTCATTTGATACCCATATCGTACGCACACATTCTAGAATCACCCCTGGCCCACCTTTAAGGCGATATCCCGAAATGGCGTCCACCTACAGAACTATCACTCACTTTTAAAATATTCTCTAATACCTTCTATTTAATACCCTTGTCATACAAACACATTCCAGGGTTACCCTAGGTTAATTTTCCTACATGGTGATTTTCACTTATTTTGTCTCCAAAGCCCTCAGCTTAGTATGTAATGTTCGGTTACACCCGAACTTATCCTTATTTGTTTTTATTAATTTTCTCATACTAATTTTAATTATTACAAATGGAAAACTGATTTACAGCTACCAATATTTTCGCACAATTTTCGCCCTATCATGTCCTACGGATAATGGATAACTGTGACAGTATCGCATTTCAGTGTTTCTTAAGTCATTCTCTAATCGAATTATAACCAAGTACTCTGACCTAGTTTTCGATAAGAGATGCACTAAAGAACAACATTAGAGTTCTAATGTAAAATCACAATATTTCTAAAACGTTAGATAGTCTTCGCTGGGCTGGTGGTAGCGTGCTTCGCCAAATACACTGAAGGCCTTGCGTTAAAGTCACGCGCAAGGCAACATCAACAACTAAGAAAAGCGTGATTTCAATTAGAAAACAAGTTCTTCTAAGCGGGGTCGCCGGGGCTTAAGATACTTGTCTTGGATATCATACGTGGTTGCAGGCTCTGGATCAGGGACTGTTATCAGCCTTAGACGGGCCATAGTGACGAATTGTCACGCGTCATAAGTTATCACGTCCTGCGCGAGGTGCCCCTGCTTCTACTGATAATGGCGGATCTAGAGAGGATAACTCGATAAAATCCGCACCCCTGAGTCATTGTGCCGAGCTCAAGCGAGAGAGGACTCTGTTAAGTTGCAAGATCGGTACACAACAGTGATGAACTGGATTGTTAGGGCTTTTGGTTTTGACTTTGGGCTGGTAGGTGCCGTATTCTGCCACTTTCGTAGGTCGGGGTGAAACCCTATCGAAACGGCTGGTAGGCTAATGCCTGTCCACGTCCCGTTAAATCCGTGGGGGCCTCAGGGTACGTTCCGGCTCCGTCGCTGTTAAGTTGTCGGTGTAGGTGTGGTTGAAAATTTTCCCGCTCTGCGTCCGGTCTGGCCCTGAACGCATTACACATAAGGTAATACGTCAACCCTCGCGTGACCTCCCTGCGTAGCACAGATAACCACGGGACCGTTGAAGGGCGACTACGCATTCGGCTCTGGATAGCGGACTTGAGTGGGGACTTCTTAGAATGGAAACGACCAATAAAAATAATAAGGAGAGTAGGAGTGACTGCGAAGGTCGTCATGGTTCAAGGGACGCGACAGGCGCGGAGAGCGCTCCGAATCAGATCGCTGGCAGCCGGGAAAACTCCCGGCGGATCAAAAGGACTGATCAGACGGATCAGCGCAGAGGTTTGGGTTCAAACCACGTAGTTGCGGGTAGTTCGGGTAGTGGAGGGGGGTCGAAACCGACACCCAATATAAACCCATATGGGGCTGTGACTGTGAAAGGGAGAGGTCCAGCGAATGCGACGGACCATCCCAGCACGAGTAAGGAGGCCCTGACGCGAGGAGCTTTCACAAAGGAAGCCCTGGGTCGAAGCCTGTAAGGAAAGGTAGGCGATCGACGAGGCGTAGGAAAGCTCTGGGTGATCGGCGCCTGGCCGAGAGCGCTACGGCGGTGGAGCGCTATGGCGAAAGGGATGCAGCTCAGATTTCTGAGAAGCATTCCCGAACTCTGGAGTGGACCAGGAGCGTCGTAGCTGGCGACGATCACACACCGGTGTCGAACGGTGCGGCTAGCAGCAGGGTTTGGGGCCCAGGAAGCGGCAATGGTCGGATGGGCGGAATGCCTCAAGGACAAAAACGGCCCGAGGAGGTGGGGACGCACTTGCCTTTAACGAAATCGTTAAACGAGCATGGAGCCCGCTCCATCGGTGTCCTGGATAAGAGTAGGGAGGATGGTGCCGTCTCCCAAGAGGAGTGGCTGTGCGTCGCCAGCGCCAAATCAGCGGCTTATAGGACCGTCGTTATGGAGATCCCAGGTCCGCGGCCATGCTTCGAATAATCGGGATGGTTTATGGATTTAGATTGATTACTTGTGCTGACAAGCGGTCGGCCTGTATCTTTAAGAGAATAATTTCTCTGGTTGGGGAGGTGTGCAAGGGAGCTGGGGTCGAGGCCGTGGAAAGGAGGGATCCGCACCATCGACCGAGGGCTAGAGTATGGTTGCCAGCCGGACCCTCTCAGAGTTGATGCGGTACTGCAACCCGAACCTTCCGACGCCTAATTGGAGGGTACGCAGAGTAGAGTAGAGCGTTGGGTCACGTCTGAAAGTGCTGATTCTGCTAAAATCAGAGTCCACCGGTCCTCTCTCTGACATGAAGGGGGTTTATCTCCTATGGTCTCGAGCATGCGGTCCTCAAAATCTACCATGCCGATTCCAGGGGAGACGGTTCCTCTCCCCCAGGGACTGTTCGGGATGGGGAGGCGTCGTTAGGGGAGCTAGTACCCATGGCTGTGGTTCCTGACCCCGCTAATTCGGACAGCGAAAACAGGGTTGACGTCTCATCAATGGCAAGGTCTGTCATCAACGTTGGCCGTCTGACTGATTCTTTTTTTTTAATAGCTAAGCTGTCAGCCGCAAGTTTAATTTGGATGATCACTGCAGTGTTTTCCAAGCGGAAGTTGCTGCGCTATCCAGTGTTACTACGGTTAGGGAATTCAACATCTATTCTGATAGCCAAGCAGATATCAAGGCCTTGAGCTCAACTACAGTGCGATCGAGGGTGGTCTGGGAGTGCCTGACTTCGCTTGCGATTGCATCGAATTATTTTACAATTAAGATTATCTGGGTCCCGGGGCATAGTGATATCCCGCGTAACTGTCTAGCGGATCTCTTAGCCCGCTTCGGTATAACTGAACCGAATGGAGATGGCAGTACGGATCTCGGGATTCCGATGGCCACCTGTGGTTTGCTCCTCCATAACTGTGCCTCGGGTCAGCTCAGCAGACGTTGAGCGGACACCTCCTCTTGCAGGGGTGCAAGATATTTCTGGCTGAAAGTGGATGGCAGGAGGTCTGCCGAAGTACTTGGGTTCACTAAGGCTCACCTATCGATGGCCATTGGCGTTTTGACAGGGCACTTTTCCATGGGTATTCATGATGAGGTGGAATCATCAAATCACTTTATGCTTGATTGCCCAGATTTTGCCAGAATAAGGCAAAAGGACTTCGGTCGCGACTCACTTGGATCTCCCGAGGATTTATCCAAGGTTGAGATCGGTATAATTGGGAACTTTATCGTTGCTACGCAGAGATTCTCTAAGTAGCTATATCTACGTCACCGTTATTTTATTTTATCCCTGCAGTCAAACCAACTAGTTGTATACTGGAAGAATACTAGTTTACCAAAAATCCCAACTAGTATGAGTTCTGTCTTTTTTCCATATTAGTAACTGGTATTTTTAACACAGCGATGTCCTACGAAATATCAATGGCCAGCCTCTGCATCAGCATCATACCAATTGACAAACTAGTCAGCATATCCATCAGACTCATAGCAATTAACATACTAGTCAGCCTTTGCGCCAGTATTATACCAGATGGAATACTATCTATTATATACGCCAATATCATACCAATTGACATACTAGTCAGTGTATTCAACATCAACATACCAGTTGGAATACTACTCAGTCTATGCATCATTGTAATAACAGTTGACATACTAGTCGATATTTGCATCAGCATCCTACTATTTAATATACTAGTTTCAGTTGGGTTGAGAAATTGCTTGGAAATTGATAAATTAGCTCAAATTTATGTTATTCATTATATTTCATATAAATAAAAAGTATGTATATATATACAATGTATATACATACCTTTAAAATTTATCACCTCTGTATAAATTTTAATAAAAATACGTACATATATATGGAAACTAAAAAGTAAAGGAATAACACATGAATGTGACGCAATCTCAAAACGTAGGGCTAAGTTTATGGGTTCATCATGGGCAGAACATTCCCACATTAAATCCCTCAAGCCAAGGGAACTGCTAGGGTTCATCATAGAAGTCGGATGGGATGAGGTGCTGACCAATGGTCGCAGTGCAATCCTCAATAAATTATCTATCTACCTAACGGAGAAGGAACGAACCAGTAGTGGTTGACTGTGTCAAAACAGGCCAAGCTGACTAGCGCCGTCCTGTTATGAGTGTTAATGGAGTTCAGAATGGTGGTAGTGATAGGCACTTTACGGAAGTCATGCTGATGGCTGGATAACCGAACAATTTCATTTAACTGAGGGAATCATAAAGGCTATAAACGTTTTCTTTACTGACTAAAGGGATAATATCGGTAGATACTGGCTGGGTTTCCGGTCTTTCTCTGTTATCCTGGAAAGGCATAGGCTTTTAACGACAAGTAGAAAAAATGTCCTAGGCTACTGATGCCCTCATGGCCAAGGTGTTTTGGCATCGGTATAGGTCTTTCGTCTGGGACTATTGATATTGAAGGCTTGGCCTTTTCAATAACTTCTTTAACCTCTGTTGAGGTAACGGTGAGGGTTGATTCGTCATGCTTGTGTTTATGTGCCCGTTGATTTGGACGATATCTAGCATTGTCAACTGAAGTATGCATTGCAAATTGGCTACAGAAAGCACTCGCGCATTTCCTCGAGCCGACAGACATAATTCTAATCAAATGAATTATTTAAATACTAACTAGTATGAATAACACCACAAAATTATAGTCAATGAACTATTCAAAAGCTGACTAGTATGAATAAACCCACAAAGTTCTAGTCAATGAACTAGAATGTTTGCTGACTACTTTGGCTTTTGACTGCAGGGATTGTATGTGGTATCACAACGGACCTTCATGTTGTCACCAAACCTAACCTAACCTAAGCGAGGTCGCCCCTTGGCAATAATTTTGCAAATACTCCGAGTGTATTTCTGTCGGCATTAAACATGTGCGATTTGTAGGAAGAACTAAAAAGAACCACAATTTAAATTGGAAGCGAAATTTAGGCTTATATCTCCTCGGAGTTAATAGCGGTTCCGATTTATGAGGGTTTTCAAAACAGTTTGATCAGTGCGATATACAGTGACAACTTTTCCCAAAGTAAAATCATATTTTGGTAAAATGTCTGCTCTTTAAAGCACTGGAAAATTTTCCATATTCATAACGCCCAGTTCGTAAACATATTTTGACTTAACCATAGATAAGAGTATACTGGCATCGGTTATTGGTACCCTTACCTAAAATATGTGATAGCTTCATGTAAAAGAAAATGTAAAAAATTTCGAAACGAAAAATATAATCTCCAACATATGAAAAAATTCGCCAGCGCAAAAACTTACAGATTATGGTTATGGGTGAAAACCAAAAACTAATTGGTTTACTATGGTATCGTTAAGAATAAGGCGTTATTCTATGATTTCAATAACTGATTAAGTTGACTTCCATATAATTGGTTGGATCAGCTGTTTTACACGGAGTTTGCAGGGCCTCAAGGTAGTAGTTCCGCTATTTTCTTTTTATCTCATGATCTATTCATACACGTGGGAACTTTACAGTAGTGACCAAACTTTGGTCTCACAATTTAAGGAATTTACATACGTACCACTTTCATTGCATAAAATCAAAAATATTTATTTATTCACAATCATAACATTTTATTTTTAAATGATATATAAAACAAATATCGCCAGTTCGACTGTTGAGTAGAATGTCACCATATCTCATTTGCTGTTTCGAAAACGACCTATCTCAAAATGTTTCGAAATTCGGTGTTCTGTCGTAAGTAAGGGTGATATTCCACTCAACAGTGAATTTATAACAACACCCTTTAAGATATATGGCGATTTAAAAATGCTTTAATTCTTTCATTTGAAAAATCTGTAAATATACCTGGAACATAGGTCAGATCACTAATGTAGTGTGCCACCGCACAAAGATGGTCATTCACAAGTGCCCCTGCTCCACTATCTCCATAACCCAGTTTACTTATAAAACCTCCAGCACAAATCATTTCGTCTCGTAGATCCATAGGCCTAATTGAAGCTAGGTAGAACTGGCAATCATTCTTTTCTATTGTGGGCATTGTAGTAGTTTTGAGTAAATTAATATGATAGACAACACCTTGCCTATCCGAACCCCATCCATTAACTGTCAAATCCATTTCCGGTTGTAATATGGTATTGCAAAGCGGGACAGGTTTTATATTAGGACCCAGTGTAAAATCTTGAGCCACTTTAGCCACAACCATTTCGTAAATCATTGGTCTTTCATCACACTCTGGATCACAAAATACACTGCACAAATTTTGTCTTTCACCACAGTCTCTACCTGCTCCTATATCGTCTACACCCGCTACAACGTCGAGACCTCTTTTCGGGTGTCCCTCAGTGACTACGCATTCCCCAACTGTAACCACCGATTTTAAAGAGATTAGGGAACCAGCGCATTTATACGTGGAACCATAAAATATCGATACTGAATGTGGGCTATCCTCTATATATATTCTTTCACTATTTATAACGCGAAATTCCGCATTCGTTTTGAGTAAGCGTAGAACAATAACGAGGATGACGAAAATATTGCGTTTGCTCATTTCAATTTAAAAACTTTTGATCACTTTTTAAGTACAAAGACACTAAGATTAATTTTGTTGGCGCTATTTATACCCAATTGAGCAATGTGAATAAAAAATAAGCAAAAACCTTTCAGTCAAAATTTCGAGAATTTTAAATAACAACAATACATCTTAATTAAAGTCAAGGCTATGCGATAAAAAATCTTGTTTGCTTAACTCTTTCCACTATAAATAAAATAAATAAATAAATGCAAGGCGCGCTAAACTCCGAAGAGATTTTAGGCCGAGCTTATCTTCCAATTTGCATTCATGGCAGAAATACATTGAGAGTGTATGCTTCACACTTCCGAGAGGCGACGCCGAATAAAAAACTGTTTTCTATTTAATCATCTAATTAAAAAAAGTGTTTCTTCATTTTTTATGTTACTCTGCACGGCAGTTGAACCCAGCACCCTCGGGGTGGTAGGCGGAGCATGCTACCATAACACCACGGCGTCCGTCCGTAAATTGTTGGCTGAAAGTGCCTACTAAAACTAAAATTTTGTTTAAAGAAAATACAATAAGTAAGGACGGGACTGTCTTCGGCTGTGCCGAAGACTTCATACCTTTCATGAATGGGGCTGAACGACAATCTTATCCAATTCGTAATATCCAAATAATCGGCGGCATAAGATATGAAATATATAGTGAACCGATGTACATGCCTAAGAGATTTTTAAGATAAATAAAAAATAAACAAGTAAAGGTGTCTAAGTTCAGATGTAATGAACATTATATACTCAGCGTGAATTTAAATTGTACATTTCATTTCAGATAAATTACTTTTCTGCATAACTCGTGGCACCGCCCGTTTAAAAGAAAAATGTCTCCACATTTCCCCTTAAAATAAAGCTTGATAAGTGAAATGTAATTGATTCAAAACTATTTTTTGCTCAGTTACAGCTTATTATTCTAGTCCACGACCCTTATAAACTTGGCTTATATCTAAGTTGCCGTGGTCTTTAACCGATCCCGTCCATTTTTACTACAAATATTTTCTGCTATAAGGAAAATATGTGTACCCAATTTTGTTAAGATATGTGAATTTTTCTTCGAGTTATGGCTCCCGAAACATTGAAAACTGCTTAGACAAAAAAGGGGCGGCGCCACACCCATTTTCAAAAGGTTTAATGTTTCCAATTTAATGTTATAATTCAATTTAGAAAGTAAATTCTATTGATACAAAGCTCTTTTTCGCTAAGATATAGCTTCTTATTTTCGTCTACTACCCTTTTAAAAATCTTTAATATAAAAGTGGGCGTGGTGTTTAACCGATCTCATCCATTTTTTCTAGATATATTTCCTGCTATAGGGAAAATTTGTGTACCCAATTTTATTACGATCCGTTAATTTTTCTTCGATTTATGGCTTGCTTTGTCATAAAAGGGCCGGTGCCACGCCCATTTTTTAAAATTTGAAGTTTTTCCTATTTATTGTTATAATCCCGAAATGGTCCTCTAATCCTGAGGTATTTTAAAAGTAGTCCCGAAAAGATTCCATACACGGTTTCGAAATGGCCCAAATATTTCCGATTTTGTCCTGAAAAATATCCCAATCTGTGTTGATATAATCTCGGCAGTACGGAAATGGTCCCAATGATGCCAAAATTCTCCTGTATGCAACCAGAAGACACAATGTTTTAGACTAATTTATATGAGTGGAGCGCACGTTATATGGATTGGAAAGTTGACAGAAAAGGAGTCATCTTATCAACATATAGTCAATTACTTGCGCTCCACCGTTATATTTTTATTTCTCATAAATATTTTTACAATTTCTATGTCAAAATTTAAAATCAAAGTTCAGCAAGAATTTGTCTTTATATAACGATACATTTTTCCCTGATTTCGTTCATTTATATAAGGAAAATGCTAAAAATTTTTATATATCGATTTCAATCTGACCTATCATAACTGGACGAGGGAATAGAGGGGATCAATTATGCTCCAACATGGACAAAATAGATCAATCGTAGACCGCTCTCTTTAAGGATTAGTCGCACTATTTTTGCAGGGAAGCAACAAGATCGGCTACGTTAGGTGCTTCTTATTAAGAACTGCATGTGATGTTTCGGAAGTAATCTCCCTTTCGTACCACTGAAAAGTGTTAAATTAATCCTTGGGGAAAACATGGTTGGATTGACCAGTGACCAGTGTCCTGGATGTGCACTCTACGAGGTCGATATATCGACTCGGACCACTTACCTTGTGTCAGCAAATATACGTAAACGCCTCTGGACAGCAAAGAAAGTGGCTGCAGATACAAAAGGAAATTTTGCCGGCGAAAAGCTGTTCACGAAACAGACAACTGATGATTACTGATGGTTACCTGATAATGTGGTCGAGCTTTGGGAGTATTTTTCTCTCTCATTACGAACAACCGCTACTGATACCATAGGTTTTCACGGAGGCCGCAGAAAGACAACTTGTACCATGAGTAATATCACGCTGCCGCGAAAAAGCGGCGCTGCCTAAAGGACCACGCTGCGCACATACGCAGAGGTATTTAGAAGGAAAAACGTGAGGCAAGCCGGCTTGAGTGTGAAGCGCTTCAGATGCTGGCTGCAAGAATTTACGGCCGAAAGCTCTACGAAATAATCTGACCGATGACGGATAGTTTAAAGATTCCTACAGAAATAATAATGGTGACGTGGTAACTGACATGCAGAATGTGCTTAAGTTGTGGAGGAAGCATTTATTCTCATTGCAAACTAGTGAGGGAAAAGACAAACCCGATAGAAAATTGCCCTGATGTAAAAGACAATACGGCACTCGACTATGGCGAAGTGAGAATGGAAATATATCAGCTAAATAATAACTGGCCGCCGGATAGCGACGGACCACACGCCGAGCTTTTCAAACACGCAGGTGAAGAGTTGGTAAAGAGCAAGCATCGACTACTATGCAAAATATAGATGGAAGATCGCATGTATTCAGATTAAAATTTAAGTGTGCTCTGCCAAATCCGCAAGACAAGCGAGCCCGCGAAACGAGCTAATAACCGCTGAATCAGCCTTCTTAACATAGCTTATGAGGTTCTATGAAACGTATTATGCAAAAGACTGAAGCCTAAGATCTAATATGGACCAGATCTTCACGATGCGCCAGATTCAGCGCGAAAATAATTTGCTGGTATGCTGCTTTCACTGTATTTATGTACGCTGCAAAGTTATTACGGCTGCGCCAAATGACATAGAGCAACGCCAACAAACAACCTAAATATTGAGACAAACCTCCCCGGGTCATTCGAAGCCAAATCTGACTTGAGATAAGGCGGCTATTTTCGTGCAATTTTTTTAAAACTCATGCTGGAGAAGATAATTTTAGCAAATTTGCTGAGCCGTGGTGTCACAATCATTAACAAAGGCGGATTCTCTTCTCTCGTGATCATACAAAGAGGCAAAAAAGTGAGCCTTGCTGTAAATGAGAACAAGACAAAATACTTGATGTCATCCAAGAAAGAATCAGCGCATTTGCGCCTTGGCCATGTCACTGTTGATGGATATAAATTCGAGACTGTCAGGGATTTCTTTATTTGAAAACCAGCATAAACAGCGAAAAACCTGCCAGCTTAGAAATCAGATGGAGAATACCTCTGCCCAACAAGTGCTAATTTAGATTGAGTTGCCAATCGCAAAGTAAAGTTTTCTCTCATCGAACAAATAACACGTTCTACAAGTCGCTCATCATGCCAGTCATGATGTATGACACAGCATCATGAACTGTGCCTAGAAAGGACGATATGGAATATGGAGTCTTCGTGAGAAGAGTTCTCCGACAGATTTATGGCACTGTCTGTGATGCCGACGGCGAGTATCAGATGAGGTATAATGGTGAGTAGTATGAGCACAGAGGAAGAAGGCGCTCCTGGCAAGAAAGTATTTCGATCGACATCACATTTTGCAAGCAGAAGAAAGCGAAGACTTTCACTGATTTGGAAAGGCGTGAGTTCAAGCGTGGGGCTCTAAACTGTCGAAGATTATGTGTAGGTCTTACAACCTTAGACTAACAAAGTTGCTTCTGTTATTAAGAAGAGATGACTGCAGACTCATGATGGGTATTCTGACTGGACACTGCCTTCTGGCGTCACGCGCCATTAAATTAGGCTTGGTCAGTGATAGCAGATTTAGGAAGTGCGAGTTGGAGGAAGAAACGATCGACGACAAAACGTTGCTCGAGCACAAAACGTTGCTCGTTCCTTGCGTTTGCCATGCTATGACTCCAACCATTAGGAGTGATACAGCTGTCAGATCAAGAAGCAGCAAGTGGCTTAAGTCCTAGGAAACTTCTAATATTTCCTAAGAGGACGGAGTTATTTTATAACATAGGTCCTGGTTTTTCAGTGTTGTCGTTAAAACAAACTTCTGGTGTACTCACGTAGTCCATGTGAAGTCCTCTTGGACCGCCCAGTTCAACCTAACCTAACCTCCCATTGAACTACGAACATGAAGCTTCACAGTTAGGTTAAGACAACGGGACAATGCTCTATCTCGTCCAACTTCGATATGGATACTGTAACAGGTTAAACTCTTACCTATCCAGAATCAAACCGACATACAAAATGTATGCCCTGCTTGCAATGTGTCCGTCCCCACATGACACCAACCATCTCTTCAATTGTAATGCGGAACCAACGCCTCTAACACCCCCCTCTTTATGGTTCACTCCTGTTGAAAAAGCAAATTTCTTTGGACTCCTGTTAGAGGATATTGATGACATTTTGTGATCGGTCACACCTATTGGATGGGGCGAAGCACTGCTACAATAACAACAAAAAAGTTTAAAAGTTAGACATGTTAACAGCCGTGTTTATTTTTAAACGTTTTTGATTTTTTTTATATTTTTCAATTCGTAATTCTTAAATGATTTTTTTACGAGTATAGGAAGGCCATTTCAATATGCCATAAATGAGGACGTGTATACATTTCTTCTGTCTCGGTTTACTTGCTTGTGTGAATTGCTGTGGAAAATGTTTAAACTTGCTATTAACTGTTTTTTATTTATTACTTAAATTGTTGTTAAATACATTACGGTATGGAAAGTTCACTTACTTTATATATGCAAATTTTTTGCTTATAGAATTTTTATTAGAAATTTGTTATATTTAATTAGTGTAACATATATGTGTATATGCTTTTATGTGGAAAATTATGTTATACCAAAAGAGTTGTTATGTATGTAAATATGTAATGATATACATATGTATGATTGTGTGTTAAGTAAATATTTATTTATTAACTGAACTGTTTATTGTAATTATTATGATATTTGCATTGGGTGAATGTGCATGTATGTATGTAATACAGTGTATTAAAGAGAAATTGGTATAATTTTTAACTGAGAAATTGTTGAAATAAGTTCAGCACGTTGATGAGCGCTTAAAATATAAATTTAAAGGGGACTTTCATAACTATAACTCAAACTTTATACTGTAAAAAATTAATCGTAATTTACTTTTTAAAATCGGTTAGTAGTAAATATAGCTTTGCAAGTTAGAACTTTCCGAAATGAATCAAAAAATGTATACTGAAAGGAGTTTTCGTTATCCTTCGTCAAATTTGGCTTCCGAACAAACGGATTTCGCCGTTGTTCCGTCTTCAGTACCATTCGTTCTCTCGTTTCATGCAATTGTTATATGAGCAAAGCTATTATACCCTGACGAGAATAATTGACCTTGCGATAATCCCTCTGCGGGTAAGCAGTTATGAATATGCTCGCGGTAGGTATATCGATCGTAAAATACGATCAAAATACCATGGCTATCCAATCCATTAGTGGTGTATAAATCGAAATTGAATCTTTGTGGTCACGTGTAACGCTTTCGTAAACCTATCATGGTCGTTGTTAAGAACTGTCCCAGCGGGGAGCACGGAAGCAGTTCTGGGATTCAAGGACGTGATAAGCGCAATACAAAGCTTTAGAGCTTCTGAAACCAAATTGTCAAACTCACCTAGGCTAGGCGAATCCTGTTAGAAATATGAATATATCATACACATTAGGCCGGGTCGATATGTGGGGAGGCAAAAAAATCGCCCATTTCTTTGCGAAAATCATATTCTAGGGATCGAAATAAGAAACTTTGCCGAAGGAACCATACCTCTAAAACGAATTCTGATGTCCCCCCCCCCCCTTTGGGTCGTAGGGGCAAATTTTGAAAAATCCCATTTTGAAATGCCTATGTTTTTTCTTTTTGGAGTTTATTTTTCTCTTTAGAAATTTATTTAGTCAGAACATATGTAAATGAAAAAATGAATTTAACTTAGTAATAGAAAAGAAATTAAAAAAAATTATTAGAAATTAGCGTTTTTACAACCCCCTTTTAAAACCAAGGCATCACAGTGATGCATTTGCATGTCGTAAACATAGTTGTGTGGGTTTTTTACTCAACCGTTTTAAAAAATGAAGGTATCACTGTGACACAACTTCAGATCGTAAAATTGCTTGTGTTGTTTTTTTTAAGCCACCACAAGACACAGCAGGTAGAATTGAAATTGCCCCTACCCAAAAGATCGATCCAAAGGGGGGACATCAGAATTTGTTTTAGAGGTATGGTTCCTTCGGCAAAGTTTTTTATTTTGATCCCTATAATACGATTTTCACAGACCAATGAGCGATTTTTAAATCGACCCGCCATAATACACATATTTAGCAGGCGAGGCTCTGGCAACCTGGGGGCGTGATGGCCTAGAAGCATTAAACCTGTCATGTCATGGTAATATTAATGATTTCCGATCTGCGTAGGGTTTGTACCTTTATGGTGCCTTGTTACCGAAACGAACATGATCTATATCCGGTAAAGGATCATAAGCATCGACTGCACTCAAAAAAGCCTTGGGTTTGGCCCTTACGGGGGAAAATCGCAGGGACTGTGGATTTACTTCGCATTCGCAGGAGTTAATTTTTAGGGGAGCTGACAATAAAGTATACTCAACGGAGCTATGCAGTCCCTTTTTGACCAAAGTTGACAATGAAGTATTCGAAGTTGACAATGATTAATCAAACTAAAGAGAATAACGAAATGGTGGACATACAGTCAACAACTGCTTGATGTAGTTCCGTTTCCAAGAGCGTTAAGGGAACATCTCTGTTATCACTATGGTGGTAACCGGAATCCGTTTGATCCAGACAAGCATAAGAAAGCCTTGAGCAAAGTCAACACAAAATCGGTACTCGCCTTTGCCAGCATACGCCCGATGGACCCTGCTATCAATATACACCATTCTACGCTTGCGATTCAAGGGGTTGTGTAGCGCAACCCTCTCAAGGGGTTGCCAGCGCAATATATAGCTTCTCTAACCCAATTTTCAACCTCACTCAACGACCCCAAGCTCCCCAAAGAACCAGGGGGTGGGGAGGGAGGGATGGCCTTGACGGTTTATTGTGGCCATATAATTCGTTCCCGAGAGGTTCGGGATAGCACCTTAATGGTGTTTTGCTACTGGAACCTACCGGATATATATCCGGCAAAGTACCATAAACATCGATAACGTTCCCCAAAGCCAGCGGGGAGTCTCTTTATCGTTAATACAACAACAAAAACCATCCTACTGTTGTAGAAGAAGAAAGCACACTACCAAGGGACGAACGAGTGTCCACAAAACACCAACTATATTTTCAATTGTAATGTGGTACCTACGTCTCTAAACCCAACTTCCCTATGGTGCAACCCTGTTGAGACTGATAGTTTCCTTGGACTCCCGTTAGAGAACTTTTTTGGTCGCACCTATATCGTGTGGCGAAGAAGTACTGTTAATACATCAAGAACAAATCGAAAATGAGGCCATCTCTTTGGAATAAATCGGTATCTTTGTTAAAAAGTTGGCAATAAAGTTCGAAGAAAAATTTCAATCTGATGCCACGAAAAGGCTGTAATCACATGGCTTAATTGTGGTGCAGGTTATCCTGGTGCTTAGAAGAGGTTTTTGACATCCCTTAATGCTGTATTAAAATTGTAGAATTGTATCATATATGCGGCGGTGTTCCAACGTTCAGAACATGATGTAGAAGATTATTTGTGCTTAGGTTAGAATGATAGTGGTACTGAAAACGGTTTAGATAGACATTGTATCTTACCAAGGCAAGATATTGTGATTGTACACGCGAGTGCAAGCTAATTTCTTACCAACAATTGACACTGCAGTGTTTGGTCTTTTTTTGCCTTTTCGTTGGGCAGCTGATAACGCAATTAGGTCCGTGAGGCTGAGTCTTACATGACAAATACTCACGTTAAGCATATATACTATGCGAGCTCTCCGTGTCCATTTTCTCTAAAAACTATCGCTTTTTCTTTCAGTCAGTGTTTGTTTGCAACTTTCTGATTTTCAACTCAGATTATATTTTGTAATTGCGAGAATTTAAATCTGGACTTCTACGGCGTCATGAAGTTAACGGAAATAATAGAGGCGGAATATTCTTAATTCGATACCTGCGTTAGCAAATTAGTTACGAGAACCTCCTTTACAATCATAAAGTTTGTTTCAAAGCAATGTATTGTGCGAATGTAGACATTACTATGCTGTTAGTAAATAATCGAAACAACAAAACACGGCAAGTAGCGACACTTATGTACTAGGCAATGAAGAGATATCTCACACACACACACATGCAGTCATCAGCCGAAGTAGTTAGTCACACATACACACGCATATGGCTAGTATAAAGGCATAAACTACAAATATACATATATATAACTGGGCTGGTAACCAAGCATGAGATACAACTGTTCGCAAAATTACTAGACCGTAGGACAAATGGGTGAACGAGAAAACCGAGAGTATAAAAGCAGGGCAAGCAGTTTGATTTAAACACGTTATTAGTTGCGAAGTGAAGTATAATTGTACTACTTCCAAAATAGTCTAATAAAGACCATTTTGATATTCAGAATATTGGGGTTATTTATTCGACAGTTCAGCGATTCGAACATTAGTACGGGGTTTCAAATAAGCTGAATTCCCCAAAATTCGTTACAGTATATTAACTATTTCCTCTGTTTAACATTTACAACATTTCGTTATGCTCAGTTAAAAATTATTGAGCATGCGCAATCATGTAAAATAGAACTTTCTATTGTAGCATTCACAAAATGTCATAACACGTCAAATTGTCTGCCAATAATAACTTTAAGACATTAAAGGCTTGGTTTCCTCGAAAGAGGTGCCGCTATATAGCGCCCGTTACATAGCGGTAGAGAACGTTTTCAAAAATCTTGCAATGTAAAAGTTATTACGTGGAAACTAAGAAGACCGTGAAGTTCACCGTCACGTAATATAGCGGCAGTGCAAAAAATATTACGGCCGTCATGACGGTACAAACTCGTTCGTCACCGTTTTTTCTCACCGCCGCACTCTTCTTCGCACGCTTCACCGCGAACAATTTGTCAAATTTTCGATTTCTTTGAATAAATTAATAAAAACAAAAACAATTTTTAATTTAAAAATTTTGAGGAAACGTACACAAATAAAAAACAAAGCTAAAGGAAACCCAAAAAATTTGGAAAATGGTGAAATCAGATTGGCATGCATTGGCTACGACGGTGGACCAACTTTACAACAAAGCGGTGCCGCTGGTGACGGTAGGTAAAAGGGGTGACAATTAACGGTCGTAATAGAGAGGCTCCGCTCTTTAAGGAAACCAAGCCTTAAGACTATAGCACATGCAACAACACTTGGTGAATACCCCAAATGTTAAACACGCGCACCTACGATAAGCTCGTGTTGTGCGGGGTACAGTGGGCGTGCGTGTGGAGTTGGAAAAACGGTGTCACAGCTTTAGTTGACTTAGCATTGTTTTTCTTTGTTTTACTAATTTAACTCTTTTAAATTCGACAACTTCGAGGGGTGTTTACATTAGGCATGTGTGTATGTAGATATAGCGCTTAATGACGTAAATTGCATGTTTTGTTTCAGTTGTTATTTGTTTTTAATTGCTTAATACTCCTCGTATTTTTCTTTTATTTGCGTTAACGCTTAAAAAAATTGGCCTGCGTGTGTTTAACAGTAATGAAATACAAATATTTTTCACAGTTGAATTTTAGGCGTATTTTTGTTAGCATTTATTATGTTTGTTGGTTTTTGTAATTTTGTAATTTTGTTATTGATTTTTGTATTTGATTTTTGTTGTAAACATTGTTTATCTATATTTAATAAATATTAATTACTCTTTGGTATTTGTTGTTTGTGTTACGCACGTATGTATTTTTTGTATGCACCATCAAATTTATTTTGTTTTAAACTTATTTTTATATATTTTTTACTCACTGCAGCTGCTAAACAAAAAAAGAAAGCAGGAGTTTTTAAATGTTATATTTAAATTTAAATGACGCTTAATTAATATTTCTTTTTTACTAAATTTTTCTTAAACTATGTAAATAACATTGCTTTTGGACGAACGAAAATAACAACGGTAATGCAACGGTTTTAGTGGAATTTTTAATATGTAAATGTTGAAAATTTAAAATCCTTTCATTAAATTTACACTATTTTTCATACTTCGTTCGCAACGTTTCATTTCATAGACTCTATAACCAACACTTTATAGTCCACTAACAAATATAACTGTCATGCGCCAAAAACAGCTTAAGTCAACATAAGCTATTGCCACGTCTAACTTGTATCGACTTAACCTGTTTGTGCTTATGACCATGGATTCTACGCCCAAAAGCAATTACATCTCAAATCTTGTTCCTACATTCTACTTTCATATTTTGTTTCTTGCATCAAAAAATCCATCAGTTACATTATTTAATTAATTTATTTATCATTCTTTTGAAATATTTTGCGAAAAAAGTAAAGTAATGGTTTTTATTTGTAATGCAATCTAATTTCAACTACATAATTTTGGCAAAGCTTTTTTTACTTTGAATTTAACTGCAACTCTGCGCAATCATCACAATTACGAATGCCGGCGAAAGATTTACATACATTCATGGACAATACATATAATACATAAACTACAATATTACTATTTTTTAAATATTTTACTACCACAATAAATTAAAAAGTATGATTTTATTTTCGTTTGTATTTTTATTTTTTATTTATTTTTTATTTTCTTAATCAGACACATATTTATAAAGCGCAAAAAATGTGCAGTGATACCCCTCTTCGCCGACTAGCAGGGCTACTAAAAAGTAGAATATTTTTAACAACAAAGTTTGTATGCGCAAATAAAATAAATACACTGGTGGTCTTTATTTATTTTAATTTTCAAAAAAAAAAAAAACAAAAAACAATTAAAGACATTTTTTCTTTAAGTGTAATTTTAATTAGAGCACGCTTCCGCTGATTGAGGAGCTTGTTTCAATTTAGCTTTTGCTGTTGATTTGTTGACAAACTTTAACAAAAAACAAGTAAGGAAGGCTAAGTTCGGGTGTAACCGAACATTACATACTCAGTTGAGAGCTATGGAGACAAAATAAGGGAAAAGCACCATGTTGTAACAAGAACCTAGGGTAACCCTGGAATGTGTTTCTATGACATCTGTATCAAATGGAAGGTATTAAAGAGTATTTTAAGAGGGAGTCGGCCATAGTTCTATAGATGGACATCATTTAGGTATATCGCCATAACGGTGGACCAGGGCTGACTCTAGAATTTCTTTGTACGATATGGGTATCAAATGAAAGGTGTTAATGGGTATTTTAAAAGGGAGTGGGCCTTAGTTCTATAGGTGCACGCCTTTTCGAGATATCGCCATAAAGGTGGACCAAGGGTGACTCTAGAATTTGTTTGTACGACATGGGTATCAAATGAAAGGTGTTAATGAATATTTTAAAAGGGAGTGGACCTAAGTTCTATAAGTGGACGCCTTTTCGAGATATCGCCATAAAGGTGGACCAGGGGTGACTCTAGAATTTGTTTGTATGATACGGGTATCAAATGAAAGGGGTTAATGAACATTTTAAAAGGAAGTGGGCCTTAGTTCTATAGGTGGACGCCTTTTCGAGATATCGCCATAATGGTGGACCAGGGGTGACTCTAGAATGTGTTTGTACAATATGGGTATGAAATGAAAGGTGTTAATGAGTATTTCAAAAGGGCGTGGGGTTTAGTTCTAGAGGTCGACGCCTTTTCGAGATATCGCCATAAAGGTGGACCAGGGGTGACTCTAGAATTTGTTTGTATGATACGGGTATCAAATGAAAGGTGTTAATGAGTATTTCAAAAGGGCGTGGGGTTTAGTTCTAGAGGTCGACGCCTTTTCGAGATATCGCCATAAAGGTGGACCAGGGGCGACTCTAGAATGCTTCTGTACAATATGGGAATCAAACGAAAGGTGTTAATAAGTATTTTAAAAGGGCGTGGGCATTAGTTCTATGGGTGAACGCCTTTTCGAGATATCGCCATAAACGTGGACTAGGGGTGAATCTAGAATGCGTTTGTACAATATTGGTATGAAATGAAAGGTGTTAATGAGTATTTTAAAAGGGAGTGGGTTTTAGTTCTATAGGTGGACGCCTTTTCGAGATATTGCCATAAAGGTGGATCAGGGGCGACTCTAGAATTTGTTTGTACGATATGAGTGTCAAATGAAAGGTGTTAATGTGTATTTTAAAAGGGAGTGGGTCTTAGTTCTATAGGTGGACGCCTTTTCGAGATATCGCCATAATGGTGGACCAGGGGTGACTCTAGAATGTGTTTGTACAATATGGGTATGAAATGAAAGGTGTTAATGAGTATTTCAAAAGGGCGTGGGGTTTAGTTCTAGAGGTCGACGCCTTTTCGAGATATCGCCATAAAGGTGGACCAGGGGCGACTCTAGAATGCTTCTGTACAATATGGGTATCAAACGAAAGGTGTTAATAAGTATTTTAAAAGGGCGTGGGCATTAGTTCTATGGGTGGACACCTTTTCGAGATATCGCCATAAACGTGGACCAGGGGTGACTCTAGAATGCTTTTGTACAATATGGGTATGAAATGAAAGGTGTTAATGAGTATTTCAAAAGGGCGTGGGGTTTAGTTCTAGAGGTCGACGCCTTTTCGAGATATCGCCATAAAGGTGGATCAGGGGCGACTCTAGAATGCTTCTGTACAATATGGGAATCAAACGAAAGGTGTTAATAAGTATTTTAAAAGGGCGTGGGCATTATTTCTATGGGTGAACGCCTTTTCGAGATATCGCCATAAACGTGGACTAGGGGTGACTCTAGAATGCGTTTGTACAATATTAGTATGAAATGAAAGGTGTTAATGAGTATTTCAAAAGGGCGTGGGGTTTAGTTCTAGAGGTCGACGCCTTTTCGAGATATGGCCATAAAGGTGGACCAGGGGCGACTCTAGAATGCTTCTGTACAATATGGGAATCAAACGAAAGGTGTTAATAAGTATTTTAAAAGGGCGTGGGCATTAGTTCTATGGGTGAACGCCTTTTCGAGATATCGCCATAAACGTGGACCAGGGGTGACTCTAGAATGCTTTTGTACAATATGGGTATGAAATGAAAGGTGTTAATGAGTATTTCAAAAGGGCGTGGGGTTTAGTTCTAGAGGTCGACGCCTTTTCGAGATATCGCCATAAAGGTGGACCAGGGGCGACTCTAGAATGCTTCTGTACAATATGGGAATCAAACGAAAGGTGTTAATAAGTATTTTAAAAGGGCGTGGGCATTAGTTCTATGGGTGAACGCCTTTTCGAGATATCGCCATAAACGTGGACCAGGGTTGACTCTAGAATGCTTTTGTACAATATGGGTATGAAATGAAAGGTTTTAATGAGTATTTTAAAAGGGAGTGGGCATTAGTTCTATGGGTGGACGCCTTTTCGAGATATCGCCATAAACGTGGACCAGGAGTGACTCTAGAATTTGTTTGTACTATATGGGTATGAAATGAAAGGTGTCAATGAGTATTTTAAAAGGGCGTGGGCATCAGTTCTATGGGTGGACGCCTTTTCGAGATATCGCCATAAACGTGGACCAGGGGTGACTCTAGAATGCTTTTGTACAATATGGGTATCAAATGAAAGGTGTTAATGTGTATTTTAAAAGGGAGTGGGTCTTAGTTCTATAGGTGGACGCCTTTTCGAGATATCGCTATAAAGGTGGATCAGGGGCGACTCTAGAATTTGTTTGTACGATATGGGTACCAAATGAAAGGTGTTAATGTGTGTTTTAAAAGGGAGTGGGTCTTAGTTCTATAGGTGCACGCCTTTTCGAGATATCGACATAAAGGTGGACCAGGGGTGACTCTAGAATGCGTTTGTACAATATGGGTATCAAACGAAAGGTGTTAACGAGTATTTCAAAAGGGCGTGGGGTTTCGTTCTACAGGTGGACGCCTTTTCGAGATATCGCCATAAAGGTGGACCAGTGGTGACTCTAGAATGTGTTTGTACAATATGGCTATCAAACGAAAAGTTTTAATTAGTATTTTAAAAGCGCGTGGGGCTTAGTTCTATAGGTGGACGCCTTTTCGAGATATCGCCATAAATGTGGAACAGGGGTGACTCTAGAACGTGTGTACGATATGGGTATCAAATTAAAGGTATTAATGAGGGTTTTAAAAGGGAGTAGTGGTAGTTGTACCATTGGTCGCCTTTTCGAGATATCGGCATAAAAGTGGACTAGGGGTGACTATAGAATGCGTTTGTACAATATGGGTATCAAACGAAAGGTGTTAATGAGTATTTATAAGGGTGTGGGCCTTATACTGTTTTCACAAAGAAACTTAATGATCTCATTTCACCTTCTAATGAAATCGTAAATTTTTTGCTTTCACACAGAAGTAACTGCTCGATTAGTATGAAGGATGAAATGTCAAGCGAATAAAATGACAATGCTATATGACAGAAAATCATGGCGGAACGATACAAGGTGGCAGCATGGTGACATACCTACATACATAAATAATAATTCCATGTACTCTGCTTTTGTAAATTCGATGGACAAATGTCAAAATCGTACTGCAACGGAAGTTGATGTATCAAATCAAATAAAAAAGGTTATAATCAGCTGTTCAATGCGGCCACCTTGTATCGTTCCGCCATGCAGACAATGACATTTACTTCGACCCTGGTCTCCCAGTTATATGAAAATTATCCTGAACTATAGCACTCATCAACAGCTTTCATTTGATATCCATATTGTATAAACACATTCTAGGGGTACCCGGATCCACATTTTGGGCTATATCTCGAGACCCTAGCCCCCCAGTTGTATGAAAATTATCATGTACTATAGCTCACATCAACAGTTTTCATTTTATATCCATATTGTATAAACACATTCTAGGGGTACCCGGGTCTACGTTTTGGCCCACATCTCGAGACCCTAGTCACCCAGGGGTATGCAAATTATGCTGTACTATAGCACTCATCAACAGCTTTCATTTGATATCCATATTGTATAAACACATTTTAGGGGTAGCCGGGTCCACGTTTTGGGCTATATCTCGAGACTCTAGCCTCCCAGTTGTATGAAAATTATCCTGTACTATAGCACTCGTCAACAGTTTTCACTTGATATCCATATTTTATAAACACATTCTAGGGATACCCGGGTCCACATTTTGGGCTATATCTCGAGACCCTAGCCTCCCAGTTGTATGAAAATTATCCTGTACTATAGCACTCATCGGCAGCTTTCATTTGACATCCATATTGTATAAACACATTTTAGGGGTACCCGGGTTCACGTTTTGGGCTATGTCTCGAGACCCTAGCCTCCCAGTTGTATGGAAATTATCCTGTACTATAGCACTCATCAACAGCTTTCATTTGGTATCCATATTGTATAAACACATTCTAGGGGTACCCGGGTCCACGTTTTGGGCTATATCTCGAGACCCTAGCCTCCCAGTTGTATGGAAATTATCCTGTACTATAGCACTCATCAACAGTTTTCATTTTATATTCATATTCTATGAACACATTCTAGGGGTACCCGGGTCTACGTTTTGGCCCATATCTCGAGACCCTAGTCACCGAGGGGTATGCAATAGCACTCATCAACAGCTTTCATTTGATATCCATATTGTATAAACACATTCTAGGGGTACTCGGGTCCACGTTTTGATCTCAAGACCCTAGGCACGTAGCGAAAAAAAAGTAGACGTTGGCCTATTCTCAGACCTACCCAATATGCTCACAATATCATGAGAATCGGTTCAGCCGTCTCGGAGGAGTTAAGCCTCTAAAACCGTGACAGAAGAATTTTCTATGTTAGATGTATGTATATTTGCACAGTTGAATTGTGTTATCAAATTGATGTGTGTACAATAGAGTGGTCTTAAAAAATTGTTTTGCGCAAAAAGACTGTACCGCCCCCACATTTTATTCCTTTGCATTTAAATAATAAATGTCACAACTCCTTGGCAGATTTCACCAGCTTAAGACGTGGCACATTCCCATTGAAAATGCTCAAACCCATTTTTGTTTTTTTAATTTTCGAAAGTAATGCCCGAAACTTACTTATAGTCCATTTATGACAAGAAAATGAAATAGGAAAGCAATTTTTGGACCTTTCGTGGCACTCTCCATTTTTCAATCAAGCATTTTCCAACGTTTCGGAAGACCAATTGACGTATCAAGTCAAAATCCGTTACGCATATTTTTCCCACATAGTTAAGTACCACGCCTTTTTTATGGACATTTTTTTGTTTAATGAATATCAATGTAAATGATATTATCTTTGCGAAAAAATCTCTATATCAGTCGTATTTTACTTTCAAAATACCATAATAACAAGAAATTTAAGAAACTAAAATATTTAAAATAGGTGTTTCACTACTCCTTCTTCGACCATTCGTTATTCCGCGTTTCGATTTTCATTACTGGAAGAAGAATTAAAATATTGTGAAAAAAATCTATATCCTTATTTTATATAAATATGAATAATTCTAATATAATCGTCCAAAATAATTTAATATATACCCCCTTTTGACAACTGTACGACAGTTCTTAACCGTTTAAAATGGCTGGGCGAACTGGCACCAATTGGTTACGCCAAGAGAGTTTAAATAGTTGTTTCCACCTGTTCTTTCCAGCCGAGTGGGGACTGCCCTCTTCCTCTGCTTTCATATGCGGGTTCCAATAGAAACACTTTCTTGGCCGGAGCGTCATCTTTCGTTCTCATAACATGGCCTGCCCAGCGTAGCCACTGCATTATAATTCGCTGGATTATGTTGATGTCTGCGTAAAGCTCGTACAGTCATAACTAAATCTTCTTCGGTACTCGCCATCGCCAACGCGTGGCGGTCCGTAAATCTTTCGAAGAAATTTTCTCTCGAACACACCCAGAGTCGCTTCATCTGATGTTGTCATGTTCCACGCTTCTACACCGTATAGCAAGATGGGTACGATAAGTGACTAGCAGAGCATGATTTTCGTTTACCGAGAAAGGAGTTTCTTTTTCAATTGCCTAACTTGTCGTAAGTAACATTTATAGGCAATAGTGATTCCGCGCTTGATTACAGAACTGATGTTGTTGCTTGTGTTAGTGCTGGTTCCCAAATAAACGAAGTCCTTTACTACGTCGAAATTTTCGCTGACTCTTTCCTCGTTGACGGCCGATATTTTCTTTTGTCCTTATTCGCCATCAATTCAACAACTTGTAAATTTCTTGTCATTAGTTTGGCAACGCTGCTTTTCATAAACATCCTTTTTCAAAAATAGATGTCGTGGATTGGCCTTTTTCCGCATGTTTTAAATGAAACACAACGGCGATATCTACTAACTTATGTATTTGTACATATCACGACCTCTATTTCTCCATTCTTCCAATGATCCAAAGCATTTCCGTGAGAATTGAGAGGGATACGGAGCTAGAAAACTCACTGGCTAATGGCTAATATGTGTGAAGTGAGAGCGAATCATTATTTCACTAGCTGACGAACACTGCCTTAGAACATGGATGGGTGTTTATTTAATGATTTTGGGTGTCTTTTATCAGAAGTATTCCTCTTCGTACAGGAAATAAGTGTAAAGAGCTTCTTCACAGTAGGTCAATTCTTTTTCATTTGCCAAAAGAAGATGCCACACCCATTTAAAAATGTTTAAGTTACGTCAAACGGTCTTCGAGTTATGGCTTCAGAAATGGTACCCTAAGCATTTTCATTCATTTAATTGTTATAAATACACTTTAGAAGAGAAATAGTATGACAACAACTTTTTATAAGGTTTTGTCGAGCATGGCTCTCGAAAATTACAAAAAACCCGATTCTGGGCATTTTCAATGAAAATGTGCCACGCCTTAACCTGAAGTTATCTGCCCAAGAGTTTGGAATTTTATTACCTACATGCAAAGGAATAATTTGAGGGGGCGGTACAGCTTTTTCTTAAACTTAAAATTTTTTCATATGTATTTAATTAGCGAGCTTTGCTCATATTGCTTTATACAGTGGTTTTTGTATTTGATATTAGAGAGAAATTGTAAGTTTACAAACGGCGATGATTACTAGGACATGTTTCTGAATTTCACTTCTTTATCAGCTAGCTTTTCGGGAGCTGAGCGTTGAACTCGAATCTCCAACATTCATATCAGTGCAAGCCTTTAGCTGCTACGCCATATGAATGTTCCGTTTTTCACTGTACAATTGGTCTCTAAGAGTTGCCTTTTTGTTTATATTCCTGTACAAATACTGTAAAAATCCGAGCAAATGTTACTAAGCTTTCAAAAGCGCGCCTAAAAATCATATCCGCACCATTAGGAATAAAACTACATACAGAGTGTATGTGCCTACATGGTGATCAAAAGGAATATAAACAAAAAGGCAACTCTTAGAGACCAATTGTACAGCGAACAACGGAACATTCATATGGCGTAGCAGCTAAAGGCTTGCACTGATATGAATGTTGGAGATTCGAGTTCAACGCTCAGCTCCCGAAAAGCTAGCTGATGAAGAAGTGAAATTCAGAAACATGTCCTAGTAACCATCGCCGTTTGTAAACTTAAAAATTTTTCATACAAAATATGTCCAGTATAGTGTACAATGACTGTATTTTTAATGAAGTTTTATTTGTTTCCAAACTGCTAATAGTTTTTATTGTATACTGCCAAAAAACCAGAGTTGGCAGAAGTGCACGAAATTCGGAGCAACAACACTGCTCGAAATTAAATGGGCTGACATAATCAATATCTTTCGTCACAAAAATAACGATATCGTTCAGAAAATAATCACTAAATAGTCCCAACAAATGGCGAAATACTCGCCGTCGCGGAGTTAAGCACACGGTGATAAACAGAAGGAAGGCTATAGTGGAGTTCTTAAAAAAGGAGGATCCGATGCTCCCCTGAAATTCTTTTTTTTTTTAATGATCTTGAGTTAGTTCCGGAAACAACGAATAGATCCGGCGATAGTTAAAAAATATTCGGTGCCAGTTCTTCCGATATAAGTCCCTAAACAATCGTGAAATATTTTCCAAAAACAATCTTGGAACTATATGGAGTTAGTTCCCAAAAAGACTCGACGATATTATTACGAAAATAATCTAGAAACGGATCCGAAACAGACCCAAGAAAATCTCTAACACAGTCTCTAAACGGTCCCGAAATAGTCCTAAAAAATTTTGAAATAGTCCCGAAAATGTTCCTCAAATAATCCCGAAACGGTTCCCTAATCATGAGGTATTCTAAAAGTAGTCCCAAAAAGATTCCATACACGGTTTCGATATGACCCAAATATTTCCGATTTTGTCCTGAAAAATACCCCAAAGTGTCTTGATATAATCTCGCCAGTACGGAAATGGTCCCAATGATGCCAAAATTCTCCTGTATGTAACCAGAAGACACAATCTTTTGAACTAATTTTATAAGTGGTGCGTTATATGGATTGAAAAGTTGACAGAAAAGAGTCAACTTATCAACATATAGTCAATTATTTGAGCTCCACATTTATATTTTTATTTCTCATAAATATTTTTATAATTTCTATGTCAAAATTTAAAACCAAAGTTCAGCAAGAATATGTCTTTATACAAGGATACATTTTTCGGTGATTTTGTTCATTTATATAAGGAAAATGCTAAACATTTTGGTATATAGATTTCAATCTGACCTATCACAACTGGTCACAAAAGGGACTAGAGGGGCTCAATTATGCTCCAATGTAAAAAAAGAGATTAATCGGAGACAGCTCTGTTTAGAGATTAGTCGCACTATTTTTGCAGGCAAGCAACAAGATCGGCTACGTTATGTGCTTCTTATTAAGAACTGCATGTGATGTATCGGAAATAATCTCCCTTTCGTACCACTGAAAAGTGTTAAATTAATCCTTGGGGAAAACATGGCTGGATTGACCACTGACCAGTGTCCTGGATGTGAGCACTCTACGAGGTCAAAATATCGACTCGGACCACTAACCTTGTGGCAGCAAATATACGTAAACGCCTCTGTACAGCAAAGAAAGTGTCTGCAGGTGCACAAGTAAAGTTTGCCGGCGAAAAGCTGTTAACGAAACAGACAACTGATGATTACTGACGATTACCTGATAATGTGGTCGAGCTTTGGGAGTATTTTGCTCTCTTATTACGTACAGCCGCTGCTGACACCAGGTTTTCAGGGAGGCCGCAGAAAGACAACTTGTACGATGAGTAATATTACGCTGCCGCGAAAAAGCGGCGCTGCCTAAAGGGCCACGCTGCGCACATACGCAGAGGTATTTAGAAGGAAAAAACCTGAGGCAAAGCGGTTTGAGTGCGAGGCGCTTCAGATGTAGGCTGCAAGAAATGACGGCCGAAAGCTCTACCAAAGATTGTGACCGTTGACGGATAGGTTCAAGATTCCTGCAGAAATAATAATGGTGTCGTGGTAACTGACATGCAGCGTGTGCTTAAGTTGTGGAAGAAGCACTTATTCTTATTGCTAACCAGTGAGGGAGAAGACAAATCCGATAGAATAATTGCCCTGATATAAAAGGCACTCGACTATAACGAAGTGAGAATGGCAATATCCCGGCTAAAGAATAACAAGGCGCCGGATGGCGACGGACAACCCGCCGACCTTTTCAAAAATGCAGGTGAAAAGTTGGTAAAGGGCAACCATCGACTACTTTGCAAAATATAGATGGAAGAGCGCGTGCCTTCAGACTAAAATTTAAGTGTGCTCTGCCAAATCCACAAGACAAGCGATCCCGCAAAACGCGCTAATTACCGCTGAATCAGCCTCCTTAACGTAGCTTATGGGGTTCTATGAAACGATTATGCAAAAGACTGAAACCTAAAGTCAAAGAAATAGCTGGCCTTTCCTTATCAGCGCACCTTTAGACCTGTTAAATCTAGTATGGACCAGATCTTCACGATGCGCCAGATCCTTAAGAAGAATCGACGTACACCATCACCGACCTTAAAGCAACGCGAAAAGAAGTGGCTTGTATGCTGCTTTGACTGTATTTAGGTATGCTGCAAAGTTACTAAGGCTGCGCCAAATGACATAGAGCAACGCCAACAAAATACCTAAATATTAAGACGAACCTCCCCGAGTCATTCGAAACCAAAGGTGACTTGAGATAAGGCTACTATTTTCGTGCGATTTTTTTAAAACTCATGCTGGAGAAGATAATTCTAGCAACTTGGTGAAGCCGTGATGGCACAATAATTAACAAAAGCGATTTCTATTCTCTCATGAACATATAAAGAGGCAAAAAAGTGAACCTAGCGGTAAATGAGAACAAGACGAAATACTTGCTGTCATCCAAGAAAGAATCAGCGCATTTGCGCCTTGGCCATGTCACTGTTAATGGATATAAATTCGAGACTGGGGAGGATTTCTTTATTTGAAAAGCAGCATAAAGAGCGAAAAACCTGCCAGATTAGAAATCAAATGGCCAAAAAGTGCTAATTTAGACGGAGTAGCCAATCGCAAAGTAAAGTTTTCTCTCAACGAACAAAAACACGCGCTACAAGTCGCTCATCATACCAGTCGTGATGTATGACACAGAATCATGAACTGTGCGTAGACAAGACGACACGGAATTTGGAGTGTTCGCGAGAAAAATTCTCCGAAATATTTATGTCCGTGATGCCGACGACGAGTATCAGAGCAGATATAATGGTGAGTTGTATGAGCACAGAGGAAGAAGGCGCTCCTGACAAGAAAGTATTTCGATCGACATCACACTTTGCAAGCAGAGGAAAGCGGAAACTTTCACTGAGTTGGAAACGCGTGGGTTCAAGCAGGGAACTCTTACAACCTCAAACTAACAAAGTTGCTTCTATTATAGAGATGACTGCAGACTCATGACGGGTATTCTGACTGGGCACTGCCTTCTGGCGTCACATGCCATTAAATTAGGCTTGATAGCAGATGTAAGAAGTGCGGGTTGGAGGAGGAAACGATCGAGTACGTTTCCTGCTCGTGATCTGAGCTTGCCAAGCTAAAACTCCAGCCATTAGGAGTGACAGAGCTGTCAGATCTAGAAGCAGCAAGTGGTCCTAGGTTTTCAGTTTGGTCATTAAAAGAAACTAATGGTAAACTACGGACGCATTAAGTCCATGTGAGGTCCTCATGGACCGGCCAGTTCAACCTAACCTAACCTCCCATTGAGCTACGAACGTGAAGCTTCACAGATAGGTTAAGACATCGGGACAAAACTCTATCTAGTCCAACTTTGATGTGGATACTTTGACAAGTTAAACTCTTACCTATCCAGAATCAACCCCGATATACAAAATGTATACCCCACTTGCAATGTGCCCCACATGACGCGAACCATCTCTTCAATTGTAATGTGGAACCAACGCCTCTAACAACCCTCTCATTATGGTTCACCCCTGTTGAAACAGCAAGTTTCCTTGGACCCCGTTAGAGGATATTGGTGACAATTTGTGATCGGTCACACCTATTGGATGGGGCTAGGCACTGCTACAACAACAACAACAATATAATCTTATTATTATTGATGTCTTCTTCAGGAAACACCAGATATTGGAAAACGTACGAAATTTTCGTACTTTCAGAGGGATGAATAGCTTCGAAAATTAAAAATTTAGGCATGTTAAACAGCCGTTGGCAGGAGGTGGGCTTTCCCAAAAACAGACATGGGTGATTCCACCTAAAAAGTTTATTTAACGAAAGAAAATACTCGAGGTTTGGTTTCGTTTTGAATTTTTTTTATATTCTTCAATTCGTAATTTTTAAGTGATTTTTTTACGAGTGTAGGAAGGCCATTTCAATATGCCATAAATCAGGACGTGTATACATTTTTTCTGTCTCGGTTGACTTGCTTGTGTGAATTGCTGTGGAAAATGTTTACACTTGCTATTAACTGTTTTTTTATTTATTACTTAAATTGTTGTTAAATATATTGTGGTATGGAAAGTTCACTTACTTTATGTATGCAAATTTTTATATACTCGCGGTAGGTATATCGATCGTAAAATACGATCAAAATACCATGGCTATCCAATTCATTAGTGGTGTATAAATCGAAATTGAATCTTTGTGGCCACGTGTAACGCTTTCGCAAACCTATCATGGTCGTTGTTAATAACTGTACCAGCAGGGAGCACGGAAGCAGTTCTGGGATTCAAGGACGTGAATAGCGCAATACAAAGCTTTATAGCTTCCGAAACCCAATTGTCAAACTCACCTAGGCTAGGCGAATCCTGTTACAAATATGACTATATCATACACATATTTAGCACGCGAGGCTCTGGCGAATTGGCGGCGTGATGGCCTAGAATCATTAAACCTGTCATGTCATGGCCATGTTAATGGTTTCCGAGCTGCGTCGGGCTTGTACCTTTATGGTGCTTTCTTACCGGAACGAACATGTTATATATCCGGCAAAGGACCATAAGCATCGATTACATTCAAAACAAGTAAGGAAGGCTAAGTTCGGATGTAACCGAACATTACATACTCAGTTGAGAGCTATGGAGACAAAATAAGGAAAATTACCATGTAGGAAAATGAACCTAGGGTAACCCTGGAATGTGGTTGTATGACATGTGTATCAAATGGAAGGTATTAAAGAGTATTTTAAGAGAGAGTAGGCCATAGTTCTATGGATGGACGCCATTTAGGGATATCGCCATAAAGGTGGACCAGGGCTGACTCTAGAATGTGTTTGTACGATATGGGTATCAAATGAAAGGTGATAATGAGTATTTTAAAAGGGAATGGGGTTTAGTTCTACAGGTGAACGCCTTTTCGAGAAATCGCCATAAAGGTGGACCAGGGGTGACTCTAGAATATGTTTGTACGATATGGGTATCAAATGAAAGCTGTTAATGAATATTTTGAAAAGCAGTGATCCTTAGTTCCATAGGTGGACGCCGTTTCGAGATGTCGCCATAAAGGTGGACCAGGGGTGTCTCTAGTTGTACGATATGGGAATCAAATGAAAGGTGTTACTGAGCATTTTAACCCTCGAGAACACGCGCTATGAGCATTTTGCTCAAGCAATTTTTCATTTCGCGAAATTTCTATGTTCTATGGAATTCTGGCACTTATTGTGGTGAGTACCTTCACTATTAGTTGTGCTTCGTACTTTGACGAGCATTTATTTCGATTAGTGCACGATCGGTGTGTAGGTGGGTTGTTGATTTTTAAGAGCGGCATTTTGCTCATTGCGCGAGAAACAATGTAAGTAATTCAAGATTTATCTTTTTTGTTAAAAACCTCGGTTTTAACTCTAAGATTACTTTCTTTCACAATATTTATATTAGTATTTCCTAGTGTTGGTCAAATGGAACGAAAACGTCGTCGTTGTGCAAAAGATACTTCACAACTTGCTGCCTGGTTGGAAGAAGTGTTAGACGATGATAGCTCGGGTTATGATGAAAATGAATTATTTCCAGATAGTGATGGTGAAACAATAAATAGTGACCACAACACTGACTCTGAACAATCCGCTGAGAAGGAGGAGGAGGAAGAGGAGGAGGGCGGCATTTGTGAGTATACTGAGATACCACGAGGTAGACGCAGTGTGTATTGGGGAAAATATAAGTGCACCAATTGGGCACTTGGTCAACCCCTTCGCAATGTTCGTACGAGGCAGTGTAATATAATAACACACTTGCCAGGAGTTAAAAGTATAGCAAAAAATGCTCGAAATCCATCAGAATGTGTGGCCTTGTTTTTGTCGAATACTTTGATAGAAAAAATTGTGACATATACAAATATATATATCAGGCATGCTTAACGAACGAAACGATATCATTTCGTTACGATAATCAACGCTAATAAACGAAACGAAGTCATTTCGTTTCGTTTATTAACGTTAAGAACGTCAAATTAACGTTAATTAAGATTATCGTAACGAAATGATATCGTTTCGTTCGTTAAGCATGCCTGATATATATTGAAAAAATTAGAGGCACTTATGCACGTGATAGGGATTGCAAATCGACAGATGCGGTTGAAATAAATGAATTTATTGGCATCCTTTACATGGCTGGACTAAAAAAAATGAATCATTTGAATTTAAAAGAGATGTGGCTTCAAGACTCAACTGTTCCTGATATTTTCAGAGCCGCAATGTCCATAACTCGTTTTTTGTTTTTGCTCCGTGTTGTTCGATTTGATGACATTGACTCTCGCTTACAGAGAATCGAAACTGATAACTTAGCAGCTTTTCGTGAATTATTTGAAACATTTAATAAGTCTTGCAGTGACTGCTATATTCCTGGAGAGTATTGTACTATTGATGAAATGCTTGAATCCTTTAGAGGACGCTGTAAATTCAGAGTATACATCCCTAGCAAACCGGCCAAATATGGCTTAAAAATTAAGGCTTTAGTTGACTCAAGAACATTTTATACTTGCAAAATGGAAGTTTATTGTAGTAAACAGCCAAGCGGTCCTTATGAGCTCGATAATTCAGCTGCGAGTATAGTGAAAAGGTTTGCTGCCCCAATTTTGAATAGTGGAAGAAACATTACCATGGATAATTATTTTACTTTAATACCTTTATCAGATTAACTATACAAACAACATAGAACGACCGTTGTGGGTACAATAAGAAAAAATAAAAAGGAAATTCCACCTCAATTTATTTCAACAAAAGGAAGGCCGCAACCACATACAATGACTGCATTTGCCGAAAACAAGGTTCTTGTCTCTTACGTTCCAGTGAAAAAAAACGAAAAAAGTTGTACTTATGCTATCATCTCTTCATACCGATGGCCAAGCTAATGATGAAACATCTGATGAGAAACCCGAAGTAATAACTTTTTACAACCAGACGAAAGGGGGTGTATACACTGTTGACCAAATGAAAGGCACATATTCAGTTTCCAGGAAAACCTGCAGGTGGCCAATGCCCCTCTTTTTCACGCTAATTGACATTGCTGGCATAAACGCACAAATTATTTACAAATCAAATACAGGCAATTTAACTCAGAGGAGGACGTTTCTGAAGGAAATTGCTCTCGAGCTAATAAAGCCACATATTTCTAATCGGCAGGCCATAAAAACTTTACCTCTTGATTTAAGAAATACTATGGATCGCATTGTACCAGCAAAAGAACCTGAAAACCAACACGTGCAACCTGGTTTTTGCGAGCTTTGCCCCAGGAGTAAAAACAGACGTTCAAAAAAAGGCTGCACTTTATGTGGAAAATTACTTTGCACGGAACACGTTAAGTATATGTGCCCATATTGCTTCGAAAGCAACGTAAATGGCAATCTTACCGAATACTGATTTTCGTATTTTATTTATTTATTTTGTTACAAGGATTTTTTTTGTTAATATACTAAAGTATGAATGTAAAATTTTTGGTTATGTTTTGATTGAATGAATTTATATAATTTTACAGTGTGAATTTCTTAAATAAATACATAATTGCAAAAAAAAAATCTTTGGTACTATAACTATGTTAAAAAGGAAATATTTAAAAATCGTAATCCATTAAAAAGTTACATTGTTACATGAAGTGAGCAAAATGCTCATGCGCGAGAATCCGTGCTATCTTACGAGGCGCGTGTTCTCGAGGGTTAAGAGGGAGTGGGCATTAGGTCTATAGGTGCACGCCTTTTCGAAATGTCGCCATTAGGGTGGGCCAGGGGTGACTCTAGAATGTGTTTGTATGATATGGGTATCAAATGAAAGATGGTAATGAGTATTTTAAAAGGGAGTAATCCTTAGTTCTATAGGTGGACGCCTTTTCGAGATATCGCCATAAAGGTGGACCAATGGTGACTCTAGAATGTTTGTACCTTATGGGTATCAAACGAAAGGTGCTACTGAGCATTTTAAGAGGAAGTGGGCATGAGGTCTATAGGTGGACGCCTTTTCGAGGTATCGTCATTAGGGTGGGCCAGGGGTGACTCTAGAATGTGTTTGTACGATATGGGTATCAAACGCAAAGTCTTACTGATCATTTTAAGATGGAGTGGGCATTAGGTCTATAGGTGGACGCCTTTTCGAGATATCGCCATTAGGGTGAGCCAGGGGTGACTCTAGAATGTTTGTACGATATGGGTATCAAACGAAAGGTGTTACTGAGCATTTTAAGAGGGAGTGGGCATTAGGTCTATAGGTAGACGCCTTTTCGAGATATCGCCATTAGGGTGGGAAAGGGGTGACTCTAGAATGTTTTTGTACGATATGGGTATCAAATGAAAGGTGGTAATGAGTATTTTAAAAGGGAGTAATCCTTAGTTCTATAGGTGGACGCCTTTTCGAGATATCGCCATAAAGGTGGACCAAGGGTGACTCTAGAATGAAAAGTTGGTAAAGGGCAAGCATCGACTACTTTGCAAAATATATATGGAAGAGCGCGTGCCTTCAGACTAAAATTTAAGTGTGCTCTGCCAAATCTACAAGACAAGCGATCCCGCAAAACGCGCTAATTACCGCTGAATCAGCCTCCTTAACGTAGCTTATGGGGTTCTATGAAACGATTATGCAAAAGACTGAAACCTAAAGTCAAAGAAATAGCTGGCCTTTCCTTATCAGCGCACCTTTAGACCTGTTAAATCTAGTATGGACCAGATCTTCACGATGCGCCAGATCCTTAAGAAGAATCGACGTACACCATCACCGACCTTAAAGCAACGCGAAAAGAAGTGGCTTGTATGCTGCTTTGACTGTATTTAGGTATGCTGCAAAGTTACTAAGGCTGCGCCAAATGACATAGAGCAACGCCAACAAAATACCTAAATATTAAGACGAACCTCCCCGAGTCATTCGAAACCAAAGGTGACTTGAGATAAGGCTACTATTTTCGTGCGATTTTTTTAAAACTCATGCTGGAGAAGATAATTCTAGCAACTTGGTGAAGCCGTGATGGCACAATAATTAACAAAAGCGATTTCTATTCTCTCATGAACATATAAAGAGGCAAAAAAGTGAACCTAGCGGTAAAGGAGAACAAGACGAAATACTTGCTGTCATCCAAGAAAGAATCAGCGCATTTGCGCCTTGGCCATGTCACTGTTAATGGATATAAATTCGAGACTGGGGAGGATTTCTTTATTTGAAAAGCAGCATAAAGAGCGAAAAACCTGCCAGATTAGAAATCAAATGGCCAAAAAGTGCTAATTTAGACGGAGTAGCCAATCGCAAAGTAAAGTTTTCTCTCAACGAACAAAAACACGCGCTACAAGTCGCTCATCATACCAGTCGTGATGTATGACACAGAATCATGAACTGTGCGTAGACAAGACGACACGGAATTTGGAGTGTTCGCGAGAAAAATTCTCCGAAATATTTATGTCCGTGATGCCGACGACGAGTATCAGAGCAGATATAATGGTGAGTTGTATGAGCACCGAGGAAGAAGGCGCTCCTGACAAGAAAGTATTTCGATCGACATCACACTTTGCAAGCAGAGGAAAGCGGAAACTTTCACTGAGTTGGAAACGCGTGGGTTCAAGCAGGGAACTCTTACAACCTCAAACTAACAAAGTTGCTTCTATTATAGAGATGACTGCAGACTCATGACGGGTATTCTGACTGGGCACTGCCTTCTGGCGTCACATGCCATTAAATTAGGCTTGATAGCAGATGTAAGAAGTGCGGGTTGGAGGAGGAAACGATCGAGTACGTTTCCTGCTCGTGATCTGAGCTTGCCAAGCTAAAACTCCAGCCATTAGGAGTGACAGAGCTGTCAGATCTAGAAGCAGCAAGTGGTCCTAGGTTTTCAGTTTGGTCATTAAAAGAAACTAATGGTAAACTACGGACGCATTAAGTCCATGTGAGGTCCTCATGGACCGGCCAGTTCAACCTAACCTAACCTCCCATTGCGCTACGAACGTGAAGCTTCACAGATAGGTTAAGACATCGGGACAAAACTCTATCTAGTCCAACTTTGATGTGGATACTTTGACAAGTTAAACTCTTACCTATCCAGAATCAACCCCGATATACAAAATGTATACCCCACTTGCAATGTGCCCCACATGACGCGAACCATCTCTTCAATTGTAATGTGGAACCAACGCCTCTAACAACCCTCTCATTATGGTCCACCCCTGTTGAAACAGCAAGTTTCCTTGGACCCCGTTAGAGGATATTGGTGACAATTTGTGATCGGTCACACCTATTGTATGGGGCTAGGCACTGCTACAACAACAACAACAATATAATCTTATTATTATTGATGTCTTCTTCAGGAAACACCAGATATTGGAAAACGTACAAAATTTTCGTACTTTCAGAGGGATGAATAGCTTCGAAAATTAAAAATTTAGGCATGTTAAACAGCCGTTGGCAGGAGGTGGGCTTTCCCAAAAACAGACATGGGTGATTCCACCTAAAAAGTTTATTTAACGAAAGAAAATACTCGAGGTTTGGTTTCGTTTTGAATTTTTTTTATATTCTTCAATTCGTAATTTTTAAGTGATTTTTTTACGAGTGTAGGAAGGCCATTTCAATATGCCATAAATCAGGACGTGTATACATTTTTTCTGTCTCGGTTGACTTGCTTGTGTGAATTGCTGTGGAAAATGTTTACACTTGCTATTAACTGTTTTTTTATTTATTACTTAAATTGTTGTTAAATATATTGTGGTATGGAAAGTTCACTTACTTTATGTATGCAAATTTTTATATACTCGCGGTAGGTATATCGATCGTAAAATACGATCAAAATACCATGGCTATCCAATTCATTAGTGGTGTATAAATCGAAATTGAATCTTTGTGGCCACGTGTAACGCTTTCGCAAACCTATCATGGTCGTCGTTAATAACTGTACCAGCAGGGAGCACGGAAGCAGTTCTGGGATTCAAGGACGTGAATAGCGCAATACAAAGCTTTATAGCTTCCGAAACCCAATTGTCAAACTCACCTAGGCTAGGCGAATCCTGTTACAAATATGACTATATCATACACATATTTAGCACGCGAGGCTCTGGCGAATTGGCGGCGTGATGGCCTAGAATCATTAAACCTGTCATGTCATGGCCATGTTAATGGTTTCCGAGCTGCGTCGGGCTTGTACCTTTATGGTGCTTTCTTACCGGAACGAACATGTTATATATCCGGCAAAGGACCATAAGCATCGATTACATTCAAAACAAGTAAGGAAGGCTAAGTTCGGATGTAACCGAACATTACATACTCAGTTGAGAGCTATGGAGACAAAATAAGGAAAATTACCATGTAGGAAAATGAACCTAGGGTAACCCTGGAATGTGGTTGTATGACATGTGTATCAAATGGAAGGTATTAAAGAGTATTTTAAGAGAGAGTAGGCCATAGTTCTATGGATGGACGCCATTTAGGGATATCGCCATAAAGGTGGACCAGGGCTGACTCTAGAATGTGTTTGTACGATATGGGTATCAAATGAAAGGTGATAATGAGTATTTTAAAAGGGAATGGGGTTTAGTTCTACAGGTGAACGCCTTTTCGAGAAATCGCCATAAAGGTGGACCAGGGGTGACTCTAGAATATGTTTGTACGATATGGGTATCAAATGAAAGCTGTTAATGAATATTTTGAAAAGCAGTGATCCTTAGTTCCATAGGTGGACGCCGTTTCGAGATATCGCCATAAAGATGGACCAGGGGTGTCTCTAGTTGTACGATATGGGAATCAAATGAAAGGTGTTACTGAGCCTTTTAAGAGGGAGTGGGCATTAGGTCTATAGGTGCACGCCTTTTCGAAATGTCGCCATTAGGGTGGGCCAGGGGTGACTCTAGAATGTGTTTGTATGATATGGGTATCAAATGAAAGATGGTAATGAGTATTTTAAAAGGGAGTAATCCTTAGTTCTATAGGTGGACGCCTTTTCGAGATATCGTCATAAAGGTGGACCAATGGTGACTCTAGAATGTTTGTACGATATGGGTATCAAACGAAAGGTGCTACTGAGCATTTTAAGAGGAAGTGGGCATGAGGTCTATAGGTGGACGCCTTTTCGAGGTATCGTCATTAGGGTGGGCCAGGGGTGACTCTAGAATGTGTTTGTACGATATGGGTATCAAACGAAAGGTGTTACTGATCATTTTAAGATGGAGTGGGCATTAGGTCTATAGGTGAACGCCTTTTCGAGATATCGCCATTAGGGTGAGCCAGGGGTGACTCTAGAATGTTTGTACGATATGGGTATCAAACGAAAGGTGTTACTGAGCATTTTAAGAGGGAGTGGGCATTAGGTCTCTAGGTAGACGCCTTTTCGAGATATCGCCATTAGGGTGGGAAAGGGGTGACTCTAGAATGTTTTTGTACGATATGGGTATCAAATGAAAGGTGGTAATGAGTATTTTAAAAGGGAGTAATCCTTAGTTCTATAGGTGGACGCCTTTTCGAGATATCGCCATAAAGGTGGACCAAGGGTGACTCTAGAATGAAAAGTTGGTAAAGGGCAAGCATCGACTACTTTGCAAAATATATATGGAAGAGCGCGTGCCTTCAGACTAAAATTTAAGTGTGCTCTGCCAAATCCACAAGACAAGCGATCCCGCAAAACGCGCTAATTACCGCTGAATCAGCCTCCTTAACGTAGCTTATGGGGTTCTATGAAACGATTATGCAAAAGACTGAAACCTAAAGTCAAAGAATTAGCTGGCCTTTCCTTATCAGCGCACCTTTAGACCTGTTAAATCTAGTATGGACCAGATCTTCACGATGCGCCAGATCCTTAAGAAGAATCGACGTACACCATCACCGACCTTAAAGCAACGCGAAAAGAAGTGGCTTGTATGCTGCTTTGACTGTATTTAGGTATGCTGCAAAGTTACTAAGGCTGCGCCAAATGACATAGAGCAACGCCAACAAAATACCTAAATATTAAGACGAACCTCCCCGAGTCATTCGAAACCAAAGGTGACTTGAGATAAGGCTACTATTTTCGTGCGATTTTTTTAAAACTCATGCTGGAGAAGATAATTCTAGCAACTTGGTGAAGCCGTGATGGCACAATAATTAACAAAAGGGATTTCTATTCTCTCATGAACATATAAAGAGGCAAAAAAGTGAACCTAGCGGTAAATGAGAACAAGACGAAATACTTGCTGTCATCCAAGAAAGAATCAGCGCATTTGCGCCTTGGCCATGTCACTGTTAATGGATATAAATTCGAGACTGGGGAGGATTTCTTTATTTGAAAAGCAGCATAAAGAGCGAAAAACCTGCCAGATTAGAAATCAAATGGCCAAAAAGTGCTAATTTAGACGGAGTAGCCAATCGCAAAGTAAAGTTTTCTCTCAACGAACAAAAACACGCGCTACAAGTCGCTCATCATACCAGTCGTGATGTATGACACAGAATCATGAACTGTGCGTAGACAAGACGACACGGAATTTGGAGTGTTCGCGAGAAAAATTCTCCGAAATATTTATGTCCGTGATGCCGACGACGAGTATCAGAGCAGATATAATGGTGAGTTGTATGAGCACCGAGGAAGAAGGCGCTCCTGACAAGAAAGTATTTCGATCGACATCACACTTTGCAAGCAGAGGAAAGCGGAAACTTTCACTGAGTTGGAAACGCGTGGGTTCAAGCAGGGAACTCTTACAACCTCAAACTAACAAAGTTGCTTCTATTATAGAGATGACTGCAGACTCATGACGGGTATTCTGACTGGGCACTGCCTTCTGGCGTCACATGCCATTAAATTAGGCTTGATAGCAGATGTAAGAAGTGCGGGTTGGAGGAGGAAACGATCGAGTACGTTTCCTGCTCGTGATCTGAGCTTGCCAAGCTAAAACTCCAGCCATTAGGAGTGACAGAGCTGTCAGATCTAGAAGCAGCAAGTGGTCCTAGGTTTTCAGTTTGGTCATTAAAAGAAACTAATGGTAAACTACGGACGCATTAAGTCCATGTGAGGTCCTCATGGACCGGCCAGTTCAACCTAACCTAACCTCCCATTGCGCTACGAACGTGAAGCTTCACAGATAGGTTAAGACATCGGGACAAAACTCTATCTAGTCCAACTTTGATGTGGATACTTTGACAAGTTAAACTCTTACCTATCCAGAATCAACCCCGATATACAAAATGTATACCCCACTTGCAATGTGCCCCACATGACGCGAACCATCTCTTCAATTGTAATGTGGAACCAACGCCTCTAACAACCCTCTCATTATGGTCCACCCCTGTTGAAACAGCAAGTTTCCTTGGACCCCGTTAGAGGATATTGGTGACAATTTGTGATCGGTCACACCTATTGGATGGGGCTAGGCACTGCTACAACAACAACAACAATATAATCTTATTATTATTGATGTCTTCTTCAGGAAACACCAGATATTGGAAAACGTACGAAATTTTCGTACTTTCAGAGGGATGAATAGCTTCGAAAATTAAAAATTTAGGCATGTTAAACAGCCGTTGGCAGGAGGTGAGCTTTCCCAAAAACAGACATGGGTGATTCCACCTAAAAAGTTTATTTAACGAAAGAAAATACTCGAGGTTTGGTTTCGTTTTGAATTTTTTTTATACTCTTCAATTCGTAATTTTTAAGTGATTTTTTTACGAGTGTAAGAAGGCCATTTCAATATGCCATAAATCAGGACGTGTATACATTTTTTCTGTCTCGGTTGACTTGCTTGTGTGAATTGCTGTGGAAAATGTTTACACTTGCTATTAACTGTTTTTTTATTTATTACTTAAATTGTTGTTAAATATATTGTGGTATGGAAAGTTCACTTACTTTATGTATGCAAATTTTTATATACTCGCGGTAGGTATATCGATCGTAAAATACGATCAAAATACCATGGCTATCCAATTCATTAGTGGTGTATAAATCGAAATTGAATCTTTGTGGCCACGTGTAACGCTTTCGCAAACCTATCATGGTCGTTGTTAATAACTGTACCAGCAGGGAGCACGGAAGCAGTTCTGGGATTCAAGGACGTGAATAGCGCAATACAAAGCTTTATAGCTTCCGAAACCCAATTGTCAAACTCACCTAGGCTAGGCGAATCCTGTTACAAATATGACTATATCATACACATATTTAGCACGCGAGGCTCTGGCGAATTGGCGGCGTGATGGCCTAGAATCATTAAACCTGTCATGTCATGGCCATGTTAATGGTTTCCGAGCTGCGTCGGGCTTGTACCTTTATGGTGCTTTCTTACCGGAACGAACATGTTATATATCCGGCAAAGGACCATAAGCATCGATTACATTCAAAACAAGTAAGGAAGGCTAAGTTCGGATGTAACCGAACATTACATACTCAGTTGAGAGCTATGGAGACAAAATAAGGAAAATTACCACGTAGGAAAATGAACCTAGGGTAACCCTGGAATGTGGTTGTATGACATGTGTATCAAATGGAAGGTATTAAAGAGTATTTTAAGAGAGAGTAGGCCATAGTTCTATGGATGGACGCCATTTAGGGATATCGCCATAAAGGTGGACCAGGGCTGACTCTAGAATGTGTTTGTACGATATGGGTATCAAATGAAAGGTGATAATGAGTATTTTAAAAGGGAATGGGGTTTAGTTCTACAGGTGAACGCCTTTTCGAGAAATCGCCATAAAGGTGGACCAGGGGAGACTCTAGAATATGTTTGTACGATATGGGTATCAAACGAAAGGTGTTACTGAGCATTTTAAGAGGGAGTGGGCATTAGGTCTATAGGTGGACGCCTTTTCGAGATATCGCCATTAGGGTGGGAAAGGGGTGACTCTAGAATGTTTTTGTACGATATGGGTATCAAATGAAAGGTGGTAATGAGTATTTTAAAAGGGAGTAATCCTTAGTTCTATAGGTGGACGCCTTTTCGAGATATCGCCATAAAGGTGGACCAAGGGTGACTCTAGAATGTTTGTACGATATGGATATCAAACGAAAGGTGTTACTGAGCATTTTAAGAGGGAGTGGGCATTAGGTCTATAGGTGGACGCCTTTTCGAGATATCGCCATTAGGGTGGGCCAGGGGTGACTCTAGAATGTTTGTACGATATGGGTATCAAACGAAAGGTGTTACTGAGCATTTTAAGAGGGAGTGGACATTAGGTATATAGGTGGTCGCCTTTTCGAGATATCGCCATTAGGGTGGGCCAGGGGTGACTCTAGAATGTTTGTGCGATATGGGTATCAAACGAAAGGTGTTACTGAGCATTTTAAGATGGAGTGGGCATTTGGTCTATAGGTGGACGCCTTTTCGAGATATCGCCATTAGGGTGGGCCAGGGTGATTCTAGAATGTGTTTGTACGATATGGATATCAAATTAAAAGTATTAATGAGGGTTTTAAAAGCGAGTGGCCCTTAGATGTATATGTGAAGGCGTTCTCGCGATATCGACCAAAATGTGGACCAGGTGATCCAGAAAATCATCTGTCGGGTACTGCTAATTTAGTTATGTATGCAATACCACTAACAGTATTCCTGCCAAGATTCCAAGGGCTGTTGATTTCGCCTTGTAGAACTTTTTCATTTTCTTCTACTTAATATGGTAGGTGTCACACCCATTTTACAAAGTTTTTTCCAAAGTTATATTTTGCGTCAATAAACCGATCCAGTTACCATGTTTCATCCCTTTTTTCGTAGTTGGTATAGAATTATGGCATTTTTTTCATTTTTCGTAATTTTCGATATCGATAAAGTTTTTTATACCAAGATAAAGTGAGTTCAGATAAGTACGTGGGCTAAGTTTAGTAAAGATATATCGGTTTTTGCTCAAGTTATTGTGTTAACGGCCAAGCGGAAGGACAGACGGTGGACTGTGTATAAAAACTGGGCGTGGCTTCCACCGATTTCGCCCATTTTCACAGAGAACAGTTACCGTCACAGAATCTATGCTCCTACCAAATTTGAGAAGGATTGGTAAATTTTTGTTCGACTTATGGCATTAAAAGTATTCTAGACAAACTAAATGAAAATGGGCGGAGCCACGCCCATTTTGAAATTTTCTTTTATTTTTGGATTTTGTTGCATCATATCATTACTGGAGTTGAATTTTGACTTAATTTACTTATATACAGTAAAGATATTAACTTTTTTGTTAAAATTTGAATTTAAAAAAAATTTTTTTTAAAAAGTGGGCGTGTTCTTCATCCAATTTTGCTAATTTTTATTTAGCGCATATATAGTAATAGTAGTAACGTTCCTGCCAAATTTCATCATGATATCTTCAACGACTGCCAAATTACAGCTTGCAAAACTTTTAAATTACCTTCTTGTAAAAGTGGGCGGTGCCACGCCCATTGTCCAAAATCTTACTAGTTTTCTATTCTGCGTCATAACTTTAACCCATCTACCAAGTTTCATCGCTTTAACCGCCTTTGGCAATGAATTATCGCATTTTTTCGGTTTTTCGAAATTTTCGATATCGAAAAAGTGGGCGTGGTTATAGTCCGATATCATTCATTTTAAATAGCGATCTGAGATGAGTGCTCAGGAACCTACATAACAAATTTCATCAAGATACCTCAAAATTTACTCAAGTTATCGTGTTAACGGACGGACGGACGGACGGACGGACGGACATGGCTCAATCAAATTTTTTTTCGATCCTGATTATTTTGATATATGGAAGTCTATATCTATCTCGATTCCCTTATATATGTACAACCAACCGTTATCCAATCAAACTTAATATACTCTTTGAGCTCTGCTCAACTGAGTATAAAAAAGCCTTGGGTTCGGCCCCTACGGGGGAAAATTGCAGGGACTGTGGATTTACTGCGCATGCGCAGGTGTTCATTTTTGGGGGAGCTGACAATAAAGTATACTCAACCCTTTTTCACCAAAGTTGACTATGAAGCATTCGAAGTTGACAATGATTAATCCAACTAAAGAGAATAACGAAATGGTGAACATACAGTTTTTACTTAGTTTTCGCAAACCTGAACACCCTAGCAAACAACTGCTTGATCTAGTTCCGTCTCCAAGAGAGTTAAGGGAACATCTCTGTAATCACTATGGTGAGAACCGGAATACGTTTGATCCAGACAAGCATAAGAGCCTTTACCAGCGCGCGCCCTCTCAAAGGGGTTGCCAGGGCAATATATTGCTCCTACAATCCAATTGTCAATCTCAACTTCCCGCGGCGAATCATGTTCCATTAACAGACGAGGATCTGTCGACCCGAAGCTCCTCATGGCACTAGGAGGTGGGGAGGGAGGGATGGCCTTGAAGGTTTAATGTGGCCATATAAATCGTTCCCGAGATGGTCGGGCTAGTACCTTAATGGTCATTTGTTACCCGAAAGTACCGGATCTTTATCCGGCAAAGGACCATCGATAACACTCCCAAAAGCCTGCGGGGAGTGTTTTTATCGTTAATACAACAACAGCAACCATTCTACTCTAGTACAAGAAGAAAGAACACTACCAAGGAAGACACGAGTTTCCACATAACACGAACTATATTTTCAATTGTAATTGTTGTAAACTTAACTTCCCTATGGACCAACCCTGTTGAGACTGATAGTTTCCTTGGACTCCCGTGTTAATACATCAAGAACAAATTGACAATGAGGCCACCTCTTTGGAGTAAAGCGGTATCTTCGTTGGAAAGTTGGCAATAAAGTTCGAAGAGAAATTTGAATCTGTTCTTGTATTAAAATTGTGGAATTGTATCATATATTTACAACGTCGAAAACACGATGTAGCAGATTATTTGTGCTTAGGTTAGAATGATAGTGGAACTCACAGTTAAAAAGGGTTTAGACACACATTGTATCTTACCAAGGCAAGACCTTGCGATTGTACAGGCGAGTGCAAGTTAATTATTACCAACAATTGACACTGCAGTGTTTGGCCTTTTTTTGCTTTTTCGTTGGGCCGCTGGTAATGCAATTCGATCTGTGGGGCAGAGCCTTACATGGCAAATACTCACTTTAAGCATATATACTATGCGAGCTCTATCGCCTTTTTCTTTCAGGCAGTGCCTGTTTGCAACTTTCTTATTTTCGCTGGCGAACTTTGCAGGCCAAAACCTCCACCCAGATCATATTTTGTAATTGCGTGAATTTAAATCTGGACTTGTGCGGCGTCATGCCGTTAACGGAAATAATAGACGCGGAATACTCTTAATCGATATGAAGCTCTAATCTGTGATGGCAAATCAGTTACGAGAACCTACTTTGAAATAAAAAAGTTTGTGCTATAGTTTTTTTTTCAAAGCAATATATTGTGGCGAATGTTGACATTAGTAAATAATCGCAACAACAAAACAGAGCAAGCAGCGACACTTATGTACTAGGCAACGAAGAGATATCTCACACACACACATGTAGTCATCAGCCGAAGTAGTTACTCACACATACACACGCATATGACTAGTATTAAAGAATAAACTATAAATATACATGTATATAGCTGGTAACCAAGCATGAGATACAAGTATTCGCGAAAACCGAGAGTATAAAAGCAGCGCAAGCGGTTTGATTTAAATACGCTATAAGTTGCAAAGTGAAGTATAAATGTGAAGTATAATTGTACTACCCCCAAAGTAGTCTAATGAATACCATTTTGCAAAACAGTATATTGGAGTTTATTATTCGACAGTTAAGCGATTCGAACGTTAGCAGTAGGTTTCAAATAAGTGGAATTCCCCAAAACTCGTTACAGTATATTAACTATATTGCGCTGTTTAAAATTTACAACATTTAGTTTTGCTCAGTTAAAAATTATTGAACATGCACACTAAAGTAATAATAGAACCTTAAATTCGTAGCATTCACAAAGTGTCATAACACGTCAAATTGTCGCCAATAATAATTTTACGGCATTAAGGCTAGCGCATGCGACGACACTTTGTGAATACCCCAAATGTTAAACACGCGCTATAAGCTCGTGTTGTGGGGGTAAAGTGGGCGTGCGTGTGCAGTTGAAAAAATTCTTTTATAACATAAACAGTGTCAGAGCTTTTGTTTTGATTAGCAGTTTTTATTTTACTAATTTAACTATTTTAAGTTCGACAACTTCGAGGGGTGTTTATATTAAACATGAGCGTATGTAGATATAGAGCTTTATAATGTTAATTGCATGTTTTGTTTCAGTTATTATTTATTTTTATTTGTTTTATCTTCTTCGTATTTTTCATTTGTTTCCGTTAACGCTTAAAACATTGTGGCCTGCGTGTGTTTAATTGTAATGAAATACTAATTTTTTTCACAGTTGAATTTTAGCCATATTTTTTTAGTAATTGTTATGTTTGTTGGTTTTTGTAATTTTGTTGTTGATTTTTGTATTTGATTTTTGTTGTTTATTTATATTTTATAAATATTGTTTACTCCTTGTTATTTGTAGAATAATAAACGAACAAATAAACACAATTTCTGACATAATATTCGAGCCTTTAAAACTTGTTTACAAGAAAAAAAGTAATCACACATGTACAAAAGAGACAAACACACAACAACAAATAAACACAAAACGATTAACGCACCAAAACAATAAACCCACAAAGAAGGTCAAACGGCTAAAATTACATACCTTCACCTGCCTCAGTCAGCTACACAAATCGATCAGTAAAAACCACCCTCGGTTGTGAATGAACACACAACACTTACATATGACTAAATATACACAAGCATCAATTTTGACAATACCTGCTCATGTACCTACGAACTACAAATACAGGACAAACGAAAACAACACTTACTTACGTAATTGGCGCTTAACCGTCTAAGCGGTTATAGCCGACGACAACAACACATCAGAACGAAAATCGACACCGATGATGGCACTATGCCAAAACCGGTTTGTTTCGAAACCAAATTTAACAACGGATGACGGAAAATCTTATAACTTTAAACGAGCAATTCTTGTATATTTGTATGTTTGTATAGCAGAACGATCTCGGGAACGGCTGAGCCGATTTAAATGAAATTTTGCACAGAGATAACGTATGACCTTCTAAGACTTTCTACGTAGGTGCTACTTAGAATATCTCACAAGGATGCCACCTATTCGAATTTAAAAAAAAAATTGCATTAGATATGCCGATGTGGGTATCAAACGAAAGGTATTTCACTCCGCATTACAATAGGGACATTTTTGAGTAGGGTTGCCATTTAGGGTTGGCACCTATTCGAAATTAAAAAAAAAAATGCATGAGATATGCCGATATGGGTATCACACGAAAGGTATTTCACTCCACATTACAATATGGACGTTTTTGAGTAGGGTTGACATTTAGGGTTGCCATATATTCGAAATTAAAAAAAATTGCATGAGATATGCCGATATGGGTATCAAGCGAAAGATATTTCACTCCGCATTACAAGATGGACATTTTTGAGCAGGGTTGCCATTTAGGGTTGGGGTAGTTAGACGAAATAGTACTCTACTTACTCATAATCTATTAAAGCTTTAAAGGAGAACATTAAAGTTAAAAATCTTCGTAAAAAATCTAACAGATGATTCGACTTAATTTTCTTAAATTCACACACGCTAATAAAATTGAAATGCAATATCAAGGCACCGTATTTTTGGCAAATATGAAATGAATAATTGCAATTTCTCACAGATTACTATTGGAAAGATTTATCACCATAGCAAAAAGATATCTTACCATGGTAATTTGCTACCGTCGAACACTAGTTCAATTCAATTTGACGACATCTAACCATTTAACTACCTACAAAGAGATGGAAGTTAGTTGACATTTAATTAAACTAACTGATAGTTGTCATTCGTGATATTTACAATAATAAAATTGTGAGACTTTCATAGTGTATAACTAAAAAAATGTTTGAAATTAATAATTCTATTTTTAAGGAAATCAAATATTGGTAAGTAAAAATATATAATATATGTACATATAAAAAAAGTAGAGTTTGATTAATGATGACATGTGGAACAAATTATGTTATGCGGCATACTCGAAGATTGCCGAACAAAGCTCGGTCGCCCAGGTACTATACATTATGTAAATAACATTGCTTTTGGACGAACGCAAATAACAACGGTAATGCAACAGTTTTAGTGGAATTTTTAATATGAAATTTTTGAAAATTTAAAATCCTTTCATTAAATTTACACTATGTTTCATACTTAGTTCCCAACGTTTCATTTCATAGACTCTATACACTTAATAGTACACTCGTCTAACTTGTATCGACTTAAGCTGTTTGTGCTTATGACCATGGATTCTTCGCCCAAAAGCAATTACATCTCAAATCTTGTTCTTACATTCTACTTTCATATTTTGTTTCTTGCAACGCAAATCCATCAGTTACAATATTTAATTAATTAATTTATTATTCATTTGAAATATTTTGCGAAAAAAGTAAAGTAATTGTTTTTATTTGTAATGCAATTTTTTACTTTGTAGTTAATTGCAACTCGAAAAAAGTGTTATATACATTCATATACAATACATAAATTACAATATTACTATTTTTTAAATATTTTACTACTACAATAAATTAAAAAGTATGATTTTATTTTCGTTTGTATTTTTATTTTTTATTTTTTCTATTTTCCTAATCAGACACATATTTACAAAGCGCAAAAAATGCTTTTTTGCTTGTTTCAATTTAGCTGTTGTTGATTTGTTGGCAAACTATTACAAAAAAAAAATTGGAGTTCTTTGTGTTTCAAATGTGACCGTCTGTGTGTAAACTTACCCTTAGCAAAACTGCAACACTGCACAAAAGTTTTGTTTTGAATTTATATTTCTTTCGATATTGTATTTTATGCCATTACAATATTTGCTTAACATTTTACCATTTTCTATGCAATTTTTCAACAAATTTTTAATTATTCATTTATAAATTTTGTTTGTGTTATCTTCAGACAATTACTTAAAAGCTTATATTATTAATGCTGCATTTTTTTTTTCTCTCTGTAGTTTTGTTTATGGCAATCTTGATATATTTTCTTGAAATCTTAATTTTTTACTTTCCATAAATTTTGTTAATTTTATATTTTTGCTTTTTTTATTTACTTAGTGCTGTTTTTTTTTAATTCAAAATTGGGTTTTCAAACGTAGTTATTTAATAAAATGTTTTTAATAAATAAGTTTTTTTTAATCATCTAATATATATTATAAATGGGAAAGTTTGGATGTTAAGATGTTTGGATGTTTGGATGTTTGGATGTTTAGATGTTTGGATGTTTGGATGTTTGGATGTTTGGATGTTTGGATGTTTGGATGTTTGGATGTTTGTCCAGACGTTTGTCTTTGTGACTCAATAACGCAAGAACGGCTGGACCGATTTGGATGAAATTTTGCACACATATAGCCAATAGTCTAGAAGGATCTACTAGCTATATATTTTTCAAAAGGGGCGTGGTCCCCGCCCCCTAGGGTCAGTTATAATTTAATTATTATATTTTTTCGTCTTTGCGACTGAATCACGCCAGAATGGCTACACGGATTTTGATGAAATTTGGGACATAGACAGTAGTCTACGAGCGAAATTTTTTTCGAACATGGAAAGAGGGGTGGGGGTCCCACGACCCTTCGAGAAATTATTTTTCATAATTTTTACACATTATAACTTTACGTATACTGGCCTTCACCAATATCACAGACTCAAGGGGTCAAATAAGTCGAGGGCTTACAAAGTAAGCAGTGACACCCTCCGCCCGCCCCCCTTTATATCCCCCTCTGGTGTAAAATCCATAAATTGTTATAACTCAATCTAAATTTTCTCCTAAATCAATAGTTTTTGGTATCTGGTACATACAGAACGAGATCTAGACAATTTTGGAGGAACGATCAGTGGTCCTCTCCTCTACTCCCGCCATCCGCCCTCCATCAATTGTTTTTATTAGCACGCTTTTATTAGCTTTACCTGTATGTTTCTATCTAACTTTTTATTCGCTCCAATGCGCCTGCTGCCTTATTAACATGGTTTTATAATTAGCTTCACCTTATTTGTAATCCCGTAAGGGTCATATCGAGACCCTTCCGGGATCATTTCTGGATGGTTTTCGGGATCGGTCCGGGATTACGCCGGGGTAATTTCGGGACTTTTTCGGGACTATTTCGGGATCATTTTGGGACCCTTCCGGGATCATTTCTGTATAGTTTACGGGATCCGTTCGGGATCACGTCGGGGTTATTTTGGAACATTTTCGGGACTATTCCGGAATCATTTCGGAACTATTTCGCGATCATTTGGGGACCCTTCCGGCATCATTTCTGGATGGTTTTCGGGATCCGTGCGGGATCTCGTCGGGGTCATATGGGGACTTTTTCGGGATCATTTGGGGGCTCTTCCGGCATCATTTCTGGATGGTTTTCGGGATCCGTCCGGGACCTCGTCGGGGTCATTTGGGGACTTTTTCGGGATCATTTTGGGGCTCATCCGGCATCATTTATGGATGGTTTTCGGGATCCGTCCGGGATCCCGTCGGGGTCATTTCGGGACTTTTTCGCGACTAATACGGGATCATTTGGGAACCCTTTCGGCATCATTTCTGGATGGTTTTCGGGATCCATCCGGGATCCCGTCGGGGTCATTTCGGGACTTTTTCGCGACTAATACGGGATCATTTGGGAACCCTTTCGGCATCATTTCTGGATGGTTTTCGGGATCCGTCCGGGATCCCATTAGGGTAATTTCGGGACTATTAGGGGATCATTTGGGAACCTTTCCGGCATCATTTCTGGATAATTTTCGGGATCCGTCCGGGATGCCGACGAGGTCATTTCGGGACTATTTCGGGATCATTTGGGGTACCTACCGGCATCATTTCTGGATGGTTTTTGGGATTCGTCCGGGATCCCGTCGTGGTCCTTTCGGGACTTTTTTCGACTAATACGGGATCATTTGCGGACCCTTTCGGCATCATTTCTGGATAGTTGTCGGGATCCCGTCACGGTCATTTCGGGACTATTAGGGGATCATTTGAGGACCTTTCCGGCATCATTTCTGTATTGTTTCGGAATCCTTTCGGGATCCCGTCAGGGCCATTTTGGAACTTTTTTGGGGCTAATACGGGATCATTTGGGGATCCTCTAGGGGTCGTTTCGTGACTTTTTCTGTTTTATTTCGGGATCATTTGGGGACCCTTCCGGCATAATTTCTTGATGGTTTGCCGGATCCATCAGGGTCATTTCGGGACCATTTTGGGATCATTTGGGGACCCTTCCGAGATCATTTCTGGATCCGTCCGGGATGCCGTAGGAGCCATTTCGGGATTTTTTGTTACTTTTCCGGGATAGTTATCGGACCCTTCCGGGATCATTTCTGGATCTGTGCGGGATCCCATCTGGGTCATTTCCGGACTATTTCGGGATCATTTTGGGATCCTTCCGGAATCATTTCTGTATGGTTTTCGCGATCCGTCGTTGATTCCCTCGGAGCCATTTCGGAACCTTTTCTGGAGTATGTCGGGGTCATTTGGGGACTTTTTCGGGATCATTTGGGGCTCTTCCGGCATCATTTCTGGATGGTTTTCGGGATCCGTGCGAGATCTCGTCGGGGTCATTTGGGGACTTTTTTGGGATCATTTGGGGGCTCTTCCGGCATCATTTCTGGATGGTTTCCGGGATCCGTCCGGGATATCGTCGGGGTCATTTAGGGACTTTTTCGGGATCATTTGGGGGCTCTTCCGGCATTATTTCTGGATGGTTTTCGGGATCCGTCCGGGATCCCATCAGGGTAATTTCGGGACTATTAGGGGATCATTTGTGGACCTTTCCGGCATCATTTCTGGATAAGTTTCGGTATCCGTCCGGGATGCCGACGAGGTCATTTCGGGATTATTTCGGGATCATTTGGGATACCTACCGGCATCATTTCTAGATGGTTTTTGGGGTTCGTCCGGGATCCCGTCGGGGTCATTTCGGGACTTTTTCTCGACTAATACGGGATCATTTGCGGACCCTTTCGGTATCATTTCTGGATAGTTGTCGGGATCCGTTCGGGATCCCGTCAGGGTCATTTCGGGACTTTTTCGGGATCATTTGAGGACCTTTCCGGCATCATTTCTGGATAGTTTTTGGAATCCTTTCGGGATCCCGTCAGGGTCATTTCGGGGCTTTTTCGGGATCATTTAAGGATGGCTTTCAGGATTCGTCCGGGAACCCGTCAGGGTAATTTCTGAACTTTTCCGAGACTATTTCGGGATCATTTTGGGACCTTCACAAGATCATTTATGGATGGATTTCGGGATTTGTCCGGGATGCCCTCAGGGTCATTTTGGGACTATTAGGTGAGCATTTGAGGACCGTTCCGGCATCACTTCTGGATGGTTTTCGGTATCCGTTCAGATTCCCGTCGGAATAATTGCGGGACTTTTTCGGGATCATTGGGGTCCCTTCCAAAATCATTTCTGGATGGTTTTTGGGATTCGTCCGGCATCCCGTCGGGGTCATTTCGGGACTTTTTCTCGACTAATACGGGATCATTTGCGGACCCTTTCGGTATCATTTCTGGATAGTTGTCGGGATCCGTTCGGGATCCCGTCAGGGTCTTTTCGGAACTATTGGGAGATCATTTGAGGACCTTTCCGGCATCATTTCTGGTTAGTTTTCGGGATCCTTTCCGGGTCCCATCAGGGTCATTTCGGGACTTTTTCGGCATCATTTAAGATTGGTTTTCAGGATTCGTCCGGTATCCGTCAGGGTAATTTCTGGACTTTTCCCAGACTATTTCGGGATAATTTTGGGACCCTCCCAAGATCATTTCTGGATGGATTTCGGGATCTGTCCGGGATGCCGTCAGGGTCATTTTGGGACTATTAGGTGATCATTTGAGGACATTTTCGGCACCACTTCTGGATGGTTTTCGGTATCCGCTCAGGATCCCGTCGGAATTATTGCGGGACTTTTTCGGGATCATTTGGTGTCCCTTCCGGCATCATTTCTGGCTGGTTTTTGGGATTCGTCCGGCATCCCGTCGGGTTCATTTCGGGACTTTTTCTCGACTAATACGGGATCATTTGCGGCCCTTTCGGCATCATTTCTAGATAGTTGTTGGGATCCGTTCGGGATCCCGTCAGGGTCTTTTCGGAACTATTAGGTGATCATTTGAGGACATTTCCGGCATCATTTCTGGATAGTTTTCGGGATCCTTTCGGGGTCCAGTCAGGGTCATTTCGGGACTTTTTCGGGATCATTTAGAGATGGCTTTCAGGATTCGTCCGGGAACCCGTCAGGGTATTTTCTGAACTTTTCCGAGACTATTTCGGGATAATTTTGGGACCTTCCCAAGATCATTTCTGGATGGATTTTGGGATCAGTCCGGGATGCCGTCAGGGTCATTTTGGTATTAGGTGATCATTTGAGGACCTTTCCGGCATCACTTCTGGATGGTTATCGGTATCCGATCAGGATCCCCTCGGAATCATTGCGGGACTTTTTCGGGATCATTTGGGGTCCCTCCCAAGATCATTTCTGGATGGATTTCGGGATCTGTCCGGGATCCCGTCAGGGTCATTTAGGGGTGCGTTCGAGATCCCGTCAGGGTCATTTCGGGAATATATCGGGATCATTTCTGGATGGTTTATGGGATCCGTCCATGACCCATTAAGGGTCATTTCGGGACTATTAGGTGATCATTTGAGGACCTTTCCGGCATCACTTCTGGATGATTTTCGGTATCCGTTCGGGATCCCGTCGGAATCAATGCGGGACTTTTACGGAATCATTTGGGATTCCTTCCGGCATCATTTCTGGATGGTTTTCGGGATTTGTCCGGGATCCCGTCGGGGTTATTTCGGGACCTTTTCGGGGATAATACGCGATCATTTGGGGATCCTCTAGGGGTCGTTTCGTGACTTTTTCTGTATTATTTCGGGATCATTTTTGGACCCTTTCGGCATAATTTCTTGATGGTTTGCCGGATCCATCAGGGTCATTTCGGGACCATTTTGGGATCATTTGTGGACCCTTCCGAGATCATTTCTGGATCCGTCCGGGATGCCGTAGGAGCCATTTCTGGATTTTTTGTTACTTTTCCGGGATAGTTTTGCACCCTTCCGGGATCATTTCTGGATCTGTGCGGGATCCCATCTGGGTCAATTCCGGACTATTTCGGGATCATTTTGGAATCCTTCCGGAATCATTTCTGTATGGTTTTCGCGATCCATCGTGGATCCCCTCGGAGCCATTTCGGAACTTTTTCTGGAGTTAGTCGGGATAATTTAGGGACCCTTCCTGGATATTTTCTGGATGGTTTCTGAGATCCGTCCGGGAGCCCGTCAGGGTAATTTCGGAACTTTTTCGGGACTATTTCGGGATCAATTTGGTACCCTTCAGACATCATTTCTGTGTGGTTATCTGGATAAGTCTAGAATCGTGTCGTTGTCATTTCGGGTTTTTTTGGGACTACTTCGGGAACTTTTGGAAACACTTCCGGGGCGTTTCCGGGTGGTTTTCGGGATCCGTCCGCGATAGCGTCGGGGTCATTTCGCGGCTTTTTCTGGATAATTTCGTTATGATTTTGGGATCCTATCAGATTATCAGCTCATAAAGTTCTTTTTTTACTCAATTACAAAAATAAAATGCATTAGACAGAAAAAAAATTTTAAACAGATAACTTTATAAGCAGGCTAACGTGAATAGCCCACATATTTCATTTTCTCCTTGCGGACGGGGCCGCGGGTAAAGGCTAGTACATATATATTCTACATTTTTGTTGTTGTTGTTGTGGTTGTTGTAAGGAAAATGTAGACAAAAACAAATTCTCTTATTTAGTTCCAATATTCTTGCGAATTTTATGTCCTCTGAATGAGGCTTGAATTTTAGTGGCCGCCTTATGCAACTCCGGATCACCGAGATCGATATCTAGCTCCTCAGCAACCTTTTTAGTGATTTCTTGTATGTCGACATCATTAGGCGCATCTGTGGTTACAACTTTACGTGTTAAATGGCGCGGAAGGCAGCCTGAATTTTCGCAGCGGCATCGCACAGTTCTAGAAGAAGAAGAGCGAAAGAAATATTCTATTAATAGAAGAAAAAAAGGCTCAACTTAGGGTAAGTAAAAGCTGAGGCATCATACAATTCAGAAGTGGAATATGTCATGCATTAATTGCTCTCAGTTATACAGATGGTAAAAAAAGGGATCAGCTGAGTAAATAATATAAATATAGTTTAAAAAAACTGAAAAACCAGAACATATGCTGCCGTTGTAGTATCTGCAATCCACGTAGATATTTGATGTTGATAGCACCGTAGCACAGAGGTTCGTGTCTCCGCTATTAAGCACAACTCGTTTCGTAACTAGCTACTTAACCACTTCAATAATTATCGCTAGATGGGACTAACTCTCCTTTGCGTACCAAGCTTAGGGAGTTACAAACAAGCCTAAATACAAGTGAAGCCACCCAATCCAAAAATTTAGATAGAAGTTTTTGTCAATTAGAAACAAATTTTTCTAAGCGAGTCGCACCTCGGCACTGACTTGGCAAACACTCCAGAGTGTATTTCTACCATGAAAATCTTGTCAGTGAAACTCATTGGCTTTGCAAATACCGCTCGGAGTCTACGAAAAAAATGTAGTTCCCGTCCCGAAAATTTGTAGGAAAAATTAAGGAAATATGGCGCAAATTTGAAGGAAAGGTCGATCTTAAATCTCATCGGAGTTTATCGCGCCTTGCATTTATTTATTTAAAATCCCACCTCTCGACAACCTGTTCAACAACTTATCTCAGCAAATGGTTTCGTTGAAGAATGTCCTATATCTTAACTTGTTCCAAAAAGCTGGACATGAGCTCACTATATTTTCAGCTTATATAGCGCTGTTTTGCAAAAAGTTTTGAAAAAAGCGTTTTGTGAAAAATTAAGAATAAGATTTGAACTCCGTTTCCATTTTTGCTGTTTTTGAAACTTCGAAGACCTGAAATACCAAGCAAATATGCGATGGCACAAGTAGAGAGCTTACGTGGGCTCAATCGAGTTTGCAGGTCACGCTCTTTTTGAGGAACAATGTGTTTTGTGACTGGGACATTAATAGAAGAGCATACGATCTAAAACGCTATTATTAATATTAATAGTTGTAAACATCTCAGCCCAAAAGTACACCTTAAGCTGCCAAGTAAGGAAAAATGCAGCTTTAATATATTTTTAATTGACGCATGACGCGAACCGGCCATTAAAATTGTCGGAAAGAAAAAAAGGTAAAAAAATAAGAGCAGACTTTTCTTGTTTTCCAGTGCCACAGTTAAACACTCACCTACAAACTTAGGCCAAATTAATTTATATTTTAGGTTATAAAATCAAAACTTAAACAGTTTCACGTTTGTAGTGCCAAAAGTATAAATTTCAAACACGAAAAGCTTGAATACCACACTTACATCCGCACTAAAACTTTATAATTTTAACCAAAAGCTTAAAAACTTGGAACCATCACATCTTGCTACTATTACTACCAAGTATGTGTATTCATATGGCCCGCCCTTTACTGGGTTTATGTTACATTTTCTTGATAAAGGAATTTATTTCTACACTAGCCTTTACCCGCGGCCCCGTCCGCAAGGAGAAAATAAAATATATCTGCTATTCACGTTAGCCTGCTTATCAAGTTATCTGTTTAAAAATTATTTTTGTCTAATGTATTTTATTTTTGTAATTTAGTAAAAAAAGTGAACTAAATGAGAACATAAGCTGAAAGCCACGCTTTCATGAATAGTACAATACAGTTTTTTCGAATTAAAAAAATACATTTTGTTTTTAAATTAAATTAACTGATATGAAAGGGGTGAAAGAATTACTATTCATAGAACAAAGGAGTGAAACTACAATTAGCTAAAACTAAAGAGAATTTTTTAGATGAAAATAGTGTTGCTTTTTGGGGTATTTAGTTGGTTAAAATATTACAAAATGTGTAATTATAGTTATAACAGTTCGTTACACGATTCATTTAAAAAACTCAAAAATAGAACGAAAAAGCTGTGTTAGATTGAAGATAAAACATGCCGAATTTTAATTACGAATAATCAGCAGCAAATCCATGCCCATAAAAGCTCATAATTTAAAAAGGCATGTGTGCTGAACTACCGGTTGGGAAGAGACCTAAAATGATCCCGGAAGGGTCTCAAGATGATACTAAAATTCCAGGACAGATCCCGAAAATCATCCATAAATTAACCAGGAGGGGTCCCAAAATGATTCAGAATTGGTCCCGAAAAAGTCCCGAAATTACCCTAATGGGTTCCCGTACAGATCCCGAAAACCATCCAGAAATGATACCGAAAGGCTCCCCAAATCATCTCGTATTAGTCCCGAAAAAGTACAGGAATGGCCCCGACGGGATTCCTGACGGATCCCGAAAACCATCCAGAAATTATGCCGGAAGTGACACCAAATGATCCCGAAATGGACCCGACGGGATCCCGGATGGATCCCGAAAACCATACTGAAATGATGTCGGAAAATTTCCCAAATGATCCCGAAATAGCCCCGAAAAAGGCTCGAAATGATCCCGACGGGATCCCGGACGGATCCCGAAAACTATCCAGAAATGATGCCGGAAAGGTCCTCAAATGATCCCCTAATAGTCCCGAAATGACCCTGACGGGATGCCGGACGGATCCCGCAGACTATCCAGAAATGATGCCGAAAGGGTCCCCATTTGAGCGCGTATCAGTCGAGAAAAAGTCCCGAAGTGACCCCGACGGGATTACGAAAACTATCTAGAGATGATGGCGGAAGGTACCCCAAAATGATCCCGAAATAGTCCCGAAATGACCCCTACGGGATCCCGAACGAATCGCGAAAAACAACCAGAAACGATGCCGGAAAGGTCCCCAAATTATCCCCTAATAGTCCCAAAATTACCCTGCTGGGATCCCGAACGGATCCTGAAAACCATCCAGAAATGATGCCGAAAGGGTCTCCAAATGATCCCGAATTAGTCGAGAAAAAGTCCCGAAATGACCCCGACGGGATCCCGGACACATCCCGAAAACCATATAGAAATGATGCCGAAAAATACCCCAAATGATCTCGAAAAAGTGCAGAAATGACCCCGACTGGATCCCGAAAACCATCTAGAAATGATGCCGGAAGGTACCCCAAATGATCCCGAAAAAGTCGCGAAATGACCCCGACGGAATCCCGGACGAATCCCTAAAATAATCCAGAAATGATGCCGAAAGGGTCCCAAATAATCCCGTATTAGTCGGGCAAAAGTCCCGAAATGACCCCGTCGAGATCCCCGACGGATCCCGGAAACCATTAAGAAATGATGCCTGTAGGTACCCCAAATGATCCCGAAAAAGTCCCAAAATGACCCCGACGGAATCCCGGACGGATACGGAAAACCATTAAGAAATGATGCCTGTAGGTACCCCAAATGATCCCGAAAAAGTCCCAAAATGACCCCGACGGGATCCCGGACGAATCCCGAAAACCATCCAGAAATGATGCCGGAAGGGAACCCAAATGATCCCGAAAAAGTTCCAAAATGACCCCGACGGGATCCCGAAAACCATCCAGAAATGATGCCGGAAGGGACCCCAAATGATCCCTAAAAAGTCCCGAAATGACCCCGAAGGTATCTCGGATGAACCCCGGAAACTATGCAGAAATGATCCCGAAATGACCCTGTCGAGATCCCCGACGGATCCCGGAAACTATGCAGAAATGATGCCGGAAAGGTCTTCAAATGATCCCCTAATAGTCCCGAAATGATCCCGAACGGATCCCGAAAACCATCCAGAAATGATACCGGAAGGGACCCCAAATGATCCCGAAAAAGTCGTGAAATAACCCCGACGGGATCCCGGGCGGATCCCGAAAACCATCCAGAAATAATGGCGGAAGGGACCCAAAATGACCCCGAAAAAGTCCCGTAATGATCCCGGAAACCATCAAGAATTTATCTCTCAAAGGTACGCAAATGATCCCGAAAATACCCCGACTGGATGCCGAACGGATCCCGAAACCCATCCAGAAATGTTGCCGGAAAGGTCCCTAAATGTTCGCGAAAAAGTCCCGAAATGATCCCGGAATAGTCCCGAAAATATCCCAAAATAACCCCGACGGGATCCCGGACGGATCCCGAAAACTATACAGAAATGATCCTGGAAGGGTCCCAAAATTATCCCGAAATAGTACCGAAAAAGTCCCGAAATGACCCGGCGGGATCCCGGACGCATCCCGAAAACCATCCAAAATGATCCCGGAAGGGTCTCGATATGACCCCAACGGGATTACAAATAAGGCGAAGCTAATTGTAGAACCATATTTAAAAAGGCAGCAGGCGCGTTGGAGCGAATGAAGAGTTACAAAGAAACATACAGGTAAAGCTAATAAAAGCGTGCTAATAAAAACAGTTGATGGAGGTCGGATGGCGGGAAGAGAAGTACCGCTGTTCGTTTTTCCAAAATTGTTTAGATATCGATCTGTATGTGCCAGATACCAAAAACTATTGATTTAGGAGAAAATTTATATTGAGTTATAACGATTTATAGATTTTACACCAGAGGGGTAAAAAGGGGGGGGAGCGGAGGGTGTCACTGCTCACTTTGTAAGCCCTCGACTTATTTGACCCCTTGAGTCTGTGATATTGGTGAAGTCCAGTATACGTAAATTTATTATGTGTAAAAATTAGTAAAAAGTAATTGCTCGAAGGGGTCGTGGGAACCCCACCCCTCTTTCCATGTTCGAAAAAAATTTCGCTGGTAGACTACTGTCTGTGTCCAAATTTAATCAAAATGCGTGTAGCCGTTCTGGCGTGATTCAGTCGCAAAGACTAAAAAATATAATAATTAAATTATAACTTTTCGTAGGGGGCGGGGACCTCCCCCCTTTTGAAAAATATATAGCTAGTAGATCCTTCTAGACTATTGGCTATATGTGTGCCAAACTTCATCCAAATCCGTGCAGCCATTCTTGCGTGATTGAGTCACAAAGACAAACGTCTGGACAAACATCCAAACATCCAAACATCCAAACTTTGCCATTTATAATATAACTAGCCTTTACCCGCCGCCCCGTCCGCAAGGAAAATTTTAAATATATGGGCTATTCGCGTTAGCCTGCTTATTATCTGTTTAAAATTTTGTTTTCTGTCTAATGCATTTTATTTTTGTAATTGAGTAAAAAAAAGAACTAAATGAGCTGATAACCTGATAGGATCCCAAATGATCCCGAAATTATCCAGAAAAAGCTACGAAATGACGCCAACGCTATCGCGGACGGATCCCGAAAACCATCCAGAAATGCCCCGAAAGGGTCTCCAAAAGTTCCCCGAATAGTCCCAAAAAAACCCGAAATGAGAGCGACACGATTCTAGACGTATCCAGAGAACCACACAGAAATGATCCCTGAAGGTGTTCCAAAATGATCCCGAAAAGGTTCCGAAATGACCCTGACGGGCTCCCGGGCGGATCTCAAAAACCATCCAGAAAATATCCAGGAAGGGTCCCTAAATTATCCCGACTAACTCCAAAAAAAGTTCCGAAATGGCTCCGAGGGGATCCACGATGGATCGCGAAAACCATACAGAAATGATTCCGGAAGGATTCCAAAATGATCCCGAGATAGTCCGGAATTGACCCAGATGGGATCCCGCACAGATCCCGAAATGATCCCGGAAGGGTGCAAAAACTATCCCGGAAAAAGTAACAAAAAATACCGAAATGGCTCCTACGGCATCCCGGACGGATCCAGAAATGATCTCGGAAGGGTCCCCAAATGATCCCAAAATGGTCCCGAAATGACCCTGATGGATCCGGCAAACCATCAAGAAATTATGCCGAAAGGGTCCCAAAATGATCCCGAAATAATACAGAAAAAGTCACGAAACGACCCCTAGAGGATCCCCAAATGATCCCGTATTAGCCCCGAAAAGGTCCCGAAATAACCCCGACGGGATCCCGGTCAAATCCCGAAAACCATCCAGAAATGATGCCGGAAGGAATCCCAAATGATTCCGTAAAAGTCCCGCATTGATTCCGACGGGATCCCGAACGGATACCGAAAATCATCCAGAAGTGATGCCGGAAAGGTCCTCAAATGATCACCTAATAGTCCCGAAATGACCCTTAAGGGGTCATGGACGGATCCCATAAACCATCCAGAAATGATCCCCATATAGTCCCGAAGAAGTCCCGAAATGACCCTGACGGGATCTCGAACGCACCCCTAAATGACCCTGACGGGATCCCGGACAGATCCCGAAATCCATCCAGAAATGATCTTGGGAGGGACCCCAAATGATCCCGAAAAAGTCCCGCAATGATTCCGAGGGGATCCTGATCGGATACCGAAAACCATCCAGAAGTGATGCCGGAAAGGTCCTCAAATGATCACCTAATAGCAAAATGACCCTGACGGCATCCCGGACTGATCCCAAAATCCATCCAGAAATGATCTTGGGAAGGTCCCAAAATTATCCCGAAATAGTCTCGGAAAAGTTCAGAAATTACCCTGACGGGTTCCCGGACGAATCCTGAAAGCCATCTCTAAATGATCCGAAAAAGTCCCGAAATGACCCTGACTGGACCCCGAAAGGATCCCGAAAACTATCCAGAAATGATGCCGGAAATGTCCTCAAATGATCACCTAATAGTTCCGAAAAGACCCTGACGGGATCCCGAACGGATCCCGACAACTATCTAGAAATGATGCCGAAAGGGCCCGCAAATGATGCCGTATTAGTCGAGAAAAAGTCCCGAAATGAACCCGACGGGATGCCGGACGACTCCCAAAAACCATCCAGAAATGATGCCGGAAGGGACACCAAATGATCCCGAAAAAGTCCCGCAATAATTCCGACGGGATCCTGAGCGGATACCGAAAACCATCCAGAAGTGATGCCGAAAAGGTCCTCAAATGATCACCTAATAGTCCCAAAATGACCCTGACGGCATCCCGGACAGATCCCGAAATCCATCCAGAAATGATCTTGGGAGGGTCCCAAAATTATCCCGAAATAGTTTGGGAAAAGTCCAGAAATTACCCTGACGGATCCCGGACGAATCCTGAAAACCAATCTTAAATGATGCCGAAAGTCCCGAAATGACCCTGATGGGACCCGGAAAGGATCCCGAAAACTAACCAGAAATGATGCCGGAAAGGTCCTCAAATGATCCCCTAATAGTTCCGAAATGACCGTGACGGGATCCCGAACGGATCCCGACAACTATCCAGAAATTATGCCGGAAGGGTCCGCAAATGATCCCGTATTAGTCGAGAAAAAGTCCCGAAATGACCCCGACGGGATCCCGGACGAATCCCAAAAACCATCCAGAAATGATGCCGGTAGGTATCCCAAATGATCCCGAAATAATCCGAAATGACCTCGTCGGCATCCCGGACGGATACCGAAAATTATCCAGAAATGATGCCGGAAAGGTCCACAAATGATCCCCTAATAGTCCCGAAATTACCCTGATGGGATCCCGGACGGATCCCGAAAACCATCCAGAAATGATGCCGGAAGAGCCCCCAAATGATCCCGAAAAAGTCCCAAATGACCCCGACGATATCCCGGACGGATCCCGAAAACCATCCAGAAATGATGCCGGAAGAGCCCCAAATGATCCCGAAAAAGTCCCCAAATGACCCCGACATACTCCAGAAAAGGTTCCGAAATGGCTCCGAGGGAATCAACGACGGATCGCGAAAACCATACAGAAATGATTCCGGAAGGATCCCAAAATGATCCCGAAATAGTCCGGAAATGACCCAGATGGGATCCCGCACAGATCCAGAAATGATCCCGGAAAAGTAACAAAAAATCCCTAAATGGCTCCTACGACATCCCGGACGGATCCAGAAATGATCTCGGAAGGGTCCCCAAATGATCCCAAAATGGTCCCGAAATGACCCTGATGGATCCGGCAAACCATCAAGAAATTATGCCGGAAGGGTCCCCAAATGATCCCGAAATAAAACAGAAAAAGTCACGAAACGACCCCTAGAGGATCCCCAAATGATCCCGTATTAGCCCCGAAAAAGTCCCAAAATGACCCTGACGGGATCCCGAAAGGATTCCGAAAACAATACAGAAATGATGCCGGAAAGGTCCTCAAATGATCCCCTAATAGTCCCGAAATGGCCGTGACGGGATCCCGACAACTATCCAGAAATGATGCCGAAAGGGTCCGCAAATGATCCCGTATTAGTCGAAAAAAAGTCCCGAAAGGACCACGACGGGATCCCGGACGAATCCCAAAAACCATCCAGAAATGATGCCGGTAGGTATCCCAAATGATCCCGAAATAGTCCCAGAATGACCTCGTCGGCATCCCGGACGGATCCCGAAAATTATCCAGAAATGATGCCGGAAAGGTTCCCAAATGATCCCCTAATAGTCCCGAAATTACCCTAATGGGATCCCGGACGGATCCCAAAAAACATCCAGAAATGATGCCGAAAGGGTTCCCAAATGATCCCGTATTAGTCGCGAAAAAGTCCCGAAATGACCCCGACGGGATCCCGGACGGATCCCGAAAACCATCCAGAAATGATGCCGAAAGGGTTCCCAAATGATCCCGTATTAGTCGCGAAAAAGTCCCGAAATGACACCGACGGGATCCCGGACGGATCCCGAAAACCATCCAGAAATAATGCCGGATGAGCCCCAAAATGATCCCGAAAAAGTCCCCAAATGACCCCGACGAGATCCCGGACGGATCCCGAAAACCATCCAGAAATGATGCCGGAAGAGCCCCCAAATGATCCCGAAAAAGTCCCCAAATGACCCCGACGATATCCCGGACGGATCCCGAAAACCATCCAGAAATGATGCCGGAAGAGCCCCCAAATGATCCCGAAAAAGTCCCCATATGACCCCGACGAGATCCCGCACGGATCCCGAAAACCATCCAGAAATGATTCCGGAAGGGTCCCCAAATGATCGCGAAATAGTCCCGAACTGATTCCGGGATAGTCCCGAAAATGTTCCAAAATAACCCCGACGGGATCCCGGACGGATCCCGTAAACTATACAGAAATGATCCCGGAAGGGTCCCAAAATGATCCCGAAATAGTCCCGAAAAAGTCCCGAAATTACCCCGGCGTAATACCGGACCGATCCCGAAAACCATCCAGAAATGATCCCGGAAGGGTCTCGATATGACCCTTACGGGATTACAAATAAGGTGAAGCTAATTATAAAACCATGTTAATAAGGGCAGCAGGCGCATTGGAGCGAATAAAAAGTTAGATAGAAACATACAGGTAAAGCTAATAAAAGGGTGCTAATAAGAACAATTGATGGAGGGCGGATGGCGGAAGTAGAGGAGAGGACCACTGATCGTTCCTCCGAAATTGTCTAGATCTCGTTCTGTATGTACCAGATACCAAGAACTATTGATTTAGGAGAAAATTTAGATTGAGTTATAACAATTTATGGATTTTACACCAGAGGGGGAGATAAAGGGGGGCGGGCGGAGGGTGTCACTGCTTACTTTGTAAGCCCTCGACTTATTTGACACCTTGAGTCTGTGATATTGGTGAAGGCCAGTATACGTAAAGTTATAATGTGTAAAAATTATGAAAAATAATTTCTAGAAGGGGTCGTGGGACCCCCACCCCTCTTTCCATGTTCGAAAAAAATTTCGCTAGTAGACTATTGTCTGTGTCCCAAATTTCATCAAAATCCGTGTAGCCATTCTGGCGTGATTCAGTCGCAAAGACGAAAAAATATAATAATTAAATTATAACTGTTCCTGGGGGGCGGGGACCACGCCCCTTTTGAAAAATATATAGCTAGTAGATCCTTCTAGACTATTGGCTATATGTGTGCAAAATTTCATCCAAATCGGTCCAGCCGTTCTTGCGTTATTGAGTCACAAAGACAAACGTCTGGACAAACATCCAAACATCCAAACATCCAAACATCCAAACATCTTAACATCCAAACTTTCCCATTTATAATATACTAGCCTTTACCCGCGGCCCCGTCCGCAAGGAGAAAATGAAATATGTGGGCTATTCACGTTAGCCTGCTTATAAAGTTATCTGTTTAAAATTGTTTTTCTCTCTAATGCATTTTATTTTTGTAATTGAGTAAAAAAAAGAACTTTATGACCTGATAACCTGATAGGATCCCAAAATGATAACGAAATTATCCAGAAAAAGCCACGAAATGACCCCGACGCTATCGCGGACGGATCCCGAAACCATCCAGAAACGCCCCGGAAATGTTTCCAAAAGTTCCCGAAGTAGTCCCAAAAAAACCCGAAATGACAACGACACGATTCTAGACTTATCCAGATAACCACACAGAAATGATGCCTGAAGGGTACCAAATTGATCCCGAAATAGTCCCGAAAAAGTTCCGAAATTACCCTGACGGCCTCCCGGACGGATCTCAGAAACCATCCAGAAAATATCCAGGAAGGGTCCCTAAATTATCCCGACTAACTCCAGAAAAAGTTCCGAAATGGCTCCGAGGGGATCCACTATGAATCGCGAAAACCATACAGAAATGATTCCGGAAGGATTCCAAAATGATCCCGAAATAGTCCGGAATTGACCCAGATGGGATCCCGCACAGATCCAGAAATGATCCAGGAAGGGTGCAAAAACTATCCCGGAAAAGTAGCAAAAAATCCCAAAATGGCTCCTACGGCATCCCGGACGGATCCAGAAATGATGCCGGAAGGAATCCCAAATGATTCCCTAAAAGTCCCGCATTGATTCCGACGGGATCCCGAACGGATACCGAAAATCATCCAGAAGTGACGCCGGAAAGGTCCTCAAATGATCACCTAATAGTCCCGAAATGACCCTTAAGGGGTCATGGACGGATCCCATAAACCATCCAGAAATGATCCCGATATATTCCCGAAGCAGTCCCGAAATGACCCTGACGGGATCTCGAACGCACCCCTAAATGACCCTGACGGGATCCCGGACAGATCCCGAAATCCATCCAGAAATGATCTCGGGAGGGACCCCATATGATCCCGAAAAAGTCCCGCAATGATTCCGAGGGGATCCTGATCGGATACCGATAACCATCCAGAAGTGATGCCGGAAAGGTCCTCAAATGATCACCTAATACCAAAATGACCCTGACGGCATCCCGGACTGATCCCAAAATCCATCCAGAAATGATCTTGGGAAGGTCCCAAAATTATCCTGAAATAGTCTCGGAAAAGTTCAGAAATTACCCTGACGGGTTCCCGGACGCATCCTGAAAGCCATCTCTAAATGATCCCGAAAAAGTCCCGAAATGACCCTGACTGGACCCCGAAAGGATCCCGAAAACTATCCAGAAATGATGCCGGAAATGTCCTCAAATGATCACCTAATAGTTCCGAAAAACCCTGACGGGATCCCGAACGGATCGATGCCGAAAGGGCCCGCAAATGATCCCGTATTAGTCGAGAAAAAGTCCCGAAATGAACCCGACGGGGTGCCGGACGAATCCCAAAAACCAGCCATAAATGATGCCGGAAGGGACACCAAATGATCCCGAAAAAGTCCCGCAATAATTCCGACGGTATCCTGAGCGGATACCGAAAACCATCCAGAAGTGATGCCGAAAAGGTCCTCAAATGATCACCTAATAGTCCCAAAATGACCCTGACGGCATCCCGGACAGATCCCGAAATCCATCCAGAAATGATCTTGGGAGGGTCCCAAAATTATCCCGAAATAGTCTGGGAAAAGTCCCGAAATTACCCTGACGGATACCGGACGAATCCTGAAAACCAATCTTAAATGATGCCGAAAAAGCCCCGAAATGACCCTGATGGGACCCGGAAAGGATCCCGAAAACTAACCAGAAATGATGCCGGAAAGGTACTCAAATGATCTCCCAATAGTTCCGAAAAGACCCTGACGGGATCCCGAACGGATCCCGACAACTATCCAGAAATGATACCGCAAGGGCCCGCAAATGATCCCGTATTAGTCGAGAAAAAGTCCCGAAATGACCCCGACGGGATCCCGGACGAATCCCAAAAACCATCCAGAAATGATGCCGGTAGGTATCCCAAATGATCCCGAAATAATCCCGAAATGACCTCGTCGGCATCCCGGACGGATACCGAAAATTATCCAGAAATGATGCCGGAAAGGTCCACAAATGATCCCCTAATAGTCCCGAAATTACCCTGATTGGATCCCGGACGGATCCCGAAAACCATCCAGAAATGATGCCGGAAGAGCCCCCAAATGATCCCGAAAAATTCCCCAAATGACCCCGACGATATCCCGGACGGATCCCGAAAACCATCCAGAAATGATGCCGGAAGAGCCCCCAAATGATCCCGAAAAAGTCCCCAAATGACCCCGACGAGATCCCGCACGGATCCCAAAAACCATCCAGAAATGATGCCGGAATAGCTCCAAATGATCCCGAAAAAGTCCCCAAATGACCCCGACATACTCCAGAAAAGGTTCCGAAATGGCTCCGAGGGAATCAACGACGGATCGCGAAAACCATACAGAAATGATTCCGGAAGGATCCCAAAATGATCCCGAAATAGTTCGGAAATGACCCAGATGGGATCCCGCACAGATCCAGAAATGATCCCGGAAGGGTCCAAAAACTATCCCGGAAAAGTAACAAAAAATTCCGAAATGGCTCCTACGGCATCCCGGACGGATCCAGAAATGATCTCGGAAGGGTCCCCAAATGATCCCAAAATGGTCCCGAAATGACCCTGATGGATCCGGCAAACCATCAAGAAATTATGCTGGAAGGGTCCCCAAATGATCCCGAAATAAAACAAAAAAAGTCACGAAACGACCCCTAGAGGATCCCCAAATGATCCCGTATTAGCCCCAAAAAAGTCCCAAAATGACCTGACGGGATCCCGAAAGGATTCCGAAAACAATACAGAAATGATGCCGGAAAGGTCCTCAAATGATCCCCTAATAGTCCCGAAATGACCGTGACGGGATCCCGACAACTATCCAGAAATGATGCCGAAAGGGTCCGCAAATGATCCCGTATTAGTCGAAAAAAAGTCCCGAAAGGACCACGACGGGATCCCGGACGAATCCCAAAAACCATCCAGAAATGATGCCGGTAGTATCCCAAATGATCCCGAAATAGTCCCGAAATGACCTCGTCGGCATCCCGGACGGATCCCGAAAATTATCCAGAAATGATGCCGGAAAGGTTCCCAAATGATCCCCTAATAGTCCCGAAATTACCCTAATGGGATCCCGGACGGATACCGAAAAACCATCCAGAAATGATGCCGAAAGGGTTCCCAAATGATCCCGTATTAGTCGCGAAAAAGTCCCGAAATGACCCGGCGGGATCCCGGACGGATCCCAAAACCATCCAGAAATGATGCCGAAAGGGTTCCCAAATGATCCCGTATTAGTCGCGAAAAAGTCCCGAAATGACCCCGACGGGATCCCGGACGGATCCCGAAAACCATCCAGAAATGATGCCGGATGAGCCCCAAAATGATCCCGAAAAAGTCCCCAAATGACCCCGACGAGATCCCGGACGGATCCCGAAAACCATCCAGAAATGATGCCGGAAGAGCCCCCAAATGATCCCGAAAAAGTCCCCAAATGACCCCGACGATATCCCGGACGGATCCCGAAAACCATCCAGAAATGATGCCGGAAGAGCCCTCAAATGATCCCGAAAAAGTCCCCATATGACCCCGACGAGATCCCGCACGGATCCCGAAAACCATCCAGAAATGATGCCGGAAGGGTCCCCAAATGATCGCGAAATAGTCCCGAAATGATTCCGGAATAGTCCCGAAAATGTTCCAAAATAACCCCGACGGGATCCCTGACGGATCCCGTAAACTATACAGAAATGATCCCGGAAGGGTCCCAAAATGATCCCGAAATAGTCCCGAAAAAGTCCCGAAAAAGTCCCGAAATTACCCCGGCGTAATCCCGGACCGATCCCGAAAACCATCCAGAAATGATCCCGGAAGGGTCTCGATATGACCCTTACGGGATTACAAATAAGGTGAAGCTAATTATAAAACCATGTTAATAAGGCAGCAGGCGCATTGGAGCGAATAAAAAGTTAGATAGAAACATACAGGTAAAGCTAATAAAAGCGTGCTAATAAAAACAATTGATGGAGGGCGGATGGCGGGAGTAGAGGAGAGGACCACTGATCGTTCCTCCAAAATTGTCTAGATCTCGTTCTGTATGTACCAGATACCAAAAACTATTGATTTAGGAGAAAATTTAGATTGAGTTATAACAATTTATGGATTTTACACCAGAGGGGGAGATAAAGGGGGGTGGGCGGAGGGTGTCACTGCTAACTTTGTAAGCCCTCGACTTATTTGACCCCTTGAGTCTGTGATATTGGTGAAGGCCAGTATACGTAAAGTTATAATGTGTAAAAATTATGAAAAATAATTTCTCGAAGGGTCGTGGGACCCCTACCCCTCTTTCCATGTTCGAAAAAAATTTCGCTAGTAGACTACTGTCTGTGTCCCAAATTTCATCAAAATCCGTGTAGCCATTCTGGCGTGATTCAGTCGCAAAGACGAAAAAATATAATAATTAAATTATAACTGTTCCTAGGGGGCGGGGACCACGCCCCTTTTGAAAAATATATAGCTAGTAGATCCTTCTAGACTATTGGCTATATGAGTGCAAAATTTCATCCAAATCGGTCCAGCCGTTCTTGCGTTATTGAGTCACAAAGACAAACGTCTGGACAAACATCCAAACATCCAAACATCCAAACATCCAAACATCCAAACATCTAAACATCCAAACATCCAAACATTTTAACATCCAAACTTTCCCATTTATAATATATATTAGATATTAGATATTAGATACTAGCCTTTACCCGCGGCCCCGTCCGCAAGGAGCAATTTAAATATATGGGCTATTCGCGTTTTCTGTCTAATGCATTTTATTTTTGTAATTGAGTAAAAAAAAGACCTAAATGAGCTGATAACCTGACAGGATCCCAAATGATCCCGAAATTATCCAGAAAAGCTACGAAATGACCCCCACGCTATCGCGGACGGATCCCGAAAACCATCCAGAAATGCCCCGAAAGGGTCTCCAAAAGTTCCCCGAATAGTCTCAAAAAAACCCGAGATGACAGCGACACGATTCTAGACGTATCCAGAGAACCACACAGAAATGATCCCTGATGGTGTTCCAAAATGATCCCGAAAAGGTTCCGAAATGACCCTGACGGGCTCCCGGGCGGATTTAAAAAACCATCCAGAAAATATCCAGGAAGGGGCCAACATTATCCCGACATACTCCAGAAAAAGTTCCGAAATGGCTCCGAGGGGATCCACGACGGATCGCGAAAACCATAGAGAAATGATTCCGGAAGGATCCCAAAATAGTCCGGAAATGACCCAGATGGGATCCCGCACAGATCCAGAAATGATCCCGGAAGGGTGCAAAAACTATCCCGGAAAAGTAACAAAAAATCCCGAAATGGCTCCTACGGCATCCCGGACGGATCCAGAAATGATCTCGGAAGCGTCCCCAAATTATCCCAAAATGGTCCCGAAATGACCCTGATGGATACGGCAAACCATCAAGAAATTATGCTGAAAGGGTCCCAAAATGATCCCGAAATAATACAGAAAAAGTCACGAAACGACCCCTAGAGGATCCCCAAATGATCCCGTATTAGCCCCGAAAAGGTCCCGAAATAAACCCCACGGGATCCCGGACAAATCCCGAAAACCATCCAGAAATGATGCCGGAAGGGATCCCAAATGATTCCGAAAAAGTCCCGCATTGATTCCGACGGGATACCGAACGGATACCGAAAATAATCAAGAAGTGATGCCGGAAAGCTCCTCAAATGATCACCTAATAGTCACGAAATGACCCTTAAGGGGTCATGGACGGATCCCATAAACCATCCAGAAATGATCCCGATATAGTCCCGAAGAAGTCCCGAAATGACCCTGACGGGATCTCGAACGCATCCCTAAATGACCCTGACGGGATCCCGGACAGATCCCGAAATCCATCCAGAAATGATCTTGGGAGGGACCCCAAATGATCCCGAAAAAGTCCCGCAATGATTCCGACGGGATCCTGATCGGATACCGAAAACATCCAGAAGTGATGCCGGAAAGGTCCTCAAATGATAACCTAATACCAAAATGACCCTGACGGCATCCCGGACTGATCCCGAAATCCATCCAGAAATGATCTTGGGAAGGTCCCAAAATGAATCCGAAATAGTCTCGGAAAAGTCCAGAAATTACCCTGACGGGTTCCCGTACGAATCCTGAAAGCCATCTCTAAATGATCCCGAAAAAGTCCCGAAATGACCCTGACGGGACCCCGAAAGGATCCCGAAAACTATCCAGAAATGATGCCGGAAAGGTTCTCAAATGATCTCCTAATAGTTCCGAAAAGACCCTGACGGGATCCCGAACGGATCCCGAACGGATCCCGACAACTATCTAGAAATGATGCCGAAAGGGCCCGCAAATTATCCCGTATATGTCGATAAAAAGTCCCAAAATGGCCTCGACGGGATGCCGGACGAATCCCAAAAACCATCCAGAAATGATGCCGGAAGGGACCCCAAATGATCCCGAAAAAGTCCCGCAATTATTCCGACGGGATCCTGAACGGATACCGAAAACCATCCAGAAGTGATGCCGGAAAAGTCCTCAAATGATCACCTAATAGTCCCAAAATGACCCTGAAGGCATCCCGGACCGATCGCGAAATCCATCCAGAAATGATCTTGGGAAGGTCCCAAATGATCCCGAAATAGTCTCGGAAAAGTCCAGAAATTACCCTGACGGGTTCCCGGACGAATCCTAAAAGCCATCCTTAAATGATCCCGAAAAAGTCCCAAAATGACCCTGATGGGATCCCGAAAGGATTCCGAAAACAATCCAGAAATGATGCCGGAAAGGTCCTCAAATGATCCCCTAATAGTCCCGAAATGACCGTGACGGGATCCCGACAACTATCCAGAAATGATGCCGAAAGGGTCCGCAAATGATCCCGTATTAGTCGAGAAAAAGTCCCGAAGTGACCCCGACGGGATCCTGGACGATTCCCAAAAACCATCCAGAAATGATGCCGGTAGGTATCCCAAATGATCCCGAAATGACCTCGTCGGCATCCCGGACGGATCCCGAAAATTAATAGAAATGATGCCGGAAAGGTCCCCAAATGATCCCCTAATAGTCCCGAAATTACCCTGATGGGATCCCGGACGGATCCCGAAAACCATCCAAAAATGATGCCGAAAGGGTTCCCAAATGATCCCGTATTAGTCGCGAAAAAGTCCCGAAATGACCCCGACGGGATCCCGGACGAATCCCAAAAACCATCCAGAAATGATGCCGGTAGGTATCCCAAATGATCCCGAAATAGTCCCGAAATGACCTCGTCGGCATCCCGGACGGATCCCGAAAATTAATAGAAATGATGCCGGAAAGGTTCCCAAATGATCCCCTAATAGTCCCGAAATTACCCTATTAAGTAGAAGAAAATGAAAAAGTTCTGCAGGGCGAAATTAAAAGCCCTTGGAATCTTGGCAGGAATATTGTTCGTGGTTTACATATATAAATAAATTAGCGGTACCCGACAGATGATGTTCTGCGTCACACTGGTCCACATATCTCGAAAACGCCTTCACATATACAACTTAGGGCTACTCGCTTTTAAAATACTCATTAACACCTTTCATTTGATACTCATATCGTACAAACACATTATAGAGTCACCCCTGGTCCACATTTATGGCGATATCTCTAAAAGGCGTCCACCAATAGAACTATGGCCCACTCCCTTCTAAAATACTCTTTAATACCTTCCATTTGATACTAATGTCATACAAGCACATGCCAGGCTTACCCTAGGTTAATTTTCCTACATGGTGATTTTCCCTTATTTCGTCTCAAAAGCTCTCAGCTGAGTATGTAATGTTGTTTTAGTACACTTTCTCTATTGAATAAAGTAGGAGTTTTGTAAAACAACCACATTCTTTACTCTAAGGGCCTTGAAGATGGTTGCGTTAGAGCGAGAAACTGCTTACATCCGTCACTTCCTATCAAACCATCATGGTGTTTTTCTTTTAATTTTTATTAAATTATTTGTTAACTGATAAGTAATTTACTTAATAGGTGATGCAAAAATGCAATTATCGGTAGAAAGATTTGTTTACGAACGAATGGGCAGAATAGTGGGGAACAATGGAAAAGTTGACTGCAATCGTTTAAGTATTTCATAGAAGCTAGTGGTGTGCAGGACGAGCAACATAAGCTGAATTTAGTGTTACTGTTCAGGCACTAGAGACCTCAATGGGTTAAAACAAACCAACGGAAGAATCATTCGATCAACAGTTTTGTTATTGTCGTTTGCCCTTGAATATTAGGCAAATTGTTTTCGTAACAACAGCGCAAAACTGTTCCTTTCTGCCTTCATAGATACGTGCAAAATATGCACATACGTTTGTACATACATACACCATCACTCATCGTAGCTGCAGCAACAAAATATGTCACCAAATCACGCCATTTCTTCGTCTTCGCCACCCACACCGGTCATCATCGCTTTACATGTAACAGTTGCTATTGTCGTGACCGCATAGATAATAACAACAAGCAGTATCTTCGAAAAAGCTCACCTTGGGATACCATAGCATAACTTGAACTCCAATGAAATTATTGAAAAAGAAGAAAAGTCAGTTAAGCAATCAATATCGCGGAAACATCATCGTCGTCGCTGGTACACAAAGTTTCGTTGTTCTTACAGTCCGCTTACGAAATATAAAGTTTTATAACAAATTTAGTTTTGCAAAATATTAACATTACATAAACAATTTAGAAAATAAGAAAGTTGTAAGAAGTGAATTGAAAATTAATAAATTGAATTGAATATCCCAAAAGGGAGAGAAAAAAGCTTCTTTTCCTCACCATAAAGTCTGGTCCTTCGAGCCGGATCTCCGGCTCAAGAGACGTCTCGTTTTCGCTACATTCGTGCGTCATTAAATTATAATTAAAATATAAATTCACTTAAAAGCATGAGCGAATCGGGAGATGTTGAGGAGCAAATTCCTCAACACCGCGTCGAAGTTAGTCGCGACGTTCGCACAAAGATTTGTCAGCGAGATTCCATCGTGGCTCGTTTATATGCCCTAAATGTCGAGTCCCATCAACTCAATAATTTAACTATCGCCCATTTGGAGGCAAAACTTGCCCTTATCTAAAGGTATTATAATTCATTCGATGAATTACAAAAGCAGTTGGAATTGTTAGATGAGACCCAATTGCTCGAAGATCACCGCACCACAGTGGATGAAAGCTATTGCGACATCAAGGCACTATATGCATGCAAATTGTCGAATCTTCGCTCATCATCAATAGATCCCGCTTTCAGCAGTACTCAAGTTGTTATACAGTCATCGTATGCGCATCGCCCACATATGCACCTTCCAAAATTGAAGTTGTCAACTTTTAGTGGATGTCAACGTGAGTGGTTGGATTTCCATAATATGTTCACGGTGCTAGTAGACAAAAATCCTGATCTGGGCGATGTTGAAAAGTTCCAGTATTTACGTTCAAGCTTAACTGGGTGTGCTGCTAGACTGATACAATCGCTACGACAACAAGCGCATTATTTTCCAAGCCCACCTGCAGCGCATCTTCGATAGTCAACGTTTAACAAACCCCAACGTTGCCAATGTACGTGAATTCATCGACAAAATTAGCTCTAACATGCGGGCAATGCAAACACTGGCTAGTACAACACAAATTGCAGACGGTCTCATTCTATATCTGGTTGTATCAAAATTGGATCACAACACCCAAATGAAATGGGAGGAAAAAATAGCAGCAAAATGGGATCGAGCAGCACAGTCCCAAACTCTAAACCTACCAACGTGGGAGGATTTGGTGAAATTTTTGGTGCGTCGGTGCCAACTCATCGATATTGTTGATGTCAGTAAAGAAACACAGAAGCCGCCTACTTTTACCACAATGTCGTCCAATTCAAGGTCAAAAAATCACAAACCCACAAAACAGTTATCGTTCGTGACTACACATAAACAACAAAAATGCAACCTGTGTGATGAAGTTGCAAGTCACAATGTTTTCAACTGCACTTCCTTTATAAAACTTACGCCTAGTTCGCGGTATGACCTAGCAAAGAAAAAAGACTTTGTTTAAACTGTTTGGGCTTAAATCATACATCAAAGGAGTGCCCATCATCGCGCAGGTGTCAAGTGTGTCATGTCAGCCATCATACGCTGCTCCATCGAGACCAGTCAACAACACCATCGTCGTCAGAAACTGCATCTCCAGTCCAACCTTCGTCATCGTCTTCGTCACCAGTAATTGACTTGCCCTCATCATCGAAACCAACTGTCCTTCAGGCATGTTACGACACAGATCACGTCATATTAGCCACAGCCATGGTACAGCTACGCAATCCATCAGGCATAACAGTACAAGCGCGGGTATTGCTTGATTCAGCTTCGCAGTTACACTTCATCACCGAACGCATGGCATATTCTCTTCGATTGAATCGTAAAAAGATTTCCCTGGAAATTAGTGGCATCAGTCTATGTGGTACTAAAGCGCAATATGTATGTAAGGTGAGTTGCGATCGTCTCATACATCATATACATCCATAATTGATGCTGTCATCGTATAAACAATAACACAATTCCAGCCACGAACTACGTTAGATATTAGCTCCTGGAAAATGCCAAAGAATATCTCCTTAGCTGATGAGGGCTTTTGTAGGCCGGGGCCTGTTGACCTTCTCTTAGGCGCGAGCGTGTTTTACGATTTACTTATGGTAGGCCAGATTAGATTTTTCAACGAACTACCATTATTACAGAAAACAAAACTTGGTTGGGTGGTAGCGGGTGCTGTCACCAATCACTCACCACTTGCCTCGGCTGCACTAGTAACTTCGTATAATACTTCGGTTGGCACAGATTGTTTCTTATCCACTACCAAACTTTCGCAATTAGCGTTAGCCTCGTCACAACACAAAACGGAATCCCTATCACTGGAGCCATCCTGTGATGAAATTTTAGAACGTTTTTGGCAACTAGAGCAGCATTCACAACACCCTAAGGTACTAACTTTGAGCGGGATGGAGTGTGAAAGGCACTTCCTTGAAACAACCAAAAGATGTCCAACTATAGGTAAATTCATCGTAAGGCTTCCGTTCAAAGAAACACCACAATCACTAGGCAGCTCCCACGACATAGCTCTTCGTCGCCTTTTGTCCACTGAATCAAAACTACGTCGCAACAAGAATTTACAAGCCGACTACACCGCGTTTATGCAGGAATATATAGATCTCCCGCATATGATACGCATACCATTGCCCAGCGGCTCAGTTAACTATATTCCTCACCATGCGGTTCTCAAATTAGATAGCAGTACAACTAAAATACGCGTTGTCTTTGATGCATCATGTCGGACAACGAATGGCAAATCTATTAATGGCTTACTACGTGTTGGGCCAACTATTCAAGACGATGTTTTCTCAATTCTTGTTAGATTCCGCACATACCTCTTCGTTCTAATGGCCGATATCGCCAAGATGTATAGGCAAATTTTGGTTGACCACCATGATGCAAAGTATCAGTGCATATTGTGGCGGGATGGAGACGGCGGCAAAATAAGCACATATCAATTACAAACGGTTACCTATGGAACTGCGTGTGCACCGTACCTAGCAACCAAGTGTCTGCAACAACTTGCAGGTGAGCACACTTCAACACATCCCATTGGCTCTGAGGTAGTACGTCGCGATTTCTACGTAGACAATCTGATGACCGGAGCATCCACCGTTCAGGAGTTGATAGAAGTAAAGCATCAAGTAGTTGATATCCTAGCTCATGGTGGATTTCCGTTAAGAAAGTTTGCGTCCAACGATCTGCGTACCATATCAGATATACCACTTACTGATCTAGAAGATATAATTCAACTGGATGACATCGATTACATAAAAGCATTGGGACTGCGATGGTCACCCTCATTAGATTGTTTTTTGTTTAAATACACACAACCCCATCATTATCAAAGGTGACCAAAAGAACCATACTGTCTCATATTGCTCGCTTCTTTGATCCATTGGGGTTGCTCAACCCAATCGTCGTCACTTGTAAGGTTCTAATGCAAAAATTATGGAAGCTTCGTTTACATTGGGATGAAAGTGTACCATCCTGCTTATACATAGAGTGGCAATCATTTTACGAGCAACTACCCCTAGTAGAAAATATCAGAGTGGCCAGGTTAGTACAATTTGGGAACGAATGTACATTTCATACTTTTGCAGATGCCAGCACCCAGGCATACGGAGCCTGCATCTATGTGGTTTCGCACTCCGAGGGGTCATATCGGTCAGCTCTTTTGTGCGCAATGTCTCGAGTTGCGCCCACTAAATAAGTGAGTCTACCGCGGCTGGAGCTTTGCGGGGCTTTACTGTTAAGTGAATTATTAGATTCCGTTTGCAACCTACTCCATCCAGACCCGCTCAGTGTACACTGCTGGACAGATTCAATGGCTGCGCTTGCATGGATTAGTGGCGAACCATCAAGATGGACGACGTTCGTCAGTAACAGGGTGTCAATCATTCAAGCCCTTACATCGAAATTTAAGTGGCATCATGTTCCTGGCAAGCTGAACCCAGCAGATATTTTGTCTAGTGGCGTCACACCAAAGAATCTTCTCGACAACAATTTGTGGTTCAATGGTCCAAACTTCATCGTTCAACCAAATGAGCATTGGCCACAAGCAGCAGTTAGCCCAACCGAGCTGCCAGAACAACGCAAACAACAAACGGGTTTAGTAGCAACACCTACTCAAGACATCGTCGCCGAACTTAAGTTTGTCAACAATTACAACAAGGTGTTTCGAATATTTTGCTATGTACACCGCTTCATCGATGCAAGTCGCAGTAAAAGCAATCAACACGGCAATATCGACGTCGCAGAAATGAACAACGCCCTACACACTGTTTGTCGCCCTATTCAACAGCAAATATTTATCGACGAGCGAAGGCAACTTGAAGCTAGTAACACAGTATCGCGAAAATCATCGTAGGCCCAATTGTCACCTTTTCTTCATGAAGGTCTCATCAGGGTCGGAGGTCGCCTCAGAAACGCAACTCTTCCGTTCGACGAAAAGCATCCTATTTTGCTTGTACAAGAAAGGTTTTGGATTATAAACGCACGTAACGTCATCCGCCAGGTAATATATAAATGCCTCACTTGTTACAGATTTCGTCCCATTTTAGCAGAGCAGATAATGGGCTCCCTGCCTAAAGATAGGGTGACTCAATATTCTCCATTCGAAGTAACCGGGGTGGATTATTGTGGTCCTCTACTTATGACGCGAAAAATAAGAGCAAAATCACCCATAAAAGTATATCTGGCTGTTTTAATTTGCTTCAGTTCCAAGCATCCATCTGGAGCTAGTACCCGATCTCACATCAGCAGCATTTATCGCAGCGTTGAGGCGTTTCATCGCTCGTCGCGGAAGATGTAGGGTTATCTATTCAGATAACGCAACAAACTTTGTAGGCGCTAATCGAGAGCTTCGAGAACTGCTTCAACAATTCATGTCACAACAACATTATGATTACGTACAACAGGCTTGCTGTGAAAACGCAATCGAGTGGAAGTTTATACCACCCCACTCGCCGCACTTCGGTGGCCTCTGGGAGAGCGCAGTAAAGCAAGCCAAACATTATTTACGAAGAGCCATTGGGGCTCATATTCTAACACACAATGAATTGCACACAATTTGTTGCCAGGCTGAAGCGATTATTAACAGCCGACCATTAACACCCATGACCAGCTGTCCTGATGATATGCGCCCCGTAACACCAGCTCACCTTCTTATTGGTCGCTCACTCACTAGCATACCGGAGCCATCGCTCTCGTCATCAAACCCAGGCGCATTAAAGCGCTATCAATTATCACAATGGATACAACAGCAATTTTGGGAACGGTGGAGCAAAGAGTATTTGCGAGAATTACAACAACGAACAAAGTGGAAAACCCAATTACCAAATTTGCAGCCAAATGATTTGGTTTTATTGCAGGAAGAAAATACTCCCCCATTAAAATGGCCTATGGGCCGCATCGTCGAAACAATCACAGGCATAGACGAAAAAGTGCGTGTTGTTCTCGTAAAAACAGTGAATGGCAATAACCAGAGTAGCTAAGCTACCAGTCGATGCAAATGCCCAAGTTTCTCTGGGAAGCCACACTTCCCATGGGGGGAGGATGTTCAGCCACTAGAGACCTCAATGGGTTAAAACAAACCAACGGAAGAATCATTCGATCAACATTTTTGTTATTGTCGTTTGCTCTTGAATATTAGGCAAATTGTTTTCGTAACAACAGCGCAAAACTGTTCCTTTCTGCCTTCATAGGTACGTGTAAAATATGCACATACGTTATACATACACCATCACTTATCGTAGCTGCAGCAACAAAATATGTCACCAAATCACGCCATTTCTTCGTCTTCGCCACCCACACCGGTCATCATCGCTTTACATGTAACAGTTGCTATTGTCGTGACCGCAAAGACAATAACAACATGCAGTATCTTCGAAAAAGCTCACCTTGGGATACCACAGCATAACTTGAACTCCAATGAAATTATTGAAAAAGAAGAAAAGTCAGTTAATTAGCAATCAATATCGCGGAAACATCATCGTCGTCGCTGGTACACAAAGTTTCGTTGTTCTTACAGTCCGCTTACGAAATATAAAGTTTTATAACAAATTTAGTTTTGCAAAATATTAAAATTACATAAACAATTTAGAAAATAAGAAAGTTGCAAGAAGTGAATTGAAAATTAATAAATTGAATTGAATATCCCAAAAGGGAGAGAAAAAAGCTTCTTTTCCTCACCAGTTACATTTCCCTGGAAAGGAAGTACGAGACGTATATGCTCAGTTGCCAGAATCAGAATTTGTAAATCGCGGTCCTCTTGCTAGTGGATATGTGTTACAACAAACGGTATACGAACAAGCAATCAATAAATTAAATGATTTCTTTCTACCACAACAGAATGCTACTTACGAGAGGTATGTTTTGAGATCGATGGAATTTGATGAAAGTGTCACTGTATATGCAATGCGCTTGAAACATCAAGCAGAGCGATGCAATTTTGGAGATAAATTAGAGGAACATGTAAGAGATCAGATTATTGAAAAATGTTGTTCAGTTGCGCTTAGAATTGGAGATAAATTAGAGCAACATGTGAGAGATCAGATTATTGAAAAATGTTGTTCCGTTGCGCTTAGAAGAGAAATGCTAAAACAAGGTGTTGCAAGTTTACAAACAATATTGACTACAGCTAAAGTTTTTGAGTTGATTTCAAAGCAAGAAAAGGCATTTACCAATAAAGAAGGATGTGAATAAGATAAGCGCAAATGATGTTGTTTTAAAATCAAAACAGAAAGTTAGTACAACTCAGTGTTTCCATTGTAGATATACTGGTCATCGAGCAAATGATGAGCGTTGCCAGGCTATTGTAAAAAATTGTAATAATTGTGGAGGGCGTAATCATTTTAGCACCAAATTATGACCCGGTAATGCATCAAGTCATAAAGAGGAAAAGAAGTGATGTAGCACTCCAAAGTCATGCGAATAGTAATATATATAGAAGAAATTTGGCGCATCTTAAGAAGGTTCCTGTTGAGCAAGCAACACCGGCAACTAATAAAAGACAAATATGACTACCACAGCGATTCATGCAGTAATTCATATTATATCAAGAAGATTATGATAGCAAACATAATTTTCAAAATTAAAAGAAAATAGTAATGTAGTATCTAGTAATACTAGATTTATATAGCACTCTCAGAAATATGTGTCAGAAATGTGAAAATTAAATAAATCAGTTTGCTGTGTAATATTTGAAGAGACAAGACGTATTTGAGATTTAATAAAATATTAAGAGATAGATCCGTAGAGAGCTCTAATCTATGATGGCAAATTAGCTACGAGAACATGCTTTGAAATCAAAAAGTTTTTTTTTTGTTTTCAAAGCAATGTATATTAACTATTCCGTTTTTCTAAATTTACAACAATGAGTTTTGCTCAGTTAAAAATTATCGAACATGCGCACTCAAATAGAACCTTAAATTTGTAACCTTCACAAAGTGTCATAACACGTCAAATTGTCGCCAATAATAACTGTACGACATTAAGACTATAGCGCATGCAACGACACTGTGTGAATACCCGAAATGTTAAACACGCGCACCTGCTATAAGCTCGTGTTGTGGGGGGTAAAGTGGGCGTGCGTGTGCAGTTGAAAAAAGTATTTTATAACATAAACAGTGTCACAGCTTTTGTTGAATTAGCATTTTTTTTGTTTTAAACTTATTTTTATATATTTTTTATTCACCGCAGCTTCTAAACAATAAAAATAAAGCAGGCGTTTTTTAATGTTATATTTTAATTGAAATAACTTTTAATTAATATTTTTTTTTTCTAAATTTTTCTTAAACTATATACAAAGTGACATATTTTGTTTTGTTGATTTTCCGACAAGGTGGATAAATGATGTATATTGGAACTATTTTCCGTCATCCCTTGTCAATATTCAATCTAGTCGAATGACAACGAGTGCTCCCTTACTTAAAACTTTTCCATTTCACAAGACTTCCGTGGAAATTCTTAACAAAGAATGGCGATCATTGATGTTATATGATACGGAAAAAATAGAAAAGACATTTTCCGACGATATTCTTAAAGGATGGATAATTTTGGCAACTGAAGAGCTTTCTAGAAGAAAATTTTAGTAAATAAATGTGCTCTTTAGCAATATTCCTTGCAGTAGTGCAGCAGCATAAAGGTCGTTCTCTATAATGAACGACTTAACCCGCCAAGGGCAATGGATTAAAATATTAGTATTAAGTATTGTATCGGACTGACTTTATTTCAGCCTTCAATTGAATTAATAAGATTTTATAAAAAATTGTAATTTGTAGATGATTTTGTTCCTTGTATTTAATAACACCCATATGAACATATATGTAATACTCCTATATTGCTACAAAAAGCTAAGTACATTCCCAAAAATCAAAGTGCCGATATATTGCTGTTTATACGTTTTTGTTTTTGTATTCAATAACTGAATGTACCTAAATTTTAATTTTTTCTTGTCACATTTATTCTGCTAAATCACAAAAATTTTATAGGCTTTTGATTTGATTTCGTATTCAAAACACATTGCGAGCATTTTCTATTACCAATAGCAATATAGGAGTATTACATATATTCATATGGCACTAGATTTTTCCTTTGTTTTTTCTGGCAATTTTTTTTTTGCTGAGAATTCGGTTTTTATTTTGAAAAATTTGTGCACAAATTCAAACTAGAAATAAATTTGTTTATGACAGAAATGTAGTAGTTAGGTTATGTTGAACTGGCCGGTCCATGAGGACCACAAATAGACTGATTGAGTCCGTAGTGTTACCAGAAGTTTGTTTTAACGACCAAACTGGAAAATCCTATCAAAAACCAGGACAAATGTTATAAAATAACTTCGTCCTCTTGGCCAATACTAGAAGCTTCCTTGGACTTAAGCCACTTGCTGCTTCTAGATCTGACAGCTGTATCACTCCTAATAGCTGGAGTCTTGGCCTGGCAAGTGCAGGGCACGAGCACAGAACGTGCTCGATCGTTTCCTTCGCCAACCCGCACTTCCTACGTCTGCTTTCATTGACCAAGCCTAATTTAAAGGCATGTGACGCCAGAAGGCAATGTCCAGTCAGAATATCCGTCATGAGTCTACAGTCCTCTCTTTTTTAATGATAGAAGCAATTTTGTTAGTCTAAGGTTGTAAGACCTACACATAATCTTCGACACTTTACAGCCCCGCGCTTGAACCCACGCCTTTCCCGCTTGGTCGATCATGTGCACCTCTCGCCTTCGCTTAATCTCGCCCAGTCTAATTGGGACGTCTACGGGCCAAGCTTCAAGGGATGCGCCCTTTTTAGCTAGATCATCCTCTTTTTCATTCCCATCTATTCCAATAAGCCCTGGGACCCAATATAGATGTATGCTTATCCCTGTCCCGATTCTCTCCAGAGACTGCTTACACTCTAACATTCATTTAGATGCTGTGCTATGCGATATTATTGCCTTAATTGCTGCTTGACTGTCAATACAAAAGTTAACACGGTTGCAGCTTAAGCTATTCTCTTCCAGGGTTTATACTGCTTTGGTTACGGCTAATATTTCCGCTTGGAAATCGCTACAGTAATCCGGCAGCCTATTGGATCTGCTTATTTCCGGATCAGCACAGTATACCGCCGACCCTACTCCTTCCACTACTTTGCAACCATCTGTGTACACATGTATCGCCTCGTCCGCCATTTGCGCACCCTTGCGCCAAAAGTCCACCTCTATTGTAACCTTAAGATCTTCCTCGAAGTGCAGATAGGGAATCGGGTAGTGAGCTCGTCTTGCGATTGATGACGCTATACTATTATGGCCATATGGTCGGCGCTCAAGCTGCCCCGAGGCACCGAGCCTGGTTGAAGTTGTTAATGCTATGTTCTTTGCTACCAGGTCTACAGGTGGAATGTGCAGAATGGCATACAGTGCAGCCGTCGAGGTTGTTTTTAGGACTCCCGTAATTCTAAGCATCGATAGTCCGCATACCCCCTTTAATTTTTTGAGGTATGTTGTTTTTGTATGCTTTCCACCAAACAATAACTCCATAGTATAGAATAGGACATGCAAATGCTGTAAAACCCCAATTAGAAAGAGAGGGCGATAAGCCCCACGTACAACCCAGCATTCTTTTACATGGATAGAGTGCCGTTGAGGCCTTTTTCACCCTCTCCTCCACGTTGAGCTTCCATGACAGCTTACTGTCTAAGATGATTCCTAGATATTTTGTGCAAGGTTTCTCCTGTAAGGTCACCACTCCCAACTTAGGCCTGGTTCAATTTGGGACCTTGTACCTCTTTGCAAACAAGACCATATCCGTGTTCTCCGCATTGACTTTCAACTCGACATTAGATGCCCAGGTATGAATATCCCGACGCGCCGATCTATCAAAGCACTAATCGTTGGAAGGCAGTTTCCACTTATGACAATTGCAACGTCATCTGCGTAAGCCGTAAGTTTTACGGGTCCCTCATCGAATCGCCTGAGCAGTTGGTTGGTGACCAGCGTCCACAGCAGCACCCCTCCCCGCGGCGTGCCCCTGTCCACTGATTTCGTGGCCTCGTACATTCCCCATTGTGATGTAATCTTCCTGCAATTTAACATGCAGCGGATCCATCTGATTAAGGCGGGATGTACTTTAATGTAATTAAGACCATCCATAACTGCCCCTTTTGGCGGCCACCGTGGTGTGATGGTAGCGTGCTCCGCCTATCACACCGTATGCCCTGGGTTCAACTCCCGGGCAAAGCAACATCAAAAAAAATTTTAGAAATAAGATTTTTCAATTAGAAGAAAATTTTTCTAAGCGGGGTCGCCCCTCGGCAGTGTCTGGCAAGCGCTCCGATTGTATTTCTGCCATGAAAAGCTCTCAGTGAAAACTCATCTGCCTTGCAGATGCCGTTCGGAGTCGGCATAAAACATGTAGGTCCCGTCCGGCCAATTTGTAGGGAAAAATCAAGAGGAGCACGACGCAAATTGGAAGAGAAGCTCGGCCTTAGATCTCTTCGGAGGTTATCGCGCCTTACATTTATTTTTTTTTTATTTATAACCGCCCATTTATAAACATTATTGAAAGCCCCGGCAATGTCCAAGAAGACTCCTAGAGCATACTCCTTATATTCCAGGGATTTCTCTATGCTTAATGTAGTAGTCATCTACTCGCAAATATTTTCCTGCGCTATTTTCATCTGTTTTTAATGAATAATTGTAAACGAAAGTAAAAAAAGTTTTAAGTAAACGATAACATGCCAAAGTCGGTCATTTTGTGTCAGAAAAATACTGGTACATTGGAAAATTGCTATTGCAATTAGACGTATCGGTAAATTTTCCTCAGTATTTCAAGCTCAAAATACAGGAAAAAAGCAAGTATCACATAGGCATAAGCTATGTATATTAGACTGGGTCGATTTATTAACCTATATCGCGCCATCGATTTTTCGATAGGATTTGGGCTCAGGAAAAAAAGTTCCACTACGCATACCCAAAAAAATAATTATTGAGCCTACAAAATTTCAACGATTTTTTCGATTTTTTATGAATTTTTTTCTTTTTCAAGGCTTAAAATAATTCTTTATGTATTTTTTTTCGTGTCAATTGGCAAATGCAAAAATGGTAAATGCAGTTTTTTGAAAAAAAAAAAAAAATCTTTTATGGATATTTAGAAGAATTTTGGTGGAAAAAACGATTTTTTTTTGCAGGCTCGAAAATTATTTTTTTGGGTATGCGTAGTTGAACTTTTTTTTCCTGAGCCCAAATGCTATCGAAAAATCGATGGCGCGATATAGGTTATAAGGAACATGAGCCTTATACCAAAATATAATAAGGTATTCTATGTGGTTGGCCCTTAAGTTGTATTTGACAGGCGCGTACAGGTGGCAACGCGCATGTCAAATACAACTGCGGCCCACATCACTGACATCAAAAATGTTATACACACAATTATAAATTTGGACATTGAAGTGAACGCACGAAGCAAGTGTGGAAACAACTAAACCCATTTTGTATTGGGAAAATTATAAAAAATTAATTAAGTCTAAAACTAGAAGTAAAAGTTAAAACTATTTATTATCCTACAAAACATAAACTAATTTAAATAAAGGAACTAAAACTAAACTAAAGTACGTGTTTTTGGTATTGGTGTTTGGCGTGCGGTAGGGTGTGTACGTAAGTACAACTTTTTCGGAGGCTCCAAAATGGAACCTTACAAGGTTAACTTTCGCCCATAAAAATCGACCCAGGTTAATGTATATACAAATTTACATGAATTTTTTATTTTGTCTGCATGTTTTTTTTCGTGAAATGTGCTTTATTTGTTTTACAATAAAATATGAATTCTTTTGTACAAATATAAAGTATAGCTATTGTTTTCTTGGGAAAAAAATCTACCAACTTCTACTATTATTTTAATTTTTCGTCTACCATCATTCTCGTTTTAAAGGTCCGTGCACTGATTTTAGGCAAGCATGAGTGAGATAAAAGTTCTTCGGTCATGCAAAGCCTTAAGACCAAGCAATTTGTGCCTATTTTACCAATATGGGATGATGGGAGGCCGTCTGGCCAGTGAAGCATACGTAACGCAATTTTTGTAAACATTTTTTGAACTTTCTCAATTTTATAGGAGTTAGATTCATAGAAATAATTCCATATTATTGAGCAATATTCAAGACCACTTCTGACCAAGGATATATATAAAGTGCCTTCAACGTCATAGGGTTCTTAACCCATTTTCTCCCGATACTAGATTCCGTGAAGGAAATCGTATAGAATTTTGTGTGGTTGCTATTATAGGACTACTAACCTCTATTACAAGTTTTCAGGCTGATAGGTCTTCTGGATGCGACAGGAGAGACTGTTGCGAGAACGCATCGTTGGGAGAAACGCTGTAAAATGTGATGCAATTAAATAATTAAATAAATTCCGACGTCTAGTCAATAATGATTTTGAAAATGTTTTTAGTTGAAGTAGTTTATTTTATAAAGTTAAAAATATTTTTCTTTTGTAATAATTAACCTTATTATAATTAACATAGCTTTTTCTTACTGTCCAATTTTGTATGATATACATCACAACATTTTGGGTGTAATCCCAAATTGCATTTTTTATATTCATAAACAGTTTGCGAATGGCACATGGCACACCTTTTACGTTTGTTGCCTGAAGGTTTCCATACTACATAATCACGGACGTTAGTTCGAGGAAGATGAAGTCGCCTCTCTGCTTCTTCAATGTCTGATGGATCGCTACTTTCTCATTAAACTTCTTCTTCGCAATATGAAAGCAGGGATAATGCTATTTCCGTTTTAAAAACAATTTAAGACATAGGACGAGTTCCTTCTGATTTACTAACCAAGCAATGAATTTTTCATGCATTAACAGTTGTACTGTTCAATGAATTGGTCCATAGGGGCCACCACCATTTTTTTCCATGAATGCCAACACGGTAGTTAGCTACTGCATTATGATGGAGATCTACTCCTCCCATGGTTTTTAACAGTAACCTTTTTTTTCTCAGTTTTAGACCAACGGTGTGATTCTGTTACATGATCAACAGTCCTGAAGTTAGATATTACTGTTACTTCAGCATTATCTTGCCATCGAGCTACGAAAAGCTTGTTATTTATTTCGGAACAATAGTCAAATTCATGTTCCTTGAGTTTTCTGCCAGTTTTGAGCATTTTTGCAGCACCCCTAAGACGATTTGCTCTGACAGTTCCAGTCGCTCTAAAACGTTTTTCGTTCAATAAACAAAACAAATAATATGACGAAAAGAAATTATCAAAATAAATAGCATGATGATCTGGATTTGTAATTTTCCAGCAATGATAGCACGACAGATACTCCTAAACCCACTTTCTTGTCATATGGTACCATCCGAAATTAAATTCAATACGTTTGGTTTTTTTCCATTAGGGTGCACCGAAATCTTTTTCTGCAGTATGCGTGATGTTTTTTCCAGAACAAGATGGTTCGTCGTCAGGTGTTTCAGATAAATATGGTGGCGGTGACCCAAAATCTTCCACATCTGGTTCAACCTCGACTTCTAGCTCTCCACATACATCCGTCAGAGCTGGTACATCTGTTAGCAACTCATTGTCGTCAATAAGTTCTTCATCACTCACTGTATGCACATCTGCTGGTAGAAATTTCGAAACAACATTATGAATTTTTCTTCGTTTAACAGAAACCGATGTTTCTTCACCTTCATCCTCACTGATGAAAATTGGCTCCTATATTAATTCAATTTGCCCAATTCTTAAAAAACGCTGCCGATTCATTGTTTTCTAACAAATATATTAAATAAGGTAACCAAAATACAACCAAAAAAGAACTAAATACCCACAATATTTACCAAAAACGATGAAAAAGTTCTCCGAAGTGTCTTTTCTTAAATTTTCTTTTGCACAATAGGCTAATATTATATCAAACTGATATAAACATAATTTTCGCGCCAAATAAAATGTCATAAAAAGCTAAATGTCAAATGCATCGTTTTAGCCAGCGTTGCGTTTTCGCAACACCTACTTTTAACAGCTGATTTTAAATAGAAAACAAAGGCTGAATGGGCAGAAGTTTGACAAACATATAAATTTCATGTTTTATTGTATAAAAACTTGAAACAAAACTAGATTTTTATATTTTCTTTTTACTTAGCCAACAACATAAAAAAATCATTATTTTTAAGACATTTTTCAAACATGTGGTAAATCGATACAAGACCAAGGTAATACAAATTTAAGCCATATATGTAAAGATCAAAGTCCAAATTTTATTGAAAAGTCGAACAACTAACAAACACTTTTTATTTCATAATAGTTTTTAAGTCTCGAATTTGCCGTTGCGAAAACGCAACAGCGGTAGAAAATGGGTTAAAGTGACTGGTGTTACGTCTACTGAACCCAACCATTGCAACAAATTTTGAAACAACGAAGTCAATGTGACTAGAAAAAGAGAGTTTAGAGTCTAAAATTACACCCAAGTCTTTACTCTCTTGACAAAGATCTAGCATTTAGTTTGTAGATAAAGACAACTGCCACAGTCTATTTGGAATAAGACACAACACAGCATTTGTTTGAATTTAAAAATAAATTATTGTCTGCGCACCATACGACAAAAGAGTCCAGATCAGAACCGCTATAATAGTTTGACAAATAAATAGTATTTTTTTCGAAATATGTATATAGTTTTAGTGTTATATTTTAATCATTAAAGGTGAGGAGTGATGGGGAAACTTATTGAGTAAAAAGTGCTAAGTCAGGAGAAAAAATTTGCTTTGAGATCGGAAATTGTACTAAGTCATAAAATAGCTGCTGGGTTAGCATACATGATTTTTTATTTCTTTTTTTTAAAGCTTCTACGCTCAAAAGTATTGCAACGAGGGTATCCTCATTCACAGTTTTGAAAAAAGGTCATTTCAAAAACTTTTTTTTTTTTCGCTCCTGTATGATTCGTAAAAGTTTACTTATCACATTTTCACATTAAGCTAACATTATGCTATTGCGTACATCGAAACACTTAAATAAATAAAGTAGATGATCTAGCGACAATAACAAAGTGTGTTGTGTGTCGCACCACGTGTTATATAAAATACTAAAGAGCTTCGAAAATTCAATTAATAATAAGTCCCTAATTTTAAAGCCATCATCCACGAGACACTTGGCCAGAGCCTTGAAGTTAAATCTATTGGCAACCATCACTATCTAAAGTTCTTTCACCAAAGTAAAAAGAACGAATGTTGTTATATATAGGACATGTGCCAATAAAGTGAAAAACGTCTTCTGGCTACTCCAAGTTACATACTGTGCAAAGTGGAAACGATATGTTTTTATAGATTCTTGCGTTTAGATTCAGCAAACTTCCTCGTGCCGGGAGAATCAGACTGGCTGCATATGCACTGTAATCATCAATGAAATACGAACTCTCCAACTCCACTAGGGCCGGTTAAAGGTCTTATCTTGTTTGGTTGATTTTCCGACAGGGTGGATAAATGATGTATATTGGAACGATTTTCCGTCATCCCTTGTCAAATTTGGTTTTGAGACAAACCGGTTTCGGCGTTGTGCCATCATCAGTGTCGATTTTCGTTCTGATCTGTTGTTGTCATTTGTCCTGTATTTATAGTTCGTAGGTATATGAGCAGGTATTGTCAAATTGATGCTTGTGTATATTTAGTTATGTGTATGTGCTGTGTGTTCGTTCAGAACCGAGGGTGGTTTACTAATCGATTTGTGTGGCTGACTGGGTTAGGTAGAAATCTGTGATTTTAGTCGTTTGACCTTCTTTGTCGGTTTTTTGTTTTGGTGTGTTAATTTTTTTGTGTTTATTTGTTGTTGTGCGTTTGTCTGTTGTACCTGTGTGATTAAGTTGTTTCCTGTAAACAAGTTTTAAAGGCTCGAATATTGTGTCAGAAATGGTGTTTATCTGTTCGTTTATTATTCTACCGTCGAATGTTTTCTGTTTGTAGATTTCCATGTTTTCGAGTACGTTGAGACGTCGGCCCTTTTCTTGTATGTGAAGAACCCTAACTGTTTTATTGATGTTTGCTGGGGAACATTCATTCTCGACCATGTGATTCGCGAAGTTAGACTCGGGTATAATGTTTGGATTCCGTATTTTTTTGTTGTAATCTCTAATATGTTCTCTGAACCTCGTTCTTATTTGCCGTCCTGTTTGTCCTATGTAACTATGCTGGCATCCGCAGGTAAGCTTGTATACGCTTTGGCTGCTAAACGGATCCTCTGAGTTAATGTTAGTTCTTAGTTTTCGCCCTAGATTGTTCGATATTTGAATGCTGTGTTATTGTTGTATTTTTTAAAGAAATTTGCCAATTTATATGTTGCTTTTCCAGTATATGTCATAGTATTCCAGCTATTATTTTCTTTTTCATTATTTCTTTTTGGTTCTCCATTTGTCCTTCTGAGCTTATCTACTAGTGCTTTTTTATATCCGTTGTTTGCAGCGATATTATATATGACCTCAAGTTCTCTCTTATATGCCTCTTGTGTAAGAGGTGTTCTTTCAAGTCTATGTACCAAGTGCCTTAATGCTGCATTTTTATGATGTTGAGGGTGATTTGAGGTATTGTGTATTATTGTGTCTGTGGCCGTTGACTTTCTATATATGTTATAGTTAAATCTTTTGGCTTCTTTATCAATATTTTTCGTGAGGTCTAGATAGTTGATTCCTCCGTCGTTTTCGGTTTCGATTGTAAATTTTATATTGCCGTGCTGTTTGTTGAGGTACTCCAGTACGAGCTCTTCGTTATTAGTAGTTAAAACGCATATTATGTCATCCACGTATCTAGCATAAAATTACACGCCTGATTTGGACTTCAGCTCCTGTATGTACTTTTCTTCTAGATTTTGCATGAACACTTCCATAAGAATTGCTGATGTGGGGCTTCCCATTCCAAGACCGTTTGTTTGTCTATATATTTTATTGTTGAATTTAAAATAGTTTTGACGTAAAGTGGTTCTTAGCGTATTTGTGATTTGCATACTTTTCACTTTGTTTTTTGTGTTATGAACTATTGTTGAGCTAACTATGTCCAAAGTCTCCGATAGTGGTATAGATGGGTATAGATCTTTTATGTCAAAAGATACCAATTTGCTGTTTCTTGTTAGCTCTACGGTCTCGAGTCTCTCTATTAGTTCTGTTGTGTTAGCTATTGCATATTCGTTCCTTAACTCCAGAGTGTCTATCAATATCGTTTTTAAATATTTGGACAGTTTGTAACATGGTGCCGATTTAAAATTAATGATGGGCCTCATTGGCGTGTCCGGCTTGTGGATTTTTGGTAGCGCAACCAGTGGAGGAGCCGAAGGGTTTATTTGGACCAATCTATGTGCCATGTTAGAATCTACTATATTTGTTGCATTTTTTATAGCAACTTTGATTTGTTTTTGGTATTCATCTGTGGGATCCTCTCTCATTCTACGACATTTCATTTCCTCTATGAGATCCTCGGTTTTGGATATATATTGCTCTTTTTCGATTAGCACAGTGGTGTTTCCTTTGTCCGCTTTCGTTGTGACAATATTGTTTTTCCTTAGTTTATGCCGTAGATTCTTTATTGTTTTCTCCTCTGTATTCGGTTTTTGTCCTTCCTGTGCTTTCACCTCCTTTCTTATGATTTCCCTGCACATGTGTCTTGCGTGCTCCTGTTCTTCCTGTGGTATCAATGATATTGCGATCTCCGCATCTACAATCGCTTGCTCCGTTTTTCTTACTGTATTCTGGTCCATGATATTGTGCTTCAGGCCCTTTTCGAGAAGTTGTGCCTCTTCCTTGGTAATGGCCACTGTTGTGAGGTTAACGAACTTGTCATGAAACTGGGGAGTGTTTTGGTTTTGGTTACCCTCTCGTCGTCCTGCCAGCTTGTCCAATTTTCGGTTCAGCGACCTGTATTTTTGTTGTTGTTCCTGATCGACCTCTGTCTTAATGCGGTCGAAGCATTCCATTAATACAGTCGTAGGTAGTTGTTCTGAAAATCTTAAATGGATAGATAATAACTCATCATTTATCTCATCCTTCTTCGAGTATAAGCTTTCCAATTCATATTCTTCAACCTGATTAGTTCGGTATACTTAATGGTGGGTCTATCTATTTTCCTTTGAGGACTTACAATTTTCGGTTTCGTGGCGAAATAAATATACGATTTCATTTTCATGAAAGGTATAAAAATGGAGCAAGCGATTGTAGGTGCGGAGATCGCAATATCATTGATACCACAGGAAGAACAGGAGCACGCAAGACACATGTGCAGGGAAATCATAAAAAAGGAGGTGAAAGCACAGGAAGGGCAAAAATCGAATACAGAGGAGAAACCAATAAAGAATCTACGGAATAAACTAAGGAAAAACAATATTGTCACAACGAAAGCGGACAAAGGAAACACCACTGTGCTAATCGAAAAAGAGCAATATATATCCAAAACCGAGGACCTCATAGAGGAAATGAAATGTCGTAGAATGAGAGAAGATCCCGCAGATGAATACCAAAAACAAATCAAAGTTGCTATAAAAAATGCAACAAATATAGTAGATTCTAACATGGCACATAGATTGGTCCAAATGAACCCTTCGGCTCCTCCACTGGTTGCGCTACCAAAAATCCACAAGCCGGACACGCCAATGAGGCCCATCATTAATTTTAAATCGGCACCATATTACAAACTGTCCAAATATTTAAAAACGATATTGATAGACACTCTGGAGCTAAGGAACGAATATGCAATAGCTAACACAACAGAACTAATAGAGAGACTCGAGACCGTAGAGCTAACAAGAAACAGCAAATTGGTATCTTTTGACATAAAAGATCTATACCCATCTATACCACTATCGGAGACTTTGGACATAGTTAGCTCAACAATAGTTCATAACACAAAAAACAAAGTGAAAAGTATGCAAATCACAAATACGCTAAGAACCACTTTACGTCAAAACTATTTTAAATTCAACAATAAAATATATAGACAAACAAACGGTCTTGGAATGGGAAGCCCCACATCAGCAATTCTTATGGAAGTGTTCATGCAAAATCTGGAAGAAAAGTACATACAGGAGCTGAAGTCTAAAGTAGGCGTGTCATTTTATGCTAGATACGTGGATCACATAATATGCGTTTTAACTACTAATAACGAAGAGCTCGTACTGGAGTACCTCAACAAACAGCACGGCAATATAAAATTTACAATGGAAACCGAAAAAGACGGAGGAATCAACTATCTAGACCTCACGATAAATATTGATAAAGAAGCCAAAAGATTTAACTATAACATATATAGAAAGTCAACGGCCACAGACACAATAATACACAATACCTCAAATCACCCTCAACATCATAAAAATGCAGCATTAAGGCACTTGGTACATAGACTTGAAAGAACACCTCTTACACAAGAGGCATATAAGAGAGAACTTGAGGTCATATATAATATCGCTGCACTAGTAGATAAGCTCAGAAGGACAAATGGAGAACCAAAAAGAAATAATGAAAAAGAAAATAATAGCTGGACTACTATGACATATACTGGAAAAGCAACATATAAATTGGCAAATTTCTTTAAAAAATACAACATTAACACAGCATTCAAAACATCGAACAATCTAGGGCGAAAACTAAGAACTAACATTAACTCAGAGGATCCGTTTAGCAGCCACGGCGTATACAAGCTTACCTGCGGATGCCAGCATAGTTACATAGGACAAACAGGACGGCAAATAAGAACGAGGTTCAGAGAACATATTAGAGATTACAACAAAAAAATACGGAATCCAAACATTATACCCGAGTCTAACTTCGCGAATCACATGGTCGAGAATGAATGTTCCCCAACAAACATCAATAAAACAGTTAGGTTTCTTCGCATACAAGAAAAGGGCCGACGTCTCAACGTACTCGAAAACATGGAAATCTACAAACAGAAAACATTCGACGGTAGAATAATAAACGAACAGATAAACACCATTTCTGACACAATATTCGAGCCTTTAAAAATTGTTTACAGGAAACAACTTAATCACACAAGTACAACAGACAAACGCACAACAACAAATAAACACAAAACAATTAACACACCAAAACAAAAAACCGACAAAGAAGGTCAAACGACTAAAATCACAGATTTCTACCTACCCCAGTCAGCCACACAAATCGATTAGTAAACCACCTTCGGTTCTGAACGAACACACAGCACATACACATAACTAAATATACACAAGCATCAATTTGACAATACCTGCTCATATACCTACGAACTATAAATACAGGACAAATGACAACAACAGATCAGAACGAAAATCGACACTGATGATGGCACAACGCCGAAACCGGTTTGTTTCAAAACCAAATTTGACAAGGGATGACGGAAAATCGTTCCAATATACACCGGTTAAAGTTCGTGGGTGGTAGATTTCCGAGCCATTTCAATGAACCTATTTGTATTATACTCAGCCCAACAAACTAAGAGCGAGGAAGTGAATGTTTGTATATTAGGTGATGGAAATTGCATAATGAAAGGTAGACTGATGGATTTAGCAAGTTCTTTCCAATTGCTTATCCAAGAAATCCCCAGGTTGGCAGTCTCCTCTTCTAGAATACGCGGAAGTCTGTCATGTGATAGGTTAAACCAACGAGCGATATAGAGCATGTACAGGCTTTTTCCAGATGCAACATGTAGTTTGGCGTAGAGCGAGGGAAGATCAGTTTCTTTATTAAAAATTTAAGAAGTTTCTCATCTTGACTCCCCCATACCTGCGCGCCGTAAAACAAAATGGACCTGGAAGCAGCCTAGAAGACTTTTATTTTCTGCAGCAAACATATGCGAGGGTTATTAATATAGGTCAGCCAAGTTGCGTTAATAGCATTAGCTTCCGCCAATTTTGAGTCCAAATATTTTTTCAAAGATAGTTGACAAGTGAGAAGCGCACCAAAGTATTTGTCTTCGTTAACTACTTCAATAACCTCGCTACCGTAGATTCATTTCCATGAACCGGGGGCTCTACCACCTTTCCTAAATACCATGATTTTTGACTTGTTCAAGTTGAGAGTTTGTGCCCATTGACTATACTAGTTGTGAAGGGAGTTTTCGATTTCCTGTAGCTGTTCAGGTGATACCGTAAGCAAGACCAGATCATCTGCGTACATAAGCACGTTGATGAGTTTTCACACTTCCGAGAGACGACGACGATTAGAAAAACTTTTTTCTTAATTTTTGATGTTACTCTGCCTGGGAGTTGAACCCAGGACCCTCGGGTTTTTTTGGCTGAAAGTGCCTGCTAAAATTAAAATTTTATTTATGACACTTTTGTATTTTATTTATTAAGCGTTTATACCTTCACATACAAATTTTCTGATATATGAACCTAATGAGCATATTTAATAAATAACTATAATGGAAAGTTTCAATTAGCTAAACAAACAGATTCAAATTGACGCATATACCAGCGAAATGAAATTAACGTGGCTTTGACAAAACATTTTGTTATACTTTTTCAAAAGAAAATTTCCTATTAATTGCTTGGTTATATGTAGATATGTATGTATATTTACACAGTTGAATTGTGTTATCCAATTGATGTGTGTACAATGAATGTATTTTTTATGAAGTTTTATCTGTTTCCAAACTATTGTATACTGCCAAAAAACCAGAGTTGGGAGAAGTGCACGAAATTCGGAGCAACAACACTGCTCGAACTTAAATGGGCTGACATAACCAAAATCTTTCATTAACTGTTAATAAGGCGTTAATTTGTTGTGGATTTAAACGTCTGTTCATCTTTCAGATATTCGCAAAATTAGCATAAAACCGCGTCCCACTCAGCACGATATGCCAAGATATGAGCCAGAAAATAAGCTTTAAATAGTATCAACAAATCACGAAATACTCGAAGTCGCGGTGATAAACACACGGTAATAAACAGAAGGTAGGATATAGTGGAGTTCTTATAAAAGGATGATCCGATACTCACCTGAAATACTTTTTAATAGTTCTGAAAACAACGAACAGTTCCGGCGATAGTTAAAAAATATTCGGTGCCAGTTCTTCCGATATGATTCCCTAAATATTTCAGGTTTCAGGATTAACTTTCAAAAAAACAATCTTGGAACTATATGGAGTTAGTTCCCAAAAAGTCTCGACGATATTATTACGAAAACAATCCATAAACCGATCCGAAACAGCCACAAGAAGATCTCGAACGCAGCCTTTAAACGGTCCCGAAATAGACCTAGAAACATTTTAAATAGTCCCGAAAATGTTCCTCCAATAATCCCGTAACAGCCGTCTAATAGTCTCAAAATATCTAATTATAAACAGTTCTGAAATGACCTGAAATACTTTTTAATAGTTCTGAAAACAACGAACAGTTCCGGCGATAGTTAAAACATATTCGGTGCCAGTTCTTCCGATATGATTCCCTAAACATTTCAAGATTCACTTTCAAAAAAACAATCTTGGAACTATATGGAGTTAGTTCCCAAAAATTCTCGACGATATTATTACGAAAACAATCCATAAACGGATCCGAAACAGCCACAAGAAGATCTCGAACGCAGCCTTTAAACGGTCCCGAAATAGACCTAGAAACATTTTAAATAGTCCCGAAAATGTTCCTCCAATAATCCCGAAACAGCCCTCTAACAGTCTCAAAACATCTAATTATAAACAGTTCTGAAATGACTCCGTGCACTATCCCGAAATAATCGTGAGGTATTCTAAAAGTAGTACCGAAAAGATTCCATACACCGTTTCGAACTGGTCCAAATATTTCCGATTTTATCCTGAAAAATATCCCAAACTGTCTTGATATTATCTCGGGAGTACGGAAATGGTCCCAGAATGATGCCGAAATTGTCCTGTAAGTAACCAGAAGAAACAATCGTTTAGCCTAACATCTATATAAACCTTGAACTGTACATGTTCGATGTCTGGATGAACCAAAGTAATAACGACTTAGGTTTTAGGTGGAGAGGCGATGCAACTATTCGCTTCACCATAATTGCTACACCTTGACCATATACTAATATAATTGCCCGTAGTCCTAGTCAAATTAAAATTGAATTTAATAGGTTTTAACATGCTACTAAATTAACCGTAGTTTTAAGTCTGTTATAGTCAACTTAAACACTATTTTATCTTTAAAAAATTATTTTAAATTTAAAATGACGCGCGATTTAAAAAAATCTCGCGAGCTTCTCGACATTCTTACATAATCGCTGTATGGACAGTATTTATACACTCGGGTTTTTTTACTTGTGACTTTTTTGTTGATTATATTGCTTCAATGACATTTAACGCAAAACATATTTATTATACATATAATTTGGTTCGCAATATTTTATTTTTCAACGAGACATCAAGAACACGGCTTCCCGCGAGATTCTCTAATCCCGAATTACTCGTAAGGCTCACGAGATTCTCGAATCTCGAATTACTCATAAGGCTTGTGGGATTCTCGAATCCCGAATTACTCGTAATACTCGCGATCTTCTCGACTTTCAATTCAGTCGCTGCATTGGCAATATTCTATACATTGGGTTTTTTACTTGTGGTTTGCGAACATCTAGACTTGTGCTCCAGAATAAATCGTAAGCTCTATATAAAACAGCCAATGAATCGATTAATTTGAATGTCGAGAAGTCCGCGAGCCTTACGAGTAATTCGAGAATCTCGCGAGAAGGCGAGACTCGCGAGAAATCTCTTCTGGAACATGTTCGAGAAATCGTAAGCTCTATTTTGTATTGGCAGTAGCTGATTTGCTATTCAATATTTAAAAAAATAACCTACGCTTTTTGATGTTGCGTATTTGACATGATGTAGCAAATGCACAGCCGTATAAAATGTTGGCGTTTTGTGTAAAAATAATAAAACAGTTTAGAAATACAATGATGGTAGATCATTTGCAGAAAATCCTGAACTTCCCTTTTGATTCATTACACTCTTGGAAAAACTACACAAATAAAGACCTAACTGAAGTGGCCCAGGCTACCTTTAGTACTCCTGCAACCCAGGTTATGGTAAGGACAGCGTTTTCCACTATAGAAGTTACTCTCTCGACCTACAAGTAAATATCGCTGGAGGTTTACTACACCTTTTCCAATTTAAGTTCAGAAATTTACAACTCAAGTTCAGAAGAGTGCAATTCAAGTTCAGAAAATTAAAATTCAAGTTCAGAATTTCCAATTTAAATTCAGAAATTTACATTTTAAGTTCAGAAAATTACAACTCAAATTCAGAAAATTATAAGTAGGTGTTATTTTTCAAAAGTTATTCCAATTCATAATACGTTATGCAATACTACACCTTTTTCAGTTTAAGTTCAGAAAATTACAACTAAAGTTCAGAAAATTACAATTCAAGTTCAGAATTTCCAATTTAAATTCAGCAATTCCGAATTCAAGTTCAGAAAATTACAACTCAGGTTCAGAATTTTTATTTCAAGTTAAGAAAACTACAACTCAAATTCAGAAAATTGCATTTCAAGTTCAGAAAATTACAACTCAAATTCAGAAAATTATAAGTAGGTGTTATTTTTCAAAAGTTATTCCAATTCATAATACGTTATGCAATACTACACCTTTTTCAGTTTAAGTTCAGAAAATTACAACTAAAGTTCAGAAAATTACAATTCAAGTTCAGAATTTCCAATTTAAATTCAGCAATTCCGAATTCAAGTTCAGAAAATTACAATCTAAATTCTGAAAATTGCAATTCGAGTTCAGAAAATTACAATGCAAGCTTAGAATTTTCAATTCAAGTTCAGAAAATTTGTCGGGTATTTTTTTTTCATCCAATGGAAATAAATGTATGTTAGGAAGCATTGGACAATTTAACTCGTTTAAATCAATTTTGCGAGGTAGCGAAGAAAAAAATCTCGCTCATAAGAAGCAATTGCAATGCCATCCAGCTTTATTCTCAGCGTCACATCCATTGATCTGCACTGAGTATGAGAGCAGTGATGACGATGAACAGTCAACGGAGCGTCCACACTCCCGGAATGTACACACCTTGAAGAAAACTTGGGGTACACTATACCCAAGCAACAATTTTGGCAACATGGTCAACGAAGCATCAACACTTCCACAAGTAACATATAAGTATAAAATTAGATAATTAAAAAACTTTTGAAAATTAAAACCCTACTTATAAATTTCTGAATTTGAACTGTAATTTTCAGAACTTGAAATGTAATTTTCTGAACTTGAATTGTAATTTTCTGAACTTTAATTGTAGTTTTCTGAATTTAAATTGGAATTTCTAAACTTGAATTGGAAAATCTAAACTTGAATTGTAAATTTCTGAACGTGAATTGTAAATTTCTGAATTTAAATTGGAAATTCTGAACTTGAATTTTAATTTTCTGAACCTGAATTGCAATTTTCTGAACTTGAATTGTAAATTTCTGAACTTAAACAGGAAACGGTGTAATATGTTATTTGCAGAAGTATTGACGCTTCGTTGGCAATGGTGGCTTTGATATGCTGTACCCCAAGATTTCTTCAAGGCGTGCACATCCCGAGCTAAGAAATCAAACGGAGGATAACTCTTTGCAACAAGTGCAAGGGGACGCTCCGGCCATGAAAATACTTCAGTCGACACCGCAGTTTGGAAGCAGTGGAAGGGGGAAACTTCCACAAATTGGAATCTCTGAACTTGAATTAAAACTTTCTGAATATGAATTGTAAATTTCTATGGGTCCCACCCCCCGCTTCGGAGCACCCCGTTAATATGTTTTGATCGATCTAAAATTTTTATTTTCCGCCTTCGGATTATTGGTGTCGAGGTCAATACGCATATTTTGACACCTCTTTCGATATTTTTGGACGCGTATTAGCAGTGTCGTGCGGTCGTATAGAATTACCAAAAGATTAGTCCAAACTGACTCGACCGATGATTTAAGTTTTAAGCAGTTCCTCTTTAACGTTTCGTGTAAGAATTTTTTTGCAGTATCCGTAGAAAGGGCAGAATACTTTACGCATTTTCTAAGCTAAATTTAACACACACAGAAGACATACAATTGAGACAAGCATCTTCCTTTCGATTTAAAAATGTAATTAGCGACGAAGATGAAATATGTAACGAATTTTTTCTGCACTGAATCATTTTTAGAAGCTGCCGCGCACAAAAATTCTTGATTCTTTAATGTTATATTTCTTATGGAGCGTTATGAAAAAGTGATGAGAGTAAAATTTAAAGAAAATATGACACAAAAGTCACAGGTTGAATATGCCATTCGTGTGTATGTTTGCTGTGGATACTGCGAGCAAACTTGCCTTAAATGGGATGCATACGAATGTGTGCAAGGTGAATTAAGTACAAGATGTTGTTATCCCAACAGATGACTGCTTCTTCTTGATTATTTTCCATACAACGCCTTGTACAACAATATGTCAGTTAATCGAAATCAATGAAAATTTTCTTTTGACTTGACATTCTTCTGCACGGCGAATTTGTTGAATTCGCTTTGCCACGATCTGTAGTGGAATTCACTAGCATATAACGTTGCGATTTGTCGAGATTTTAATTAACGATTTTGTCGATTGCCTTATCGATTGCACTATTAACTAACTTAGTTTTAGCGACTCGAAATAAATGAGATTTAAATTTCGTTTTAATAGTAGAAAATTGGCAGCACAGCTTAACGAAACCTAAAAAATGAGAAAAGCACAAAAGAAATGCCAAAAATAAATAAATTCCGTATACTAACTGCTTTTAAAAGTCATTATTGTGCAAGTTTTTACCTGATTCGCAGTTATTCTTGTACCCCTTAATTGACCATCAAGTTGAGAAATAATATCATGAGCCAGGTCTGGGGTTAGTCGTTACAGCTTTCGAAACTCCGTTGCATTCAAGAGGAATCAAATAAAATTTGATTTATAAATAAAGCAGCTTTTCGTGTTTGAAAGTATTTAATTAAAGTTCCGATTTTCTTTTTATACTCAGTTGAGCAGAGCTCACAGAGTATATTAAGTTTGATTGGATAACGGTTGGTTGTACATATATAAAGGAATCGAGATAGATATAGACTTCCATATATCAAAATAATCAGGATCGAAAAAAAATTTGATTGAGCCATGTCCGTCCGTCCGTCCGTCCGTCCGTCCGTTAACACGATAACTTGAGTAAATTTTGAGGTATCTTGATGAAATTTGGTATGTAGGCTCTTGAGCACTCATCTCAGATCGCTATTTAAAATGAACGATATCGGACTATAACCACGCCCACTTTTTCGATATCGAAAATTTCGAAAAACCGAAAAAATGCGATAATTCATTGCCAAAGACGGTTAAAGCGATGAAACTTGGTAGATGGGTTGACGTTATGACGCAGAATAGAAAATTAGTAAGATTTTGGACCACTTTTACAAGAAGGTAATTTTAAAGTTTTGCAAGCTTTAATTTGGCAGTCGTTGAAGATATCATGATGAGATTTGGCAGGAACGTTACTACTATTAATATATATGTGCCAAATAAAAATTAGCAAAATTGGATGAAGAACACGCCCACTTTTTAAAAAAAAATTTTTTTTAATTCAAATTTTAACAAAAAATTTAATATCTTTACTGTATATAAGTAAATTAAGTCAAAATTCAACTCCAGTAATGATATGGTGCAACAAAATACAAAAATAAAAGAAAATTTCAAAATGAGCGTGGCTCCGCCCATTTTCATTTAGTTTGTCTAGAATACTTTTAATGCCATAAGTCGAACAAAAATTTACCAATCCTTCTCAAATTTGGTAGGGGCATAGACTCTATGACAGTAACTGTTCTCTGTGAAAATGGGGGAAATCGGTGGAAGCCACGCCCAGTTTTTATACACAATCCACCGTCTGTCCTTCCGCTCGGCCCTTAACACAATAACTTGAGCAAAAACCGATATATCTTTACTAAACTTAGCCCACATACTTATCTGAACTCACTTTATCTTGGTATAAAAAATGACCGAAATCCGACCATAACCACACCCACTTTATCGATATCGAAAATTACGAAAAATGAAAAAAATGCCATAATTCTATTCCAAATACGAAAAAAGGGATGGAACATGGTAACTGGATTGGTTTATTGACGCAAAATATAACTTTGGAAAAAACTTTGTAAAATGGGTGTGACACCTACCATATTAAGTAGAAGAAAATGAAAAAGTTCTACAAGGCGAAATCAACAGCCCTTGGAATCTTGACAGGAATACTGTTAGTGGTATTGCATATATAAATAAATTGGCAGTACCCGACAGATGATTTTCTGGATCACCTGGTCCACATTTTGGTCGATATCGCGAGAACGCCTTCACATATACATCTAAGGGCCACTCGCTTTTAAATCCCTCATTAATACCTCTAATTTGATATCCATATCGTACAAACACAATCTAGAGTCACCCCTGGCCCACCCTAATGGCGATATCTCGAAAAGGCGTCCACCTATAGATCTAATGCCCACTCCCTCTTAAAATGCTCAGTAACACCTTTCGTTTGATACCCATATCGTACAAACATTCTAGAGTCACCCCTGGCCCACCCTAATGGCGATATCTCGAAAAGGCGTCCACCTATAGACCTAATGCACACAACGGCGTCCACCTAGGGAACTAAGGATCACTCCTTTTCAAAATACTCATTAACAGCTTTCATTTGATACCCATATCATACAAACATATTCTAGAGTCACCCCTGGTCCACCTTTATGGCGATTTCTCGAAAAGGCGTTCACCTATAGAACTAAAGCCCATTCCCTTTTAAAATACTCATTATCACCTTTCATTTGATACCCATATCGTACAAACACATTCTAGAGTCAGCCCTGGTCGACCTTTATGGCGATATCTCGAAAAGGCGTCCAGATATAGAACTAAGGATTACTCCCTTTTAAAATACTCATTACCACCTTTCAATTGATACCCATATCGTACAAACACATTCTAGAGTCACCCTGGCCCACCCTAATGGCGATATCTCGAAAAGGCGTCCACCTATAGACCTAATGCACACAACGGCGTCCACCTAGGGAACTAAGGATCACTCCTTTTCAAAATACTCATTAACAGCTTTCATTTGATACCCATATCATACAAACATATTCTAGAGTCACCCCTGGTCCACCTTTATGGCGATTTCTCGAAAAGGCGTTCACCTATAGAACTAAAGCCCATTCCCTTTTAAAATACTCATTATCACCTTTCATTTGATACCCATATCGTACAAACACATCCTAGAGTCAGCCCTGGTCCACCTTTATGGCGATATCCCTAAACGGCGTCCATCCATAGAACTATGGCCTACTCTCTCTTAAAATACTCTTTAATACCTTCCAGTTGATACACATGTCATACAACCACATTCCAGGCTTACCCTAGGTTCATTTTCCTACATGGTGATTTTCCTTATTTTGTCTCCATAGCTCTCAACTGAGTATGTAATGTTCGGTTACACCCGAACTTAGCCTTCCTTACTTGTTTTTAACTAAAATTGCCAGAAATATTAATTTCGTGATTTTTAACGCAGCCAATTTACTTGCCGTTTGTTTAACGACACAGCTGATCGTCGATAAACAAATATCGATACAAAATAGTTGCTGAATAATGAAATCGTTATAGTTATCGATTCGCAAATAAAGCGATGGTGGTTAAAAAAGTTAGTGAATTCCACTACTGGTATAGATTCGCCTTGGATGTGTGTAAATATGTATTCAAATTTGTAGAAAAGCTTTACAGCTACGCGGAGAGTGTTTTTGAAAAGTTTCTTTCCGAGATGTGGATATGGGACCAATCTATTCGAGCAAATTCTATCAATGGTTCGATTTGCTTGAAATTTGGTATATAAAAAATAAATAAATTAATGTAAGGCGCGATAACCTCCGAAGAGATTTTAGGCCGAGTTTCTCTTCCAATTTGCGTCGTGCTCCTTTTTAATTTTTCCTACAAATTGGCGGGACGGGACTTACTTGTTTTATGCCGACCCCGACCGGCATCTGCGAGGCAGATGAGTTTTCATTGAGAGCTTTTCGTGGCAGAAATACACTCGGAGCGCTTGCCAAACACTGCCGAGGGGCGACCCCGCTTATAAAAATTTCCTTTAATTGAAAAACCTTATTTCTAAAATTTTGATGTTGCTTTGCCCGGGGTGTGAACCCAGGGCATTCGGCATGGTACGCGGAGCACGCTACCATCACACCACGGTGGCCACCGGTAGGAATATAGGAAGCACTTTTTATCATAAGCCACTGATAACTGAAGTTCCGATTCAGTCATTACCGGAAGATTAATTCGTTAATTTATGTTACACTTAGTGTAAATAATAAATATTTATTAAGTTTTTCAAATTTATACTAAACTTTATAGATTTTGCTGACTATTTTTTTCAAGTCCTTTTATTATTTTATTGTATTTAATTATTTGCATGCAATTAAAAACAATTTTTTTAATTCCAAAAAACTATAAGCGCCTACATAAGTAATCGCACCTATTTTTTATTAGGTTGGTAAATACTACCTATGTACCAAATTTCAAGTAAATCGCTCAACAAACAAGCCTTTGCCATTTAAACTAAAATTTTTGCACGCAGGCAATCACGTAGTGAAACACAAAACTCCTTCGTAGTGTGCACGAGTTGCACAAGTGCACGCACACTAGTTTGACTGTCTTGTGTATTTCAATGCACACTAAGAGTTCTGTGTAATATCGTGACAAACACAATAAACAAAAACGATTCGAGTTTCTCCAGAAGTGTTATTACTTTATGTTTGGCAGTGTGCATCGTAAAGGCGAATACTAAACAATGCATTTGTGCTGACTAACACTCTTGCAGGTGGGTCTACGGGCCAATCATCAACCTCTCCCTCTTTCTATAACAATGCTAATACAGTTTTTTCAAAAAAATTTCCTTTAAATCTTAAATCAGGTTTGTTGATCATTCATTACATTTTTGATTTGTTCGACATTTGCAAGTTTGTAATTGTGATCGTTATTTTTTTGACAAAATAATTATTATTTGCTTGCTTTCTTTATATTTCGTTTACTAATTTAGGTGGGAGAGGCCGAACGCATGCATAATGTAATGACAGAAGATGGAGGATGTTTTGACAGCTGTCATATCAACAGTCTTTAGCTCCAAGTTGTTTTATGGTAGTACGGGAAAATGGGGGCATAAAAACGGCCGTTTTGTAAAATAGTATTAAACTTCATGACACGGGAAAAGAAGGAAATTAAGAGTTTACACCAAAGAAAGCTAGAGTGCGAAGAAGCAAGGAAAAGAATATTTTGTGATACAATAAATGCAAGAAGGAAAAACAGAAATTTTAGGAAGATAGAGAAAATGAGAGAAAAGACAAAATATATTAAAAGGTTGAAGAATAAAATAGTTTCAACAATTGTTACAGTGAAAGTAGATAACAGGTTTTGAAGTCCTGGCTCTCTTGGACTCAGCGGCGAGTGCCAGGTGCTTAGGAAAAGTTCAGCGGCACTTCTATGCGGTAAAGGGGCCTTAATTGTGCCAATCAGGGGCCAAAATATCCGAACCGCGAACGGGGAGGAAACCGCCGTGGTAGGAGTAATAAAGTTACCGGTTGTGTGGGATAATTCGATGGAAGAATTAGAACAACAACAAGTTTATTTAGGTACAGACTTTTGGCAGGCATTCCGTATGATTGTTGTGAGCAAAGGTTTAAATGGCAGTGTGAATGCTGCCAGTGTGGCGGAGCTCGTGCCCGCCGAGGGTGGCCTCTCTTTTGACGCAGTCCAACACGTTTTGACGACGGAACAAATCCATATGTTGGAGCGTGTGAATACCCAATTCCCGTCCTTCTCGGTATTGGGGTTAGGCCGCACAGACAAAGAGGAACACGCCATCGAGGAATTTCACCGGCCATACAAAAACTCATGTACGCAGAGTTGGTTCGAATGTTGGACATGGGAGTAATAAAGGAGTCCAAGAGTAGTTGGAATTCACCCGTATTACCGGTTACTAAAGGAACGAAGAATCGGCTTTGCCTAGACGCACGCAAAGTGAATGAAAGAACCATAAAGAACGCATATCCCTTAGCACATATTGATGGAATTTCGAGCCGCCTACAAGACACGAGATATATTTCCGCAATCGACTTGAAAGATGCTCTCTGGCAGATTCCCCTCGAGAGGAAATCACGTGAAAAGACTGCCTTCACTGTCCCTGGTCGACCCCTTTACCAATTTACTGTCATTCCTATTGGGTTGGGTTGTGCAATGCAGCACAACGAATGTGTCGTCTAATGGACAAGGTCATTCCGGCCGCTTTGCGTGAATCTGTTTTTGTTTATTTGGATGATTTGCTAGTGTGTTCTGAAGATTTCGTGTCTCATAAGTTGACGATTAATGTAGAAAAGAGCAAGTTTTGTTTTAAGTAGGCACGATATTTAGGGTACGTAGTCGGGGATGGTTGTATTAGGAAATATGCCAATAAAGTGGTAGCTGTGAGAGACTTTCCAGTTCCGAAAACCCCGAAGCAACTACGACGGTTTCTGGGCATGTCGGGCTGGTACCGACGTTTCATACAGGACTATGACGGACGAAGCAATCAAATCATTTGAAATTTTAAGGCAGAGTTTGGTTTCTGCACCGGTGCTCACATATTCTGACTTTAATCGTCGTTTTTATATTCAATGTGATGCATCAACTGACGGAGTGGGAGGGGTTTGTTCCAACTGGACGATGACCAGAACGAAAGACTGATTGCCTACGTTTCGGCATAACTGAATAAAGCGCAGAAAAACTACAGCATAACAGAACTAGAATGCTATGCTGCAATCGTGAGTGTTAAAAGATTCCGACCTTATGTGGAAGGAACCACGTTCACCATCATAACTTCGATATTCAACATCGAAAGGGTGCGCAAAACGTGGTTCCCGACATACTCTCACCAATGCACATGGACGAAATTTAGAAGAATGACAGAGCCATTGAAATTTGTCTCGAGTCACCGTGCTTCGAGTCGGGGGAGTATACGGAGTTGAAAAAGACGGCGACCGAGAACAAAGACAAACAACATGACTTATGTGTATCGGACGGTTACGTTTATAAACGGACGCAATTCGACAGGGGGACGATCTTCTAGCGGACCAGAACTGGAAGCTCTGGGTACCGTCGGAATTGCGACCGTGGCTGGTAGGGTCGGTTCACAGTTCACCGTCCGCCGGTCATGTTGGCATCCACAAGACACTGTCCCTACTACGTCAAAAGTATTACTGGCCAGGTATGGCTACAGACGTATACACGTATATAAAAGATTGCGAAATTTTTAAAGTAAATAAAACTCAAAACGCTTTTAAACAACCGATGATGGGTAAACAGAAGCTAACAGAACGACCTTTCGAACGTTTGTTCATAGATTTTATGGGTCCGTATCCTCGTTCTAGTGATGGTAAAGTGTATGTCTTTGTATGTTTAGATCATTTTTCAAAATTCGTGTTTTTAAAACCAATGAAAAGGCCACTTCAACTGAGGTAGTAAAGTTTTTAGAAAAAGATGTGTTCCATGTGTTTGGTGTATCCGAATATGCCCATTCGAACAATGGGAAACAATTTGTTTCCGAGGTCTTTACTAGTTTCCTACAGAAATATGGCACCAAACATGTAAAAACCAAACATGTAAAAACCTTCTACTCACCACAGGGTAACGCTGCGGAGAGGGTAAACCGATCTGTCCTACAGATCATTAGATCATTTATAAAAGGGAGTTAAAAGAATTGGGACAAATGTGTCAGTGATGCCGCATTTGCACTCCGCAGCGTTACACATGCAGCCATCAACATGTCGCCGTACTACGCCACTTTCGGTATGCCTATGATACAGCATGCTGCATCATATGAGCTATACCGAAAGCTGGCAGCGGTAAAGGATGTTGATTGCGAGGTAGAGGCTCCAGGTGATAAACTGCAACTAACTCGAAACAAAATTATGAAAGAGCTGAAGTTGGCCCATGAAATAAGCCAAAAGTTATACGACACTAGAAGTAGAGATGTGAAGTTTAATATTGAATAAATGGTATATCGCCGAAACTTTAAGCAAAGTTTCCAAGTCGATAATTATAACGCCAAGCTATCTCCGAAACAAATAAAATGTATCGTACTTAATTCCATAGGGAATTCGATGTATGAGCTTGGCGACAGCAATGGGAAAACGATCGGCGTATACCACGCTAAAGACATTTTTGCAAAATAGTTTAATATTTTTTTGTAGTGCTAGTACCTTTGTTCTATGTTATTTATTTATTAATTGACGTAGTTTATTTATTTATTTATTGACGTATTGCATTCATTAATTTATGGACGTATGTGATTATTTTAGTAATTTTTTTTTTATTTTTCTTGACTTTTTTCATTTAATTATTTTTGCATTTATTTTTATTTTTTTTATTTATTTATTTTACATATATTTTTTTATTTTACTTGACTATATTATCTGTGATATTTTATTTTATTTAATCCTTCTATTTCGCCTTTTTTTTTACCAGTCATATTTCATTTTATAGTTTTGTTAAGTTTTATTATCTGTGATATTTTATTTTTTTTAATTTATTCTAGATTTTAGATTCTATCTTTGATATAGGTCACGTATGGTATAAGGAGTAGAAGTAAACCAGTGACTTAGTATGTATGTAGATGTAGCAATAGAACCAAGCGTTAACAGTAAAATTAAGCCCTGTATTGAGTCGTGGGTCGAGGCCACACTTTGGACGGGAAACAAAAGGCTGCAGGCTGCGTTCAAGTTTTTCTTTTTACGCACACGCTCCATAGTGCAGGCACCATCGGCGGTTGCGAGCCTGTAACAACAGCCTTGCATCATAAGCACTGGTGCGAGTGAATGGCAACATTATATCCCTGCAAAAAATTGTGCGATTAGTCCCTAAAGAGACATGTCCCCGATTAATCCCTTTCGGGTATGATTGGTCTATAATTATTCCCAATTGATCCCTCATGGTACTTTATATCGATACCTTTATTTTGTAATATTTATCTGTTACTTTATCGATGACAACTAAAAAAACACATTTAGTAAGTTTTTGGAACATTTATATTCCTTTGCTATGCTTAAAATTTGTTTGTTGCAATATATATAAGTTGACATATTTTTGTATTGCCCTTTTTTGCGAAATTATCAGCTCCAATTCCAACACGCAACTGATGGCCACCGGTTTTAGACACATTACAGTGTTGAGTGCAACCGTGCACCGTGCAATTGGGCATAGTATGTATGGCGTTATACGCAAAGAAATATGAGAGTTATAGATAACAAAAGTTTGCAATCGGGAATTTACTACCACTAGTTTTGGAACAGCTGAAATAAGAAGTCAAATAAAAGTAAAAGCGGCTCAGCTAAAATTTAAAAAAATATATAATTGGAGATTTCAGAAGAGGAAATCAGGAGCAACAAGGAGAAGGCGAAGGTGTTTCCAAAATGAATAAGGTAAGCAAACGTCATATTAGGAGATTAGTTAATAGGGAAAGAACTAAGAACCGGGAAAAGTTGAGGTTAGGTAGAAATGACGCAGAATCAAGAGCGCCAGCGAGTAGAATTGTGGAAAGGGAAGAAGAATAGCTATCTATTGAGCAAAGCCGTCCAGTACAGGTACCATTCAGGGAGGGCCTAAAATTGTGGGCGATACGAAATAAGGAAACCCACAAAAGCATTAAAGAGCTTCTAGCACTTCTAAGAGAACAAAAAATGGATGTCCCTAAAAGTGCTGAGACTCTACTAAACCAAGATAAAAGTAGATTACTTTTGCAAAATGTTAATCCCGGATTTTTTTTCAACTTTGGAATTAAAGCGCAACTAAATAAAATGTCTGACATATTACGGGATTATAATACCATAGTTGCAGATGTAAATATATCTGGCCTTCCATTGTACCGTAGCAGTAGGATGCAGTTGTGGCCAATTTTATTTAGAATTGTTAATATGCCTAATGTATCTGTTTTTGCTACTGGTGTTTATGTTGGAAATAGTAAACCAAGTTCCATAGAACAATTTTTTAACGATTTTATTTAGGAAGTATCTGAACTTCAAGCTAATGGGTTTGAATGTAATGGACGTTGCATTGCGTTTGAAGTAAGAGGGTTTGTATGCGATGCACCAGCAAAAGCGTTTCTTTGTGGGATACCGAGCCACTCCTCATGCCATGGTTTTGCCAAATGCACTCAAGTGGCGGGAAAAATCGATGGTGTTTTAACCTACAGTTCGAACGTAGGAACACTTGTGTCAAATAATGATTTTCTTGAACGCAAGTACCCATTTAAACATTCACCTGCTTTCAAAGTTAATTTGTCGCCTCTTGAAAAAGTGAATATCAAAATGATATCTCAAGTTCCTCTAGATGTTATGCACCTTATCGACTTAGGAGTGATGAGAAAGTTTCTATTAAGAATAATTAACAACAATTCAAACTATAAGTTTAAAAAAGAAACGAAAATTAACATATCTCAAAAGCTAGTTGATTTATCTTCTCACATTACGAAAGAATTTGGTCGAAAGCGCAGAAGTTTGGAAGAAGTATCGAACTGGAAAGCTACCGAATTTCGAATGTGTCTTTTTTATTATGGGATTTAGGTCTTTAAAGACGAACTTCCTGACGATATTTATTACCTATTCCTTCTCTTGCATTGCGCTTGTAGATTATTATTCTGTCCCAAAACCTTTAGGGTAAATATTGAGGTAGCTAGAAATTTACTAAAATCATTTGTAGAAAACTTCGCAGTTGTGTTTGGGGAAAACAGCATTTCGCATAATGTACACGGCTTACTTCATGTTTCAGATGACGTTGAAGAACTAGGTATTCCTTCAAGTTATTCTGCATATGCCTTTGAAAACTATTTACAGATTTTAAAGTCATATGTAAAAAAACCTACTCATATATTGCAACAAATCGCTAAAATGGTGAAACATGAGAATATTGTGATGCCTCCCAAATTCTCCGGTTTCAAAATTAAAAATGATATTATAAAAAGTTTTCACTTTAGCGAATTTATGTTGTCAAAAGATAGTCCAAATAATTTCTGTGCTGTGAAACCATTTCTGTACATAAAAATAGAAGAATTTAAAGATGTAAATAGCATACTTGTTAAAGGCAGAACCCATTAATTCCCGTACATAGGGACTATGTACTGCTGATATTACTCTGACGTCTTATGCAGAAGAATTTTCCCTGGATGATGTGGAGTACAAATTGATGTGCATCCCTCTTCCTGAGAAATTACTTTTAATTCCAATATTACACACCTGCATGTAAACAAAAAAATTGTATCACTTTTCCATTAATAACTTTATTTCTTTTACGAGCATGTCTTGAAAAAGTACGAGGGCCAGCATCCCACTCCCTCGGCGGCGCAGATTCCAACAAAAAAAGCAAAATGTAAGCATTAACATGCAGCATTAATAATTTATTTCTAAAAACTAACTATGTAAGTCTTTGAAATGTTAGTTCCCGTTCAAATAGACAACCCTGGACCAAGTTTGACCATATCCAGTGAATGTATCGTTGAATCGCGTAGGATCAGTGTCTCGACGTCTGTCAGTGATTATAACAGTGGTAAATGATATGAACTATGAACTTTTGAAGAGCATGGAACATTACAAACCCATAGAATTGACCATTTGTATAAAACATTTAAAGCAACAGAAAATCTGCACTTAAGAGTTAATTACTATTTTAAGTGTATTCCACTAACAGAATTTTAAAATGTTTGATTTTAGATACGAACAGAGGCGTGCTTGAAGTTATGTGCTGCAGTCACTGCAGTAAGTTTGAAGATCAGCTTGATGCAATCCTTAAAAAACTTGAGGATCTACCATTGGCAGTTGAAAATCAGAACATTGCTATCATGGATGAAATTGCTGGTCAAAAAGTAGCCACTGAACAGCTGGTTCGTCAGGAAGCCCAAAGTGTTCCGGTCACCAAGTATTTTCCAATTTGTAAAATACAGGAATTAGAGCATTTGGAAGAAAAGATTACAACTGCCAGCAAAGATGTTTATGTAAGTATATTTGCTGAATAGTATAGTAAATGTTGCAATACCACGCATCTAGTATTCTGATGACGGCATAAGTACAAATAATACAGAGGACAATAATATTTTTTGGGTTTGTTTAATATTTTAACCGATATTCAAATAAACCTAATGGGTTTTATAGAAAATGTTCTGAATATAGAAAAGTTTTTATCTCCTTTGTATTATTTGTGTGACAGTACTTACAGGCTTTCCAGAATGTTTTTATGAGGTTTTGAACTTTAAGATACTTAAGTACATATATTTATGAGTTTAGTTTGTAATATGATCTTGTTTTATTTCAAAGGAATCTGCGGTGTCGGCTATTTTGTGCAATAACATGAAAAATATCAAAATGCTGTTAAATATTGATGTAATAAACGACTTGAACATGGCTTGTATACATAGAAAAATTTCCCTAAAATCGTTCCCCAATTTTTACAGTACATTGACTGGTAATATTAGTGTCTCGAATTTGTTCAACCTGTTTAATATAAACCTTTTCTGTTTCAATAGGAGCTATTGCTAAAATGCCTTTCAAAGGATTGTCGCCAGAGGAAATGGTTAGAAAAGCCATAAATTTCGAAAAGGCAAAGTTTTTCAAGAGAGTTTATCGCCAAAAGAAAAAAGTTTCTTCAGCTACCAACTAAATTAAGATTATCCTTCATAACAGTATTAAATTGAACTGAGAAGTTTTATATTCGAGCGCATTAACTACACTAATTTAGTTAAGCTATTTATAACAATACTTAAATTATTCATAATTCGCATTATAAATTTAGAGAACAAACAGAATACAAAAAAAAATACAATCGAGGCTGTTAAAAACAAACGAGCCAGCATGAAATACAAGCAAAATAACTTAGGCCCGGTTTTACAGTGCGAGTTTAAACTACAGTTAAAGTTAACTAAATTAAATTTAACCTTGCCACTTTGGCCGCTTAAACTAAGATGAGCTGTAATATTTTGTGGAAAAAGACAAAGTGGCAAGGCAAATCTCTAGTTAACTTTAGCTGTAGTTTAAACTCGCACTGAAAACCGGGTCTTAGTGTCATATTGGTATAACGAAACTTTAAAGTGCGTATCAATGCATTCAATCAAAATTTGTATATACTTTGAATATGCTATTGTGGAATATTTTATTTTATTTTATTAATATCCATATATTAAACAGTAACATAAATTAATGTCGTTACTAAATTATTTGAATCTGTTTATTAAATACCTACTTTAAACCTTTACATTTCATATATCTGTGGAAATATTCTAAAGTAGCCTACCTCGGTCTGCTATTAAATATCACAGTATATATAATCGATATATTAAAAGCTAATCCGGTTTGTTAAACAATGTATATACAGTTGCGAACACGAAAAAAGCAGTAAAAATTTTTAACGTATTTTATCAGTTATTTTCGTCTTTTATTTATATTCGTTAATTTAAAAAAAAACTTTAATCAATTATATAATCAAAAACATGTAAACTAACTATAAACATAAATATATCTCCACTATCTATAATAAAACAAATCCTTATAAACATTTGAATTCATGGTCTAAATGTGTACACTTTTCAAATATGTATATACGTGAAAATAAAGTATATAAATTTTTTCCACTGTACAAATGTTTCGCTTAAAAATAAAAATTAATAATTTACATCAATATCAATTAAAAACAAATCTACATGTTTTAAAAGGATTCTTTTTTTATTTCATTTAAGTAGCTGAAAAGATTTTGAAAGGTTTGGCAAAAAATGGTCCGTTTCTGCATCTCTTCGGACCAATATGCGCCTAGTCTCTTCCTGCTACGTTAGGGGTAAAAAATGTAACCACTCTCTATTTATACCCTTTCGGGTATAAATGGGTCCAATTAGTCTCTTCATAGGACATGCTCGAACAAAAGGGAACAATTCATTCCATATAAAGAGATCAAAAGTGGTATTAGTCGCATGCTCCTTTGCGACTAATCCCGGATGTATCCCGGACTAATCGCATTTTTTGCAGGGTATTTATTCGTTTATGTAGATACATAAAGATTGAATTATTGATGTGAATGTTTGTAGTTTACAGTCTCTCGCGCGCACATAGGCGTATAAGTAAATGCATCTGTGTGTGCCATTTCTCTGGGCTGGCTTATATATGTGTATACTTGATTTGATTATTAACGTAAATACTGCTTGGCATGGCCTTAGCATCGCCTTAGTGATGGGATAACTTAGTGATGCTAATATCCATGACAATATATATAAAATATAAATAAACAATGTTTACAACAAAAACAAAATACAAAAATTAATAACAAAATTACAAAAACCCAAATATAATAATTACTAACAAAAATACGCCTAAAATTCAACTGTGAAAAAAATTAGTATTTCATTACTGTTAAACACACGTAAGCCAATTTTTTTAAGCGCTAACGCAAATAAATGAAAAATACGAGGAGTATTAAACAATTAAAAACAAACAACAACTGAAACAAAGCATGCGATTAACTTCATAAAGCTCTATATCTACATACACACATGTTTTATATAAACACCCCTCGAAGTTGTCGAACTTAAAATAGTTAAATTAGTAAAATAAAGAAAAAAAAATGCTAAGTCAATAAAAGCGCGTGTTTAACATTTGGGGTATTCACAAAGTGTCGTTGCATGCGCTATAGTGTTAATGTCGTACAGTTATTATTGACGACAATTTGACGTGTTATGACACTTTGTGAATGTAAAAAATTTAAGGTTCTATTCGAGTGCGCATGTTCGATAATTTTTAATTGAGCAAAACTCAGTGTTGTAAATTTAGAAATACGGAATAGTTAATATACATTGCCCCGAAAACAAAAAAAAAACTTTTTGATTTCAAAGCATGTTCTCGTCGCTAATTTGCCATCATAGATTAGAGCTATCTACGGATCTATCTCTTAATATTTTATTAAATCTCAAATACGTCTTGTCTCTTCAAATATTACACAGCAAACTGATTTATTTAATTTTCATATTTCTGACACATATTTCTGAGAGTGCTATATAAATCTAGTATTACTAGTTCCTACATTACTCTTTTCTTTTAATTTTGAAAATTATGTTATCATAATCTTCTTGATATAATATGAATTACTGCATGAATCGCTGTGGTAGTCGTATTTGTCTTTTATTCGTTGCCGGTGTTGCTTGCTCAACAGAAACCTTCTTAAGATGCGCCAAATTTCTTCTATATTTATTATTAGTCGCATGACTTTGGAGTGCTACATCACTTCTTTTCCTCTTTATGACTTGATGCATTACCGGATCATAATTTGGTGCTAAAATGATTACGCCCTCCACACTTATTACAATTTTTTACAATAGCCTGGCAACGCTCATCATTTGCTCGATGACCAGTGTGGTAGTCGTTAAATATACCACTAATTATTTTACACGCACTATTTTATTTTTATAAAATATCTTTATTATAATCACTCCTAAATGTATGCTCATAATTCGTTTTAAAAATTTTATATCAGAATGCAAATTTTTGAAACAATCATTTCAAAATTGAAATATAAAAAATTAACAAGAACAATTTAAAGTAGGTACATTTAAAGTTGAATATAAATATAACCCTACAATACTCCCTCTTCCGGAGATTTAACGTTAAATAAATTAAAAGTAACTCAATAGGAATAGATTTAATTTCATTATTTATCTCAATTTTAAAGTTTTTAATATCTTTTTCAATAACTCTATAAGGACCCTCATACGGATGCTGCAAGGAATGTTTGTTTATTACACGTACAAAAACAAAATGACAATCTTTTAGATCTTTTGGAACAAAAATACCGCTAGAATTTTGATGATGTTCCAAATTTGATTTAAAATTTTTAAAATATTCACGCAAACTATTTAAAACATCCGCTGAAGTTACCTTCTCTGTAGTTGAAACAAATAATTCACCAGGTAATCTTAAATTTTGGCCATAAACCATTTCAGCTGGTGTTGCCGAAATATCTTCCTTAAAAATCGATCGCAAACCCACAAGCACTATTGGTAACTATTCATACCAATCCCTGGACCCATTCCTAGCCATTATTGAAGATTTAAGCTGTCTATGAAAACGTTCTATCATTCCATTAGCTTGGGAATGATAGGAAGAAGTCGTTATTTGATGACTTCCAAGAAGTTTCGTTAATTCTGAAGACAAGTTTGAAGTAAACTGAGATCCCTGATCCGTTGTTATTTCCAATGGAACCCCAAAACGTGAAATATATTCCTTAAAAAATTTATTTACAACCGTAACTGCAGAAATATCTCTTAGGGCAAATGCTTCTGGCCAACATGCAAATCTATCAATTATAATTAATATGTAACGATATCCCTTTGAAACAGGCAAGGGTCCGACAATATCTAAGTGAATGTGTTCAAATCTAGCGTTTGGAATTGGAATTTTCACAACTAGAGATTTTGTATGACGATGTACTTTCGATTTTTGACAACTTATACATTCTTTGGACCAAGTATTGATGTCTTTATTCATTTTTGGCTAAAAATATTTCTTAACTATCAAACGACGTGTAGCTCTACTATCAGGATGTGAAATCCCATGTAACATACCAAATATTATTTTTCTTAAATTGTTTGGAATGAATGGTCTAGGATTTTCTCCTGACACTTCGCACCATATATTAAAGTTAAGAACAGGAATTTTTATTAGTTTCAAATTTAAAAATGTTTGCTCTGAGGTAAGTTTGCCTAATTCACTATCTTCTTGTTGTTCACTTTGTAAAATTTTTAAATTAATGTCCGCATTATTAATCGCTTCTACTTCAAACGCACGAGATAATGTATCAGCTACAACATTTTTCTGTCCTTTAATATACCTAATGCCATTCGTAAACTGTACAATGAATTCCATATGTCTAGTTTGTCTTGGACTGCGTCCTGTTTTTGAATTTAAAGCAAATACCAGATGCTTGTGATCTGTGAAAACTGTAAATTGACGTCCTTCTAGGAGGTAACGAAAATGTTTAATGTTCAAATAAATAGCTAACAGTTCCCTATCAAATGCGCTATATTTAATTTCGGATGGAGACAGTTTCTTTGCAAAGAATGCAAGTGGTTCTGATTTATTATTAAACGTATGATGTATGACACCACCTATTGCCGTATTGGATGCATCTACATTTAAAGAAAGTTTTGCATCTTTGTTAAAATGATTTAACAATATCGCATATGCAAACTTTCCTTTAATGCCTTCGAAAGCTTTATTAGATGTATCGTCCCAAATTAAAATCTTGTCTCGCTTCTTATTTGTTCTATTAATTAAATCATAGATAACTGTCGTAAACTCTGCTAATTTTGGTATATATCGATGGTAATAATTAACCATACCAATAAATTTTTGTGCCTGCTTAATAGATTTTGGACGATCAAAATTTCGAATGGCTAAAACTTTTTCTTCTGAAGGTCTAATTCCCGTTTCAGAAATATTATGTCCTAAAAAGTCAACATTTGTTACGCCAAAAGTACATTTACTTGGTTTTATATTTAAACCGTACTCCGTTAGGCGTTGAAATCGCGAAGATCTTTGAAATGTTGTTCCTCATTTTCGCTTGCCACTAAGAAATCATCAATATATGTAAAAACAAAGTCTAAATCATTAACTACTTCATTAATAAATCGTTGAAAAGTTTGCGCGGAATTCCTAAGCCCGAAAGGCATTCGTACAAATTCAAACATGCCACAAGGCGTAGTCATTGCAGTTTTATAGATATCCTCTTCTGCCATTGGAATTTGGTGATAAGCTCTTACCAAATCTAATTTTGAAAATATTTTCTTATTTCTTAGATTCATGTTGAAGTCATGAACATGGGGCAAAGGATAACGATCAGGAACTGTTACGACATTTAATCTTCTAAAATCTCCACAAGGACGCCAGTCATTTAACTCCTTCTTGGGTACAAGATGTAAAGGAGATGCTACCGCTGAATTAGAAGGTCTACATATCCCTGTCTTTACTAAAAAATCGAATTCAGTTTTAGCTACTTTGAATTTAATGGGGGCTAAACGTCTTGGTTTAGAAAATGGCAAATTTCCTTCAGTGACTAATCTGTGAACTGTTGTATGTCTAACTGGTTGTGAATAATCTGGTTCAGAAAATAAAGAAGGAAATTCTTTTAGTAACTTTGTAAATTTGTTATCAACAGCGAAAATTTTTGGTAGCGAAACATTACAAACACATGAAATTGTGTTAACTGAAAGACTTGTTATCGGACCTACTAAGCATTTGCGTTCAACATCAACTAAGAGACCATATTTACACAAAAAATCAGCACCGATAATTGGTTTAGCTATATCCGCTATTAAAAACGTGAACGGAAATTGGCAACGCAGTCCTAAATTAATATTTAAAAGTTTTTTACCGTATGTCGAAATGGTTGAACCGTTAGCTGCAGTTAAAATAATATCTGATGACTTTTTCGAACTTGAAGATTTTGAAACCGGAAGCACTGAAATTTCTGCTCCACTATCTATTAAAAAATTAAGTTTGTTTGTTTTATCAAAAATAAATAAGCGACGTGTAAAGGTGTCTAAATGTCCGTTGTTTGTCGCCGTAACAATGGATAACTTTAGTTTGACGAACTATGATTTTTAAAAGCGCATGTTTGTTCGCACTTCAAAGCCTGATTACCAAACTTATAATGATACCTACAGAGCCAATTTGGATTGTCACGAGACTTTGATCGATATCTAGAAGGACTTCTAAAACGATTCCTACTAAAAGATCGGGACCTTGAATAATTTTGACTCATCTGATTTTTAATTTCACTGATCTCTAATGACAATTTTTCAAAATTTTTGCACATCATGTTAGTTGTTTGAACCAAATTTAAAATAATTGCATTTTCGCTTTTAAAATTTGGAAAATTACTAACTGAGGCTATTTCATTTTTATTATAAACTTCCCAAATATTATCGGCTAATTTAACTAATTCACTTATTTCATTCAAATTCGAACTAGTAAGAATAATACTTAAATTTTTGGGTAACTTCCTTATCCAAAGCTTTTTAAGAATTTCTTTGCTAAAATTGTTTCCAGAGAGTAGCACTAGAGACCGATAAAACTCAGAAGGTTTACGATCTCCCATTTCTGAATCGGATAACACTCGATCTAATTTGGCATTCTCACTTAATGAGTGCCGTTCAATTAAAATTTTCTTTAATGCAGAAAATTTGTCATTTTCAGGAGGATTTTGAATAAAATCAAGAATTGTCATAATTACATCCTGTGGAAGTGCAGTTATGACATATTCATATTTTGTCCCTTCTTGAGTAATGTTCTTTCGACTAAATTGCATTTCAGCATGGATGAACCATGCTTCAGGGCAATTAGTCCAAAATTGGGGAAGTTTTACCGATGTAGCAAAAATTTCATTATTTTGATTCACATATGGATTTGGTAAACCATTTTGATAATTTTCATTATCCAAATCAATAAGTGAATCGTTTACTTGATTTCGTGGTGTAGATGTACGTATATTATTTGATGGTGAATGAAACATTGTTAATAGAAATAACTACAAAAATTATATTATAGGAAGAAATAAAAAAATGTCCGGAAAAGAGCGTTTACAAAACCCAAATTATTAATCTATTTTGATACATATACAGATACATATAAATAATATTAATACTAGATACAGCTCACCAAATATTTGTCGTAATGGTTTTAAAATTGATTGATGAATTTAGACAATGTATTGTGCAATGGCTTTAAAATTGATCGATGAAATACGACAATGTATTGTGCAATGGCTTTAAAATTGATTGATGAAATTAGACAATGTATTGTGCAATGGCTTTAATTGTTTTGTATTTGTAGCTTTTGTTGTTGTTGCTCTTGCAATGTTTGATTGAAAGGCTGATGTTAATGATGCAGCGGTAACGTCTGAAATAATGACAATCCAAAAATACGACGAAGACGACGTCGTGCAGTTGAAAATAAACTAATTTTATAGAAGTGAATCTAGTTTTTGGACCACCACGTCTACGTCAAATACGCGTTAGAGAGGGCTCTTGTGATGTTCACGATATATTTGGTATATATTTTCAACTTGTTTTTCAGATAATTCTTCGAGTAGTGAGGACACTTCACACTAGTTTAAAGGTATGAATTACAAAACTTTTAGCGAGTTAGAGCTGGACGTTGCAAGATGTTACGCACTTAATTTGAAAGTGAATTTAAATAAATCTCTTCGCTGGTCTTTTGTAAATCAATTAAAATTTGTTCAAGTGCACCATCTTTAACAATTTGTTTAAGAATTTGCTGATAAAAATGTAATAAGTTGGATATAGTAAACAGAACTATGGTATCGTTTTCGGAAGTCAATATGATTTCCACTCGCATAATATATAACTAGGAAGAGAATAAATCGATTTTGCTGAACATCAACCGGTGGCGTTATTATTTCATACAGCATACAAGAATTAAAATTTGATTCGTTGTTTTTTGAAGGACGGTTTTTATTTAATATATAAATCACTATTTAATAATAAGCACTATTTATTTTTATAAAATATTTTTATTTAACCGCTCCTAAAAGTATGTTACAAAACGTTTTTAAATATTTTAACCGAATGAAAATTTTTGAAAGACAATATTTTACAATTGAAAAATAAAAATTAACAAGAACAAAAAAATTTAATTTATTTAAAGTAGGTACATTTAAAGTTGAATATAAATATAACCCTAAACCGGATATAAATAAAATATAGATCAGGTACGCTCCGGTATCAAAGCACCATAAACTTTCATCTCGGAAATGATCAACATGAGCGCACTGCTACAACACCAACAACAACCACATTAAACCTTCTAGGCCATCCCACCCACAGGTCGCCAGAGCCATATTTAGCAGGAAATATGCGTATGATACATTCATATTTTTAACAGGAGTCAACTACCGTAGGTGAGGTTGACAATTGGGTTTCAGAAGCTCTTAAGCTATAAAGCTTTGTATTGCGCTTATCAAGTCCTAGAATTCCATAATTGCTTCCGTGCTCCCCGCTGGTACAGTTCTTGATAACGACCATGATAGGTTCGCGCAAGCGTTACACGTGTCCACAGTGATTTGATTTCGATTTATACACCACTAATGGATTGAATAGCCATGGTATTTTCATCGTATTTTACGATCGATATACCTACCGCGAGCATATTCATTACTCCTTACCCGCAAGGGATTATCGCATAAACAGCTTTGCTCTAACAATAGCATGAAACGAGAGAACGAGCGGGCGCTGAAGACGGCACAACGGCGAAATCCGTTTGTTCGGCAACCAAATTTGACGAAGGATAACGAAAACTCCTTTCAGTATACATTGTTTGAATCATTTCGGGAAGTTCTAACTTGCAAAGCTATATTTACTACTAACCGATTTTAAAAAGTAAATTACGATTAATTTTTTACAGTATAAAGTTTGAGATTTAGTTAAGAAAGTCCCTCTTAAATTTATATTTTAAGCGCTCATCAACGTGCTGAAACTATTTCAACGATTTCTCAGTTAAAAATTATGCCAATTTCTCTTTATGTATTACATACATACATGCACATTAGACTGGGTCGTAAAAAAAGTTGCTAATGTCCGCCACTAAATTTAAAGATTATGTTGACAGGGTTTCGGAAAAATTTTTTTTTTACTTTTTTAATCCTTCGAAATATAGCAGAAAAGGTTTTTTCGTGGTAACTTGGTTATTTGAAGTCCGATTTTTAAAATTGATATGCCATTATTTTGGCCATGAAAAGCTTCACATTCCGCTCGTATTTTTATACTCAGTTGAGCAGAGCTCACAGAGTATATTAAGTTTGATTGGCTAACGGTTGGTTGTACATATATAAAGGAATCGAGATAGATATAGACTTCCATATATCAAAATAATCAGGATCGAAAAAAAATTTGATTGAGCCATGTCCGTCCGTCCGTCCGTCCGTTAACACGATAACTTGAGTAAATTTTGAGGTATCTTGATCAAATTTGGTATGTGGGTTCCTGAGCACTCTTCTCAGATCGCCATTTAAAATGAACGATATCGGACTATAACCACGCCCACTTTTTCGATATCGAAAATTTCGAAAAACAGAAAAAGTGCGATAATTCATTACAAAAGACAGATAAAGCGACGAAACTTGGTAGATGAGTTGAACTTATGATGCAGAATAGAAAATTTGTAAAATTTTGGACAATGGGCGTGGCACCGCCCACTTTTAAAAGAAGGTAATTTAAAATTTTGCAAGCTGTAATTTGGCAGTCGTTGAAGGTATCATGATGAAATTTGGCAGGAACATTACCCCTATTACTATATGTACGCTTAATAAAAATTAGCAAAATCGGAGAAGGAGCACGCCCACTTTAAAAAAAAAAAAATTTTTAATTAAAATTTTAACAAAAAATTTAATATCTTTACAGTATATAAGTAAATTATGTCATCATTCAACTCCAGTAATGATGTGGTGCAACAAAATACAAAAATAAAAGAAAATTTCAAAATGGGCGTGGGTCCGCCCTTTTTCATTTAATTTGTCTAGGATACTTTTAACGCCATAAGTCGAACAAAAATTAACCAATCCTTTTGAAATTTGGTAGGGGCATAGATTTTATGACGATAACTCTTTTCTGTTGATGCCACGCCAAGTTTTTATACACAGTCGTCCGTCTGTCCTTCCGCATGGCCGTTAACACGATAACTTGATCAAAAATGGACATATCTTTAATGAACTTAGTTCACGTGCTTACTTGAACTCACTTTATCAATATCGCCCAATTTTTCGATATCGAAAATTACGAAAAATTAAAAATATACCACAATTCTATACCAAATACGAAAAAAGGGATGAAACATGGTAAGTTAATTGGATTGTTTTATTGACGCGAAATATAACTTTAGAAAAAACTTTATAAAATGGTTGGGACACCTACCATATTAAGTAGAAGAAAATAAAAAAGTTCTGCAGGGCGAAATAAAAAACCCTTAAAATCTTGGCAGGTATTACATATATAAATAAATTAACGGTATCCAACAGATAATGTTCTGGGTCACCCTGGTCCACATTTTGGTCGATATCTGGAAAACGCCTTCACATATACAACTACCACCACTCCCTTTTAAAACTCTTATTAATACCTTTAATTTGATACCCATATCGTACAAACTCATTCTAGAGGCACCCCTAGTCCACCTTTATGGCGATATCTCGAAAAGGCGTCCACCTATAGAACAAAGCCCCACGCCCTTTTAAAATACTCATTAACACCTTTCTTTTGATACCCATATTGTACAAACAAATTCTAGGGTCACCCCTGCTCCACCTTTATGGCGATATCTCGAAACGGCGTCCACCTATGGAACTAAGGATTACTCCCTTTTAAAATACTCATTAACACCTTTCTTTTGATATCCATATTGTACAAACAAATTCTAGGGTCACCTCTGGTCCATCTTTATGGCGATATCTCGAAAATGCGACCACCTATACAACAACCACCATACCCTTTTAAAACCCTCATTGATACCTTTAATTTGATACCCATATCGTACAAACACATTCAAGAGTCACCCCTGGTCCACCTTTGTGGCGATATTTCGAAACGGCGTCCACCTATAGAACTAAGGCCCACTCCCTTTTAAAATACTCATTAATACCTTTCGTTTGATGCCCATATTGTACAAACAAATTCTAGGGTCACCCCTGGTCCGCCTTTATGGCGATATCTCGAAACGGCGTCCACATATGGAACTAAGGATTACTCCCTTTTAAAATACTCATTAACACCTTTCATTTGATACCCATATCGTACAAACACATTCTAGAGTCACCCCTGGTCCACTTTTATGGCGATATTTCGAAACGGCATCCACCTATAAAACTAAGGCCCACTCCCTTTTAAAATACTCATTAATACCTTTCGTTTGATGCCCATATTGTACAAACAAATTCTAGGGTCAGCCCTGGTCCACCTTTATGGCGATATCTCGAAACGGCATCCACCTATGGAACTAGGGATTACTCCCTTTTAAAATACTCATTAACACCTTTCATTTGATACCCATATCGTACAAACGCATTCTAGAGTCACCCCTGGTCCACCTTTATGGCGATATCTCGAAAAGGCGACCACCTATACAACAACCATCACTCCCTTTTAAAACCCTCATTAGTACCTTTAATTTGATACCCATATCGTACAAACACATTCTAGAGTCACCCCTGGTCCACTTTTATGGCGATATTTCGAAACGGCATCCACCTATAGAACTTAGGCCCACTCCCTTTTAAAATACTCATTAATACCTTTCGTTTGATGCCCATATTGTACAAACAAATTCTAGGGTCACCCTTGGTCCACCTTTATGGCGATATCTCGAAACGGCATCCACCTATGGAACTAAGGATTACTCCCTTTTAAAATACTCATTAACACCTTTCTTTTGATACCCATATTGTACAAACAAATTCTAGGGTCACCCCTGGTCCACCTTTATGGCGATATCTCGAAACGGCGTCCACATATGGAACTAAGGATTACTCCCTTTTAAAATACTCATTAACACCTTTCATTTGATACCCATATCGCACAAACGCATTCCGGAGTCACCCCTGGTCCACCTTTATGGCGATATCTCGAAAAGGCGACCACCTATACAACAACCACCACTCTCTTTTAAAACCCTCATTAGTACCTTTAATTTGATACCCATATCGTACAAACACATTCTAGAGTCACCCGTGGTCCACTTTTATGGCGATATTTCGAAACGGCGTCCACCTATAGAACTAAGTCCCACTCCCTATTAAAAAACTCATTAACACCTTTCGTTTGATGCCCATATTGTACAAACAAATTCTAGGGTCACCCCTGGTCCACCTTTATGGCGATATCTCGAAACGGCGTCCACCTATGGAACTAAGGATTACTCCCTTTTAAAATACTCATTAACACCTTTCTTTTGATATCCATATTGTAAAAACAAATTCTAGGGTCACCTCTGGTCCACCTTTATGGCGATATCTCGAAACGGCGTCCACCTATGGAACTAAGGATTACTCCCTTTTAAAATACTCATTAACACCTTTCATTTGATACCCATATCGTACAAACGCATTCTAGAGTCAACCCTGATCCACCTTTAAGGCTATATCCCTAAATGGCGTCCACCTATAGAACTATGGCCCACTCCCTCATAAAATACTCTTTAATGCCTTTCATTTGATACGCATGTCATACAAACACATTCCAGGGTTTCCCTTGGTTCATTTTCCTACATGGTTATTTTCCCTTATGTTGTCACCATAGCTCTCGACCGAGTATGTAATGTTCGGTTACACCCGAACTTAACCTTCCTTACTTGTTTACTTTATATTCGCTTGCAACTCTGCGTAGTTATCACAATTACGAATGCCGGCGAAATTCGGTTTTGCCAAAATTATGTAGTTGAAATTAGATTGCATTACAAATAAAAACAATTACTTTACTTTTTTCGCAAAATATTTGAAACGAATGATAAATAAATTAATTAAATATTGTAATTGATGGATTTGCGATGCAAGAAACAAAATATGAAAGTAGAATGTAAGAACAAGATTTGAGATGTAATTGCTTTTGGGCGAAGAATACATGGTCATAAGCACTAACAGCTTAAGTCGATACAAGTTAGACGAGTGTACTATTAAGTGTATAGAGTCTATGAAATGAAACGTTGGGAACTAAGTATGAAACATAGTGTAAATTTAATGAAAGGATTTTAAATTTTCAAAAATTTCATATTAAAAATTCCACTAAAACTGTTGCATTACCGTTGTTATTTGCGTTCGTCTAAAAGCAATGTTATTTACATAATGTATATTACCTGGTCGACCGAGCTTTGTTCGGCAAACTTCGAGTATACCGCATAACATACTTTGTTCTACATGTCATCATTAATCAAACTCTACTTTTTTTATATGTACATCTATTATATAAAATTCTCCTGTCACAGTTTTAGAGGCTGAACTCCTGCGAAACGGCTGAACCGATTCTCATGAAATTTTGTGAGCATATTGGGTAGGTCTGAGAATCGGCCAACGTCTACCTTTTTTTCGCTACGTTTCTAGGGTCTTGAAATCAAAACGTGGACCCGGGTACCCCTAGAATGTGTTTATACAATATGGATATCAAATGAAAGCTGTTGATGAGTGCTATAATACAGGATAATTTTCATACCCCTGTGTGATTAGGGTCTCGAGATATAGGCCTAAACGTGGACCCGGATACCCCTAGAATGTGTTTATACAGTATGGATGTAAAATGAAAGCTGTTAATGAGTGCTATAGTACAGGATAATTTTCATACAACTGGCAGGGTAGGGTTCGAGATATAGCCCAAAACGTGAACCCGGGTACCCCTAGAATGTGTTTATATAATATGAATCTCAAATGAAAGCTGTTGATGAGTGCTATAGTACAGGATAATTTTCATACAACTGGGAGGCTAGGGTCTCGAGATATAGCCCAAAACATGGACCCGGGTACCCCTAGAATGTGTTTATATAATATGGATATCAAATGAAACTGTTGATGAGTGCTATAGTACAGGATAATTTTCATACAACTGGGAGGCTAGGGTCTCGAGATATAGCCCAAAACATCGTCCCGGATACCCCTAGAATGTGTGTGTATTATGGATATCAAATGAAAGCTGTTGGTGAGAGCTCTAAAGTTCATTGTGCTATTCGATTTAGTTCGATCAACCTGGAAAAAGTGATAAATATGCATGCGAAGCCGAAATAAACACAAGAACTAATAATACCCACACACCTATTTACATACGTCCTATTCGATTTGCCTGAAATTTCGAATATAAATTTGCCTATATTAGTATTTACGATGCTTTTTTCCGGAAAGTAAACCAGAGACGGACTGAGACTGGGATTAGGACTAGGACTGGGACTGAGACTGAGACTCGGAGTGGGACTGGGACTGAAACTCGGAATGGGACTGGAACAAAATACATACCACCCTCTGAGACTGGCAATAAGAGATGAAGAAGAATGAGAAAAACTTGAGAGAAGATAAAAGAGAGAAGGAGACTGAGAAAGAGATATAATGAGACGAAGATGGAGATGAAGCGAAAAATACGGAGGGAGGAGTGAATAAAAATATTAGGAAAAATTGTAGAGGGTTAGGGCAGAGTTAGACGGAAAAGGCTTATTACAATGTATGCAGATAGGCCAAATTTGGGGCAGAACAACGTCTGCCGGGTCTGCTAGTATATTATATATTTTTACATACCAATATTTAATTTCCTTAAAAATAGAATTATTAATTTCAAAAATTTTTTTAGTTATACACTATGAAAGTCTCAAAATTTTGTTATTGTAAATTTCACGAATGACAACTATCAGTTATTTTAATTAAATGTCAAATGTTACTTCCTAAGCGCTATCTGTGGGTAAGTAGTTAAGTGGTTAGATGTCGTCAAATTGAATTGAACTGGTGTTCAACGGTAGCAAATTATTATGGTAAGATATCTTTTTGCTATGGTGAGACATTTTTCTAATATTAGTCTGTGAGAAATTGCAATTATTCATTTCCTATTTGCCAAAAATACGGTGCCTTGATATTGCATTTCAATTTTATTAGAGTGTGTGAAATTAAGACAATTAAGTCGAATCATATGTAAGATTTTTTACGAAGATTTTTAACTTTAATGTTCTCCTTTAAAGCTTTAGTAGAATATGAGTAAGTAGAGTACTATTTCATCAAACTACCCCAACCCTAAAAGGCAATCCTACTCAAAAATGTCCATCTTGTAATGCGGAGTGAAATACGTTTCGTGTGATACCCATATCGGCATATCTCATGCGTTTTTTTTTTTTTTTTTAATTTCGAATAGGTGGCAATCTCGTGAAACATTATGAGTGGCAACACATACGTAGAAAGTCTTAGAAGTCTTATCCCTGTGTCAAATTTCATTTAAATCGGTTCAGCCGTTCCCGAGATCGTTCTGCTATACAAACGTACAAATATACAAGAATTGCTCGTTTAATGTTATAAGAATGATTTTCCGTCATCCCTTGTTAAATTTGATTTCGAGACAAACCGGTTTTTGCGTAGTGCCATCATCAGTGTCGATTTTCGTTCTCATGTGTTGTTGTCGTTTGTTCTGAATTTATAGTTCGTAGGTACATGAGCAGGTATTGTCAAAATTGATGCTTGTGTATATTTAGTCATATGTATGTACTGTGTGTTCATTCAGAACCGAGGGTGGTTTTTACTGATCAATTTGTGTAGCTGACTGTGGCATGTGAAGGTCCGTAATTTTAGCCGTTTGACCTTCTTTGTGGGTTTGTTGTTTTGGTGCGTTAATCGTTTTGTGTTTTTTTGTTGTTGTGTGCTTGTCTGTTTTGTACATGTGTGATTACTTTGTTTCTTGTAAACAAGTTTTAAAGGCTCGATTATGTCAGAAATTGTGTTTATTTGTTCGTTTATTATTCTACAAATAACAAGGAGTAAACAATAATTATAAAATATAAATAAACAATTTTTACAACAAAAAACAAATACAAAAATCAATAACAAAGTTACAAAAACCAACAAACATAATAATTAAAAAAATAAATAAATAAATAAATGTAAGGCGCGATAACCTCCGAAGAGATCTAAGGCCGAGCTTCTCTTCCAATTTGCGTCGTGCTCCTCTTGTTTTTTCCCTACAAATTGGCCGGACGGGACCTACATGTTTTATGCCGACTCCGAACGGCATCTGCAAGGCAGATGAGTTTTCACTGAGAGCTTTTCATGCCAGAAATACAATCGGAGCGCTTGCCAGACACTGCCGAGGGGCGACCCCGCTTAGAAAAATTTTCTTCTAAAATTTTGATGTTGCTTTGGCCGGGAGTTGAACCCACGGCATACGGTGTGATAGGCGGAGCGCGCTACCATCACACCACGGTGGCCGCCGTAATAATTACTAACAAAAATATGGCTAAAATTCAACTGTGAAAAAAATTAGTATTTCATTACAGTTAAACACACGCAGGCCACAATGTTTTTAAGCGTTAACGTAAATAAATTAAAAACACGAGGAAGATAAAACAATTAAAAACAAATAACAACTGAAACAAAACATGCAATTAACGTTATAAAGCTCTATATCTACATACGCACATGTTTAATATAAACACCCCTCGAAGTTGTCGAACTTAAAATAGTTAAATTAGTAAAACAAAGAAAAAATGCTAATCAAAACAAAAGCTGTGACACTGTTTATGTTATAAAAGAATTTTTTCAACTGCACACGCACGCCCACTTTACCCCCCACAACACGAGCTTATAGCGCGTGTTTAATATTTCGGGTATTCACAAAATGTCGTCGCATGCGCTATAGTCTTAATGTCGTAAGGTTATTATTGGCGACAATTTGACGTGTTATGACACTTTGTGAATGCTACGAATTTAAGGTTCTATTATTACTTTAGTGTGCATGTTCAATAATTTTTAACTGAGCAAAACTAAATGTTGTAAATTTTAAACAGCGAAAATCGTTAATATACTGTACCGAGTTTTGGGGAATTCCACTTATTTGAAACCTACTGCTAACGTTCGAATCGCTTAACTGTCGAATAATAAACTCCAATATTCTGTATTGCAAAATGGTATTCATTAGACTACTTTGGGGTAGTACAATTATACTTCACATTTATACTTCACTTCGCAACTTATAGCGTATTAAAATCAAATCGATTGCGCTGCTTTTATACTCTCGGTTTTCGCGAACACTTATATCTCATGCTTGGTTAACAGCTATATACATGTATATTTATAGTTTATTCTATTATACTAGCCATATGTGTGTGTATGTGTGAGTATCTACTTCGGCTGATGACTACATGTGTGTGTGTGAGATATCACTTCGTTGCCTAGTACTTAAGTGCCGCTGCTTGCTGTGTTTTGTTGTTGCGATTATTTACTAATGTCAACATTCGCCAAAATATATTGCTTTGAAAAAAAAAACTATAGCAAAAACTTTTTGATTTCAAAGTAGGTTCTCGTAACTGATTTGCCATCACAGATTAGAGCTTCATATCGATTAAGAGTATTCCGTCCCTATTATTTCGGTTAACGGCATGATGCCTCAGAAGTCCAGATTTAAATTCTCGCAATTACAAAATATGATCTAGGTGGAGGTTTTGGCCTGCAAAGTTCGCCACCGAAAATCAGAAAGTTGCAAACAAGCACTGCCTGAAAGAAAAAGACGATAGAGCTCGCATAGTATATATGCTTAACGTGAGTATTTGCCATGTAAGGCTCTGCCTCACAGATCAAATTGCGTTATCAGCGGCCCAACGAAAAGGCAAAAAAAGGCCAAACACTGCAGTGTTAATTGTTGGTAAGAAGTTAACTTGCACTCCCGTGTACAATCACAAGGTCATGCCTTGGTAAGATACAATGTCTATCTAAACACTTTTCAACCGTTAGTTCCACTATCATTCTAACCTAAGCACAAATAATCCGCTACATCGTGTTCTCGACGTTGTAACACCGCCGGATATATGATACAATTCCACAATTTTAATACAAGTACAGATTCAAATTTCTCTTCGAACTTCATTGCCAACTTTCCAACGAAGATACCGCTTTACTCGAAAGAGATGGCTTCATTGTCAATTTGTTTTTGATGTGTTAACAGTACTTATATGCCACATTAAATGGGTGCGACCACTCACAAATTGTCATAAAAGTTCTCAACGAGGCTCCAAGGAAACTATCAGTCTCAACAGGGTTGGACCAAAGGGAAGTTGGGTTTACAACAATTACAATTGAAACAAGTAAGAACGGGACTGTCTTCGGCTGTGCCGAAGACTTCATACCTTTCATGAATGGGGCTGAACAATAATCTTATCCCGTTCGTAATCTCCGAATAATCGGATGTATAAGATAAGAAATATATAGTGAACAGATCTACATACCTTAACGATTTTTAAGATAAATATAAAATAAAAAACGGGTAGGTACTTTGTGTGAGGATGCAAAGTTTCAGGTTTTTTGTGGTCTGCGTGTAAAAACTATGACTACGAATCACGTATTTCAAAAATATATGACGAAAACGTAACTATTTGATGAAATTTGATGAATTTTGAAGATTCTAGCCGTAAAAAAGGGGTCAAAATGACAGTTTATATGAAGTATATAATATATATACGACCGATCTCTATGATTTTTTCAGACAACAATATATGCTATATACGTAAGCATTTTGTGAAATTTTAAGCTTCCAACTGTTAAAACGGGGCAGAAATTGCGCAAAGTTTCTTATCTGAACAATCGGTTGTATGAGATATATACTATGTGTACCACCGATCTCAATGATTTTTTCAGACATCAATATATGCTATACACGTAAGCAGTTGGTAAAATTTGAAGCTTCTAGCTGTTAAAATGGGGCCGAAATCGTAAAAAAAATATATATATACTATATATACCATCATATATATATTATATATATCACCGATCTCTATGATTTTTTGACACAACAATACATACTATATACGTAAGCAATCGGTGAAATTTGAAGCTTATAACTGTTAAAATGGGGAAGAAATTGCGCAAAGTTTCTTATCTGAACAATCGGTTGTATGGGATATATACTATATATACCACCGGTATCTATGATTTTCTCAGACAACAATATATGCTATACACGTAAGCATTTGGTGAAATTTGAACATATCTAAACGATTTTTAAGATAAATATAAAATAAACAAGTAAGGAAGGTTAAGTTCGGGTGTAACCGAACATTACATACTCAGTTGAGAGCTATGGTGACAACATAAGGGAAAATAACCATGTAGGAAAATGAACCGAGGGAAACCCTGGAATGTGTATCAAATGAAAGGCGTTAAAGAGTATTTTATGAGGGAGTGGGCCATAGATCTATAGGTGGATGCCATTTAGGGATATAGCCATAAAGGTGGATCATGGTTGACTCTAGAATGCGTTTGTACGATATGGGTTTCAAATGAAAGGTGTTAATGAGTATTTTAAAAGGGAGTAATCCTTAGTTCCATAGGTGGACGCCATTTCGAGATATCGCCACAAAGGTGGACCAGGGGTGACCCTAGAATTTGTTTGTACAATATGGGTATCAAAAAAAAGGTGTTAATGAGTATTTTAAAAGGAAGTAATCCTTAGTTCCATAGGTGGACGCCGTTTCGAGATATCGCCATAAGGTGGACCAGGGGTGACCCTAGAATTTGTTTGTACAATATGGGCATCAAATTAAAGGTATAAATGAGGGTTTTAAAAGGGAGTGGTGGTTGTTGTATAGGTGGTCGCCTTTTCGAGATATCGCCATAAAAGTGGACCAGGGGTGACTATAGAACGCGTTTGCACGATATGGGTATCAAATGAAAGGTGCTAATGAGTATTTTAAAAGGGAGTAATCCTTAGTACCATAGGTGGACGCGGTTTCGATATATCGCCATAAAGGTGGACCAGGGGTAACCCTAGAATTTGTTTGTACAATATGGGTATCAAAAGAAAGGTGTTTATGAGTATTTTAAAAGGGAGTAATCCTTAGTTCCATACGTGGACGCCGTTTCGAGATATCGCCATAAAGCTGGAGCAGGGGTGACCCTAGAATTTGTTTGTACAATATGGGTATCAAAAGAAAGGTGTTAATGAGTATTTTAAAAGGGATTGGGCTTTAGTTCTATAGGTGGACGCCGTTTCGAAATATCGCCCTAAAGGTGGACCAGGGGTGACTCTAGAATGTGTTTGTACGATATGGGTATCAAATTAAAGGTATAAATGAGGGTTTTAAAAGGGAGTGGTGGTTGTTGTATAGGTGGTCGCCTTTTCGAGATATCGCCATAAAAGTGGACCAGGGGTGACTATAGAACGCGTTTGCACGATATGGGTATCAAATGAAAGGTGCTAATGAGTATTTTAAAAGGGAGTAATCCTTAGTACCATAGGTGGACGCGGTTTCGATATATCGCCATAAAGGTGGACCAGGGGTAACCCTAGAATTTGTTTGTACATTATGGGTATCAAAAGAAAGGTGTTTATAAGTATTTTAAAAGGGAGTAATCCTTAGTTCCATACGTGGACGCCGTTTCGAGATATCGCCATAAAGGTGGAGCAGGGGTGACCCTAGAATTTGTTTGTACAATATGGGTATCAAAAGAAAGGTGTTAATGAGTATTTTAAAAGGGAGTGGGCCTTCGTTCTATAGGTGTTCGCCTTTTCGAGATATCGCCATAAAGGTGGACCAGGGGTGACTTTAGAATATGTTTTTACGATATGGGTATCAAATGAAAGGTGTTAATGAGTATTTTAAAAGGGCGTGGGGCTTAGTTCTATAGGTGGACGCCTTTTCGAGATATCGCCATAAAGGTGGACCAGGGGTGACTCTAGAATGAGTTTGTACGATATGGGTATCAAATTAAAGGTATTAATGAGAGTTTTAAAAGGGAGTGGTGTGAAGGCGTTTTCCAGATATCGACCAAAATGTGGACCAGGGTGACCCAGAACATCATCTGTTGAATACAGCTAATTTATTTATATATGTAATACCTGCCAAGATTTTAAGGGTTTTTTATTTCGCCCTGTAGAACTTTTTCGTTTTCTTCTACTTAATATGGTAGGTGTCACAACCATTTTATAAAGTTTTTTCTAAAGTTATATTTCGCGTCAATAAAACAATCCAATTACCTTACCATGTTTCATGTTTTTTTCATATTTGGTATAGAATTATGGCATTTTTTCATTTTTTGTAATTTTCGATATCGAAAAAGTGGGCGTGGTTATGGTCGGATTTCGGCCATTTTTTATACCATGATAAAGTGAGTTCAGATAAGTAGGTGGGCTAAGTTTAGTAAAGATATATCGGTTTTTGCTCAAGTTATCGTGTTAACGGCCATGCGGAAGGACAGACGGACGCCTGTGTATAAAAACTGGGCGTGGCATCAACCGATTTCGCCCATTTTCACAGAAAACAGTTAATGTCATAAAATCTATGCCCCTACCAAATTTCAAAAGGATTGGTTAATTTTTGTTCGACTTATGGCGTTAAAAGTATCCTAGACAAATTAAATGAAAAAGGGCGGAGCCACGCCCATTTTGAAATTTTCTTTTATTTTTGTATTTTGTTGCACCATATCATTACTGGAGTTGAATGTTGACATAATTTACTTATATACTGTAAAGATATTAAATTTTTTGTTAAAATTTTACTTTAAAAAAATTTTTTTTTTAAAAGTGGGCGTGGTCCTTCTCCGATTTTGCTAATTTTTATTAGGCGTACATATAGTAATAGAAGTAACGTTCCTGCCAAATTTCATCAAGATATCTTCAACGACTGCCAAATTACAGCTTGCAAAACTTTTAAATTACCTTCTTTTAAAAGTGGGCGGTGCCACGCCTATTGTCCAAAATTTTACTAATTTTCTATTCTGCGTCATAAGTTCAACTCATCTACCAAGTTTCGTCGCTTTAGCTGTCTTTTGTAATGAATTATCGCACTTTTTCGGTTTTTCGAAATTTTCGATATCGAAAAAGTGGGCGTGGTTATAGTCCGATATCGTTCATTTTAAATAGCGATCTGAGATGTGTACTCAGGAACCTGCATACCAAATTTCATCAAGATACCTCAAAATTTACTCAAGTTATCGTGTTAACGGACGGACGGACGGACGGACGGACGGACGGACATGGCTCAATCAAATTTTTTTTCGATCCTGATTATTTTGATATATAGAAGTCTATATCTATCTCGATTCCTTTATATATGTACAACCAACCGTTATCCAATCAAACTTAATATACTCTGTGAGCTCTGCTCAACTGAGTATAAAAATAAGTAGGTAATCTGTGTGAGGATGCAAAGCTTCACGTTTTTTGTGGTCTGCATGTAAAAACTATGGCTACGAATCACGTATTTCAAAAATATATGACGTAAACGTAACTATTTGATGAAATTTGATGAATCTTGAAGCTTCTAGCCGTAAAAAAGGGGTCAATATGACAGTTTATATGAAGTATATAATATATATACCACCGATCTCTATGATTTTTTCAGACAACAATATATGGTATATACGAAAGCATTTTGTGAAATTTGAAGCTTCTAACTGTTAAAACGGGGCAGAAATTGCGCAAAGTTTCTTATCTGAACAATCAGTATTATGAGATATATACTATGTATATCACCGATCTCAATGATTTTTTCAGACATCAATATATGCTATACACGTAAACAGTTGGTGAAATTTGAAGCTTCTAGCTGTTAAAATGGGGTAGAAATTGCGAAAAGTTTCTTATCTGAACAATCGGTTGTATGAGATATATACCATATATAGAACCGATCTCTATGATTTTTTCAGACAACAATATATGCTATATACGTAAGCAATCAGTGAAATTTGAAGCTTATAGCTGTTAAAATGGGGTAGAAATTGCGAAAAGTTTCTTATCTGAACAATCGGTTGTATGAGATATATACTATATATACAACCGATCTCTTTGATTTTTTCAGACAACAATATATGATATATACGTAAGCAATCGGTGGAATTTGAAGCTTATAGCTGTTAAAATGGGGTAGAAATTGCGAAAAGTTTCTTATCTGAACAATCGGTTGTATGAGATATATACTATATATACAACCGATCTCTATGATTTTTTCAGACAACAATATATGCTATATAAGTAAATATTCGGTGAAATTTGAACCTTCTAGCTGTTAAAATGGGGCTAAAATTTGCTAAAATATATATATATATACTATATATATATACTATATATACCAGGATATATATACTATATATACCACCGATCTTTATGATTTTTTCAGACAACAATATATGCTATATACGTAAGCATTCGCTGAAATTTGAAGCCTCTAGCTCTTAAAATAGGGCAGTAATTACGAAAAGTTCCTTATCTGAACAATCGGTTGTGGGGGATATATACTATATATACGACCGATCTCATAAATTTTTTCAGGCAACAATATGTTCAATATACGAAAGTATATGGTGAAGTTTGAAGCTTCAATCTGTTAAATTGGGTAAGATATTACAAATATCCTCTTTTTCTGAAAAGTCGGTTGTATGGAGGATATATGCTATAGTGGTCCGATCCGGTCGGTTCCGACAAATGTGTAATCGGACACCCAAATACACCTGCTCACCAAATTTTATCAAGATATCTCAAAAATTGAGGGACTAGTTTGCATACAAACAGACAGACGGACAGACGGACAGACGGACATGGCTAAAACAACTCAGCTCTTCAACCTGATTATTTCAGTATACTTAATGGTGGGTCTATCTATTTTCCTTTAAGGACTTACAATTTTCGGTTTCGTGACGAAATTAATATACCATTTCATTTTCATGAAAGGTATAAATATAGTTCGTGTTATGTGGAAACTTGTGTCTCCCTTGGTAGTGTTCTTTCAACTTCTACAAGAGTAGAATGGTTGCTGTTGTTGTATTAACGATAAAAACACTCCCCGAAGGTTTTGGGGAGTGTTATCGATGGTCCTTTACCGGATAAGATCTGGTACTTTCCGGTAACAAATCACAATTAAGGTACTAGCCCGACCATCTCGGGAAGGATTTATATGGCCACATTAAACCTTCAAGGCCATCCCTCCCTACCCGCCCCCTAGTTCCATGAGGAGCTTTGGGTCGACAGATCCTCGTCTGTTAATGAAACATGATTCGCCGCGGAAAGGTGAGATTGACAATTGGATTGTAGAAGCTATATATTGCGCTGGCATCCCCTTTGAGACGGCGCGCGCTGGAAAGGTTCTTATGCTTGTCTGGATCAAACGGATTCCGGTTCTCACCATAGTGATTACAAAGATGTTCCCTTAACGCTCTTGGAGATGGTACTAGATCAAGCAGTTGTTTGCTGGGGTGATCAGGTTTGCGACAACTAAGCAAATACTGTATGTTCACAATTTCGTTATTCTCTTTAGTTTGATTAATCATTGTCAACTTCGAATGCTTCATAGTCAACTTTGGTGAAAAAGGGTTTAGTATACTTTATTCTCAGCTCCCCCAAAAATGAACTCCTGCCCATGCGAAGTAAATCCACAGTCCCTGCTATTTTCCCCCCTAGGGGCCGAACCCAAGGCTTTTTTGAGTGTAATTGATGCTTATCTTCCTTTGCCGGATATAGATGATGTACGTTCCGGTAACAAAGCACCATAAAGGTACAAGCCCAACGCATCTCAGAAACTATTAACATGACCATGACATGACAGGTTTAATGCTTCTAGGCCATCACGCCCCCAGGTCGTCAGAGCCTCGCCTGCTAAATATGGGTATGATACATTCATATTTGTAACAGGATTCGCCTAGCCTAGGTGAGTTTGACAATTGGATTTCGGAAGCTCTAAAGCTTTGTATTGCGCTTATCACGCCCTTGAATCCCAGAATTGCTTCCGTGCTCCCCGCTGGTAGAGTTCTTAACAATGACCATGATAGGTTCGCGAAAGCGTTACACGTGTCCACATGTTTCAATTTCGATTCATATACCACTAATGGATTGGATAGCCATGGTATTTTAATCGTATATTACGATCGGTATACCTACCGCGAGAATATTCATAACTCCTTACACAGGTGATTATCGCATGGTCAATTATACTCGTCAGGGTATAATAGCTTTGCTCATATAACAATTGTATGAAACGAGAGAACGAAGGGGTACTGAAGACGTGAAAAGCTTTTCGCCGGCAAACTTTCTTTGTGTACCTGCAGAAACTTCATTTGCTGTACAGAGGCGTTTACGTATATTTGCTGCCACAAGGTAAGTGGGCCGAGTCGATATATCGACCCCGTAGAGTGCTCGTACCAGTGACCAGGACGCTGGTTTTCGGGACTATTTAAATTTTTTGTAGGACTATTTCGGGACCGTTTAGAGACTGTGTTCAATATTTGCTTGGGTCTGTTACGGATCCGTTTTTGATTTACTTTCGTAATAATATCGTCGAGACTTTTTGAGAACTAACCCCATGTAGTTTCAAGTTTGTTTTTTGAAAGTGTTATTTAGGGAATCATATCGGAAGAACTGCCATCGAATATTTTTTAACTATCGCCAGATCTGTTCGTTGTTTTCGGAACTAATCCCAGATCAATAAAAAAAGACTTTCAGGGGAGTATCGGAACCTCCTTTTTTAAGAACTCCACTATATCTTTCCTTCTGTTTATCGCCGTGTGCTTATCTCCGCGACGGCGAGTATTTCTCGATTTGTTGGGACTATTTAAAGATTATTTTTTTGGACGATCTCGTTATTTTTTTCAATATCATATCTAGCCATATCGTGCGGACTTGGACGCTTTTACGAATATTATTATTATTAACACTTAACGAAAGATTTTGATTATGTCAGCCCACTTAAGTTCGAGCAGTGTTGTTGCTCAGAATATCGTGCACTTCTCCCAACTCTGGTCTTTTGGCAGTATACAATAGTTTGGACAGATAAAGCTTCATTAAAAATACAGTCATTGTACGTACATCAATTTGATAACACAATTCAACTGTGCAAATATACATATGCATATATAAACAAACAATTATTAGGAAATTTTCTGTTGAAAAAGTATAACAAAACGTTTTGTCAAAGCCACGTTCATTTCATTTCGCTGGTATATGCGTCAATATGAATCTGTTTGTTTAACTAATTAAAACTTTCCATTATAGTTATTAATTAAATATGCTCATTAAGTTCATATATCAAAAAATTTGTATGGGAAGTATAAACGCTTAATAAGCTTTTTGTATTTGTCCTAAATAAAATTTGAATTTTAGCAGGCACTTTCAGCCAAAAATTTACACAAGCTATAATTGATCGAGGCGGCCGCCGCACAGTGGAACGAAATTGAAAATTTGGGATTTAGGACTTCAAATGTACATTTTCGTATTCTGTGATCATTTTCCATAATTTATTGTTATATAACATTTTTCGTAAAACCTAATTTAAAAAAGTTATGACACTTTTAGTAACCGGGTTTCATATCGACATACGCTAACCAGCATATGTGTACATCTAGGTATTTTTTCCAATTTCCAGCAATTTTGGCTTCAATAAAATAATGTTTACTATTCAGACTGGTTTATTGGTAGACGTGGTAAAGCAAGGGCGCGGCACAACGAATGATGGAAATACCGCTAGACGATTTTTCGTTGATATTAAAACTACCGCCTCTATAACTGGTGTTAGTGAAAATCTCATTCAAAGATTCTCTATAATATTAGGGGCGCTTTCATGTGGGTGTCCAATAAATGTACAAAAGTTCAACATGTACGCCAGAGAAACCATTCGAGTTTACGTCGAACTATATGAATGGTATTGGCGGCCACCGTGGTGTGATGGTAGCGTGCTCCGCCTATCACACCGTATGCCTCGGGTTCAACTCCCGGGCAAAGCAACATCAAAATTTTAGAAATAAGGTTTTTCAATTAGAAGAAAATTTTTCTAAGCGGGGTCGCCCCTCGGCAGTGTTTGGCAAGCGCTCCGGGTGTATTTCTGACATGAAAAGCTCTCAGTGAAAACTCATCTGCCTTGCAGATGCCGTTCGGAGTCGGCATAAAACATGTAGGTCCCGTCCGGCCAATTTGTAGGGAAAATCAAGAGGAGCACGACGCAAATTGGAAGAGAAGCTCGGCCTTAGATCTCTTCGGAGGTTATCGCGCCTTACATTTATTTTTTTTATATGAATGGTATTACATGCCTTCAAGTGTACATAAAATTTTAGTACACTGAGCTTCAATAATAGAGCCTTTTGGTTCCATTGCTATCGGAAAGTTGTCCGAAGAAGCCGCTGAATCCAGAAATAAAGATTTGAGAGCATATCGTCGAGACCATGCAAGAAAAATTAGCCACAAATGAGGACATTTTAAATAATTTGTTAGTGACTTCTGACCCATTTATTTCATCGAGGAGATCGAAATTACCTAGTAAGCACGAGGAATATCCGAAGAAGTGAAATCTCTACTACTCCTACCGCAAAACCTCGACTATGATGCAGAAAACTAAATATTTTAGTTTCTCAATTTTAATTGGGTACGAATATACATACTACATATGAAACGCAACATTTACTTAAAATAATAAAAATTGTTTTTTTAGTATTTTTTTTGGTCATATACCTATGTATATGTATATTTGGAGATTTCTTTAATTACTCTTTTGGTACTAACGAACAAGCTGGAATAGCTAAATTTTTCATTTGAACCTTGTTTGGATTGTTAAATGCAAATTCAACATAAAAAATTAAATGCATAATATTGATTATCAAATATTTTTGTTTTTAAATATTACCCATTATTAAAAAGTGATTCGCAATACTAAAAAAAAAACAAAAAAAAAACCCTAATTGTATAAATAAATTAATGAAGTTTTGAGGAAATGTGAGGAAACTGAGTTAACGGTAAAAATGTGATTTTTCCCATACATACAATTTTTTTATTTACTATAACTTTTTTGTTTAAGACTTTATGAAAAAATACTCATATATAAAAATGTCATGTAATGAGAATTAAGACCGATCCCCATCAAAGTTTTTGTGTTATTAACTAATATTTTTTTCTTTTCCCTAAGTCCACTGAAAGCCAAATCCAGCCCACTGTGCAGCGGCCGCCTCGATCAATTATAACTTGTGTAAATTTTTGGCTGAAAGTGCCTGCTAAAATTCAAATTTTATTTAGGACAAATAAAATTATACCTTCCTATACAAATTTTTTGATATATGAACCTAATGAGCATATTTAATTAATAAATATAATGGAAAGTTTTAATTAGTTAAACAAACATATTCAAATTTACGCATGTACCAGCGAAATGAATTGAACGCGGCTTTGACGGCAAAACATTTTGCTTTACTTTTTCAAAAGAAAATTTCCTAGTAGATAATTGCTTGTTTATATATACATATGTATGTATATTTGCACAGTTGAATTGTGTTATCAAGTTGATATGTATACAATGACTGTATTTTCAATGAAGTTTTATCTGTTTCCAAACTGCTAATAGTTTCTATTGTATACTGCCAAAAAACTAGTGCGCTAAATTCTGAGCAACAACACTCCTCGAACTTACGTGGCCCAATAAATCGCAAAACATTCGCAGACGCAGAGATAAGCACACAGTGAAACAGAAAGAAAGATTCTCTGGTTTTCTTAAAAATGTAGGGTCAAATACTCCCCTGAAATACCTTTTTCTGAAATAATCCCGAAATAGGTATGACAACAAAGAAAAATCGGCGATAGCTAAAAATTGTTTGGAACCAGTCCTTCCGATATGATTCCCGAATCAGCATGAAGTGTTTTTGAAAACCATCTTGAAACAATATAGAAATTGTCCTCAAAAAACTCGACGATATTATTACGAAAGCAATCTAGAAACGTACCCGAAACAGCTCCGAAAAGATCTCGAACACAGTCTCTAAACGGTCCCGTGATGGTCTTAGAAAATCTTGAAATAATCCCGAAAATGTTCTTCAAATAATCCCGAATCGGTCCCTAATCTAAAAACAGTCCTGAAACGATTCCGAACACAATTCCGAAATAATCCTGACGTATGCTTGAAGTAGTCCCGAAAAGATTCCATACGCGGTTTCGTACTGGCCCAAATATTTCCGATTTCATCGTGAAAAATATCCCGAACTGTCTTGTTATAATCTCGGGAGTACCGAAGTGGTCCCACAATGATGCCGAAATTGTGCTGTAAGTAACCAGAATACACAACATTTTAGACTAGCATCTATATAAAACTTGAACCGTGCATACATACATATATTATAAAAGTGACATTGGGGTGTTCGATGTTTGAATGAACCAAAGTAATAACGACTTAGGAAAACGGTTCATATAAGTGGAGCGTACGTTACATGGATTGGAAAGTTGACAGAAAAGGAGTCAACTTATCAATATATAGTCAATTAATTGCGCTCCACCTTTATATTTTTATTTCTCGTAAATATTTTCACAATTTCTCTCTCAAAAGTTTAAAATCAAAGTTCAGCAAGAATATGTCTTTATGTAAGTATAAATTTTGCGCTGATTTTGTCCATTTGTATAAAGGAAATACCTAAAATTTTTTAAATTTGTTTTTATTTTATTTTATTTCCTTTATATTAGGTCCGTTGAATGTTTGTACGCATTTTCAGTACGCAATCGATTTTTAAGTAACTTCTCCTTAAGCTACAAACCTGAAACTTCACATAGAGCTGACTAGGTAACAAAGGGAAAAAAATTTTGTTAGGTCGCGCACGGATCGCAATAATTAGATGAGAATTTGGAAATTTCAAACCGGCTTTTAAGTAACTTCTCGATGAGCTAGAGAATTGAAATTTCAAATTTAATTCAGGGGCCGATACCGAATATGCGCTGTTATTTATTCCTATATTTTCTCTATTTATAATATGAAATTGCGTATTCGTATACGATAAAAGGCAGCGTAGAACGGCAAAGAGGATCGCGACAAGGTTGCGTGAATCCATTTCACTTTAAGAACTTTTGCATCACTTTACAAATATAAGGTACACCGAGATTAATTTTGTGGGCGCTATTATATCTAATTGAGCAAAGTAGTAGTAGTAGTACACTTAGATAAAAACGCCGTTCTAAAATCCAGCACCATCGGACTCAATTCAAGCTTTTCATGTTCTTACTTGTTTGCTCTTGAAAAATTAATGACCAGTTCTTAAAACAACAACCTTGTTCTTGAACTGACACCATTTTCTTGAAAAGAGAACTTGTGGTCACGTTTGCCACACCACTTTTCATTTGGGACCAAAATTCATCGAAAAACAGGACCAGATCTCAAGAAAAGGACCAAATTTTAGTTTTATACTATTAGTATACAAACAATTGGCAAATTACTAGAGTGTCGTATTGTTTGTAAAAAGCAAAAATTTTAGGACATATCCGTGGTTTCCTATATGAAATTTTAATAAAGGAGACACTGGGCCGAAATTCAAACTGCACAAACAAAAATAAAGTGTACGTTTAGGTATTACATCTTCAAATTTCTAGGATAAGTCTATGTCTTTCTCCGACCAAACGTTGTGAACCTAGTTTAACTTGATTTCAATGAAATAAAATGTATAGCGCAGTTAGGTTTTAGTAAGGAACGGTGAAAAAATTTGCGTTGTGGCAAACTCAGTAAATCGTAAATGAAACTAAGCAATTGTGTTAATGCTATTTTTATAGATGCTTAGTTTTCCTCTAACAGTTTAAACTTCATACCAGATCCTAGATTCAGTAAGTGTGAGTTTTGAACTCAGACTAAAAATCAAGCGTCTTAAAAGTTTCAACTGTGTAATAACTGAACCGGATTACATGTAATTAGGTACGAGAAACTAGTTAACAGTGTTGTGATTGAAGTTCATGGGGTTTTGCAAGCACCTACGGGAATAATTTTACAAAAAACACTTCTTCCGAAATCAAATCTCTTGCATTTGCTTCAAAAGATGACTACAAAAATAAATTTTTTAATCGGAATTCGTTCCACATTAATAAAGCTATCACTTTCAAAAAGTATTTCTGCCTTACTTCCAGTTAAAATATTTCTTGGCACAAGTACCAAGTTTTTAGTGGCTTTACACCACAATAGTCCTGGAATTCCTTGAACTCACTGAGCTGCTTTGAACAGGCCGAGAAAGACTTAAACATCGACGTTCCAAACGAAGAGTAACGATTTCAAAATTTTTGCATAGAATTTTTTTGTTAAAAATTTGAAATGTATTACTGTTTGTTTGGAATAAATTAGTTTCATTCTTTTAATTAGTTTTCAGTTCATTCTCATATTTCTTAGAGACACACGTTTATTTGAGATATATTCTTTTGGTCGACTAGTCACAAAAATATATGACGAAAAGTGTTTGATAACCGATCGTATGTAACCACTACAACATGTTTTTTTCTGATAAGTCCATTGTTTCATCAAAAATAAATGACAATGTGTTTGCCCGAACATTCAACGCTTCTCTTTTTAATGCCTCGCATAATTATCTCCCAGGGGAAATGTCATTGTTCTGCTAAATTTTGTTGACTGAGCAATTTTCGTGGTAAGAATTCCATTGAAGTAAATTGAAAATTATATGTGGGATAATACATGTATGGCAAATTTTATGACCAGTATTTTAAATTTTTGTTTCAGTGAAAAAGAAATAAAAGTAACAAAACCGTGCCGAAAAAGGACCAAAATTAGAAAAAGGGACCAGCGGACCAAATAGGGTTGGAAGAATGGACCAAGTTAAAAATGGACTGAAAGATTTTCAAATTAAAATTAAGTTTCCTAATATCTCGATCCATGTGCCACCTAACAGAATTTTTTTGATAAAATATTGCATTGTCACCGGATTCTGATTTACGGCTAAAGTTTCATATCTCCAGCTCACCGGGAAGTTGCTCAAAAATCGATAGCAAAATTCCCCTCCTTTTTCAAGGATTTGTAGTTATCTCACTTACAGCACGAACTAGCGGAATTTTGTTTTCTGTGAATTGTATTGTCACCATGCCTCGAACTGTGTGCCAAGTTTCAAGTCTCTAGTGCACCGGGAAGTTACTTAGATCGAGTGCAAGATTCCTTGCGTTTTTTTATGGATTTTCAAGGATTTTCGTTTATCTCGATTCGTATACCACCTGGCGGCATTTTGTTTTCCACGAATTGTAGTGCCATCGACTCGCACACTATGTGCTAAGCTTCAAGTCTCTGGATCACTGAGACGTTAGATAAAAGTCGGTAACAAAATTTCCACTTTAAAATAAATTTTCTGTATAGCTCGATCCGTGCGCCACCTAGCGGATTTTTTTTTTTTTTTTTTTTTTTTGTTGATTGTAATGTCCCCCAGTTCTAAGTACCAAGTGTCTAGCTCAATACGAAGTTACCGAAAAAGACTTTTCCGTGGGTCAAAAATTCGTATGGAAATGAGGGGACAAACATGAAACGGACTTAATATAAAGGTAGTAAAAAGAAAAATTTTTCAATTAGAGAAAGACATGAAAAAATGCATATTATGCGTTTTTGTCATCTTTTGGATTTTAATAATAGTTTTTTTTTTGTTATTAATATTTTATATTAATCACAAACAAACTATTATTAATAAAAATAAATAACTGGGTACTAATGGATGAAATTACCTTTTCACTCCCCCGCAAAGATCAAGCACAAGCCGTTCTTGAATTGAAACCAAAAATGTTAAAACGACCACAAATCGTTCTCGAAGCGTGTGAACGAAAAATCTTAAATCAACCCAAAGTAGTGCTTGAAATGAGCACAGAGGGTTCACAAATCTATACCAAACTGGTCATAAAATACGAGCGGTATGCTTGGAAAAACTGTTCTTAAAACAAGCCCATCGGTGACCAGTTAAGAAAAAACGTACTTAACGTACTTTTGTCAATGAATGTTCTTAATTTTGAACTTGCTTCGTTCGTTTTAGAACGATTTTTTCTCTGAGTGTAGTATATATTTATTTTTTCCAAAAAAAATCAGATACAGAGTATGACTTATGCCATTGCGTACATCGAAACACTTAAATAAATAAATAAAGTAAAGTAGATACTAGCGACAATAACAAAGTATGTTGTGCGTCGCACCACGTGTTATATAAAATACCAAAGAGCTACGAAAATTCATTTAATAAGAAGTCCCTAATTTTAAGGCTATCCGCGAGAAACTTGGCCAGAGCCTTGAAGTTAAATCCATTTAAACTGGCAATCACCTTGGTCATATCTAAAGTTATTTCACATAAGTAAAAGCAAGGAATGTTGTTATATATCGGACATGTGCCAGTGAAGTGAAAAACGTCTTCTGGCTATTCCCAGTTACATACTGTGCAAAGTGGAGACGATATGTTTTTATAGATTCTTGCGTTTAGATTCAGCAAACCTCCACGTGCCCGGAGAATCAGACTGGCTGCATATGCATTGTAATCATCAGTGAAATACGAACACTCGAACGCCACTAGGGCCGGGTAAAGGTCGTGGGTGTAGATTTCCGAGCCATTTCATGGAACCTATTTGTATTATACTCAGTTAAGCGTTCTACGAGTGAGGAAGTGAAGGTATGTATATTAGGTGATGGCGATTGCGTAATCAAAGGTAGATTTACGGAGTTAGCAAGTTCTTTCCTATGGCTTATCTAAGAAATCCCCAGGTTGGCAGTCTCCTCTGCTAAAATAAGCGGAAGTCTGTCATGTGATAGGCTAAACCAACGAGCGATATACAGAATGTACAGGCGAAACGTGTGTAAATACAGGGGCAAGCCTGCAAGCCTGTTTCCAGATGCAACATGTAGTTTGGCGTATTAGAGGGAGGGAAAATCAGTTTATTTATTAAAAATCTAAGGAGTTTCTCAATTTGGTCGAACTCGCTGACCCCCCACATGCGCGCCGTAAAATATAATGGAGCTGGAAGCAGCTTCGAAGATGCGAGGGTTATTAATATAGCTCAGCCACGTTGTGTTAATAGCATTTTTAGCATCCACCAACTTTGAATCCAAATGTTTATGAAAAGATAGTTTACAAGTAAGAAACGCACCAAAGTATTTGTATTCATTAACTACTTCAATAACCTCGCTACCGTAGATTCATTTCCATGAACCGGGGGCTCTACCATTTCCCCTAAATACCATGATTTTTGACATGTTGAAGTTGACAGTTAGTGCCCATTGACTACAATAGTTGAGAAGGGAGTTTATAATTTCCTGTAGATGTTCAGGTGATACCGTAAGCAAGACCAGATTATCTGCGTACATAACCGCCTTCACACTAATGTTATTAACCTTGACACCCCCGCACAAATAGTTATTTAAGTCGCTTAAGTACAACGAGAATATAACCGGGCCTAAAAGGCAATAATTGAGCAATGTGAATAAAAAATAACCAAAACCCTTTAAGTCAAAATTTCATGAATTTTAAATAACAACAATACATCTTAATTAAAGTCAAGGGTTCGCATTAAAAAATCTTGTTTGTTTTCACTCGGTCCATTATAAATAAAATTTATAAATCTTATAAAATAAAGTCGCTAAATGTCGTCGTACGCACATCACTTAACACAGAATGTTCCGATTTTAAAACGGTTTTTTGCATTTGAAAGCCTGGCTACGTGGTATGGATATTTTCAATATAATTTGGAGATATATATTATAGGGGCGTGGCAAATTTCCAAAATGTAGTAAAAAATCATAAAATTTTTGTTTAGACAGCTATAACTCATAAACGGATGGATGGATTTGAAAAAATTCTACTTAGCAGTAAAACTGTGAAATACTTACCTTCGTTGTGCATCAAAGAAAATACTGGATTTCTATTCTATATCAACCAAACTGTTTAAGCAAAAGTAATATTTTTACCAAAAAATGCGTGCGTGTGGTTGTTCGCTGTCAACTGTGAGCGCAAATTGCTTTTGAGTGAGTTATGATGCGGCACATACGTACATACCAAAGACTGATCGAAGCATAAAGATGTTGCACCCGCGAACTTCAGTGGAAAGCAGCGGAGCTTCACAAATTTCTAGTAGGTCACTTCCACCACACCAACAACTTTAACACAATTTTTAACATAATTTAAGCACACAAATACACTGATTGGAGTTTTAGATAGTAAAAGTTAAAATTGTGAACACATTAGCTGAATAAAAAGTGTATAAATAATTATTAAATAACAAATACAGACAGTGGTAGTTTAACAAATTCTGCTGTGGTAAGTGGTGAGGTTTTGTGAAGCTTGTTCCACACTATTTTTCGTCCCTGCAACATGTTTATTCTTCGATCAGTATTTGTAGATACATTGCATTTGCTGCGTTATTTAACTTCGGGCGTACGTTTATAGGTATGTTTATAGGATGTACATATGTACGTATTTTCATATCGTATCAGCTTGACATATGTATGTACATATTTATGCGTGTTGCCAACTTAATGCAACATAAATGGTTAAGAATGCATACATAAATATTTAACATTTCCTTAAAATTCTTAAACCAAAGTTTTATTTTTTGGTATTTTTGCACTTATCACTATCACTACATAGTTTAAAACAAATTCGCTTTATCTGTCCCTATGTCCGTTTGAATGCTTGAACCTTTAAAACTACGCAACGGATTTAGATGCGCTTTTTTTAGTAGATAGAGTGATTGAAGAGGAAGCGTTATATGTATAATAACATCCATTAAATAGTGGAAAAATACTGTTATTTTTGAAGTTTCTAATATGATGTACAGGGCCTACGAGTGGGGAGGGGGGATGGGGGATTCCCCCGCGCCCGGGGTTTCTGAGGGGGGCCGCAATTTAGGGGCACTAAGACATTTTTTTTAATTCAGGAGAGTCTTTAGTTGTTCTAGTTGCAATTTTCAAGCCGAATTTGAAAAGCAACGAATATCTGCATTTTGTTTTAATATTATAGTGAAGTATGAAAAACATTCTGAAAAGTCCTTTTCCTTAAAATCTAAAAATAAATATTTCATTTGGCAGCTGGCTCAAAACGCTGTCTATAAATTTGTGGAAAACACGTGAGGAAAACTATATTAGATCAACGCAAGAGCCAAGTATTTTGATTATCGTTGATGCAACGCCTGATGCTAGTCATGTTGAACAGACTACGTTCTTTTTGCGCTACCTCCATTTCAATTCGAAAGCAACAAATTTTAAAATTCAAGAACGGGTTTTGGTTTTCGTGGATTGTAACTAGAGCTTACGATTTCTTCTCGAATACAAGCGAGATTTTTGAGTCCCGATAAATCGGAAACTCGACTACCCGCGAGGTTCTCATGTCTCGAAGTACTCATAAATCTTGCGAGTTTCTCGACATAAACTTAATCGCTGTATGGACAGTATTTATACACTTGTTTTCTTTTACTTGTCACTTTTTACTTGATGTTATTGCTTTCCAACGACACTTAACTTAAAATATATTTATTATACATATAATTTTGTTCACAATATTTTATTTTTTTAACGAGACATCGAGAACGCGGTTTCTCGCGAGCTTCTCGAATTTCAATTCAGTCGCTGCATTGGCTGTATTCTATATATTGCGGTGTTTTTTACTTGTGGTTTTGTGGACAAATTTTCGCTTGTGCTCCAGAAGAAATCGTAAGCTCTATATAAAACAGCCAATGAATCGATTAAATTGAATGTCTAGAAACTCGCGAGCCTTACGAGTACTTCGAGTTTCGAGAATCTCGCGAGAAGACGAGACTCGCGAAAAATCTCTTTTCGAACAAGTTCGAGTAATCGTAAGCTCTAAATGTAACAAAAAACTGGTCAGGAAATCGTTGATTTAATTTGCCATAATCTAGGTAAACATGAAATGCCATTAAAAGAATGTCGTACACAAGGGTAAGAGAAAGGCGCCAACATTGCTACAACAACAACAACAACGGCGCAAATATGAAAGGAGCTTATAACGGAGCACAACGTCATATTCTAGACAAAAACTTGAGTGCTGATTACTTGCCTTGTGCAACCCACAGTTTGAATTTATGTGGTGTTGATGCTGCAGAATGTTGTACGGCTGCAATTACTTTCTTCGGAGTTGTACAAAAATGTATTACTATTTTCAGCAGTCCACTACGATGGGATATCCTCCAAAAAAAAATGTACCGAACTTTTTTCACAGTCTTTCACACACTATGTGGTCGGCTAGAATTGAGGCAATCAGACCATTAGCAAACCATGTTCCAGGATTAACACAAGCACTAAACTCATTAAGCTAAACTTGACTGCACAAGCATACGGAGATATTACCGGCATTCTCAAGTGCATCAACAAGTTCGAATGTATCTTGCTGCCCTCAGTGTGGTTCGAAATACTGAATAAATGGGAAACAATTTTAGGCGAACGCAAAACAGTTGCTGTTCAATTGAACATCTCGCCAAAGTTTCCGGACATTCGAAAGAGAAAACTTAAAAGACGTTTTGAAGATAATGGAAATGAGATGATTACGGATGATCCAGAGTCTGATTTTAAAAACAATTCATTCTTGGTGATCGTTGATTCGGTAATCACTGGCATTACTGAACGATTTGCAGCTATGAGAAATTTGAACGAGTCGTTTTCCTTTTTGTGGCAATTTTAAGACTTGGATGAAACTACGGTTCGGGCGAGCGCAGCAAAATTTGCAGAAAAATACAAGTCGCACGTTTCTCAAAGCTTAGAATGCGAAATAGTTCACTTGAAGCTCATTCACGAAGCAAATTTTGAAAAGGTCACCATTGGAATTGCTAAATGCCATTTATATATGTTCAAAATATATATAAAATTTTCCCCAACATTTGTGATGCTTTACGTATCTTTTGCACTATACCGGCCACTGTAGCTAGCGCAGAACGTTCCTTCAGCGCCCTTTCAAGAATCAAAAACTTTCATAGATCGTGTTCATCTCCAGAGCGAGTGTCAGGACTTGCCACGCCTTGTGTTGAATCCGTTTTGGCAAGACAGTTAAATTTTGATATTATTATAAAAAATTGTGCAGCGAAAAAAGCAAGAAAAGCTACTATTTGATATCCGAAACTTTTATATTGAATAATTAAAATTTATAATCATCATTATATTTATCAGATATGTCCTAAAATGTTACCAAATAACTAGAAAAGATTATTTGAAACAATATGTGGCTGTTAAAAGAGAATTTTATTTCTACGTTACAATGAAATATTATATATTATATTAAATATTCTGCGTTCATTTTATTTTCAGCTCTTAGTCCAAAAATCATTTAGTTGATTTGGCAAATATTTTTTTTTTAATCCATCAATGAATGAGACGTCATTAATTCAAATTAATGAAATGTATTAGTAGATTTTTTATAGGGGCCAGTAAATTGTTTAGTCCCGGGCCCGGATTTTCTCTCTACGGACCTGATGATGTATATATGTATATAAAAGAAAGTGGTGTTAGTTACACTATTTATAACTCAAGAACGGATAAACAGATTTGGCTGAAAATTGGTGGAGGGGTAGTTTAGAACCAGGAGACAGACATACGATACTTTTTATCCCGTCCTGGCTAGGGTCTTGTGATCGAAACGTGGACCAGGGTAACACAAAGATGTGTTTTTACTTTATGGGTATCAAATGGAAACTGTTTGTGAGTACTTTGATACGGGGTATTTTTCGTACCCGTGGGTGACTAGGGTCTCGAGATATAGGCAAAAACGTGGGTCAGGGTAACATTATGATGTGCTTTCACATTATGGGTATCAAATTGGAGCTGATTTTGAGTGCTTTAGTGCAGGGTAGTTTTCATACCTATTGGTGACTAGCTTCTCGAGATTGAGGCCAAAACGTGGACCCGGGTACCCCTAGAATGTGTGTAATATGGATATCAAATGAAAGCTGTTGCTGAGAGCTTTAAAGTAATTTTCATTGTGATATTCGATTGAGTCGCATCAACCTGGCAAAATTGATAAATATGCATGCGAAGCCGAAATAAAGACATGAACTAATAATACCCACATACCTATTTACATACGTGCTATTCCGAAATTTGGTATATAAATTTGCCTATATTAGTATTTACGATCCTTTTTTCCGGGAAGTAGACCAGAGACGGGCTGGGACTGGGATTAGGACTAGGACTGGGACTGAGACTCGGAGTGGGACTGGGAATCGGAATGGGACTGTAACAAAATACATACCACCCTCTGGGATTGGCAATAAGGGATGAAGAATAATGGGAAAAATTTGAGAGAAGGGAAATAAGGTAAGTTGAGGTAGACTGAGAAAGAGATAGAGTGAGAAAGAGATAGGAGTGAATAAAAGGATTACGCAAAAGTGAAGAGGGGGTGAGGGCAGAGTTAGAAGGAAAAAGCTTATTAAAATGTATGCAGATAGACCAAATTTAGGGCAGAACAACGTCCGACGGGTCTGCTAGTAAATAGATAAATGTAAGGCGCGATAACCTCCGGAGAGGTTTTAAGCCGAGCTTATCTTCCAATTCGCGTCGTGCTTCTTTTAATTTTTCCTACAAATTGGAGCGACGATACCTACATGCTTTTACGCCGATTCCGAACGGTATCTGCAAGGCAGATGAGTTTCAAACTTCCGAGGGGCGACGCCGATTAGAAAAATGTTTTCTTAATTTTTGATGTTTCTCTGCCAGGGAGTTGAACCCAGCACCCCCAGGCTGCTAGGCGTAGCATGCTACCACAACACCACGGCGCACAGTGGAATGAAATTGAAAATTTGGGACTTAGGACTTTAAATGTACATTTTCGTATTCTGTGATCTTTTCCATAATTTATTGTTATATAAAATTTTTCGTAAAACCTAATTTAAAAAAGTTATGACAATTTTAGTAACCGGTTTCATATCGACATACCCTAACGAGCATATGTGTACATCTAGGTATTTTTTCCAATTTCCAGCAATTTCTTCACTAAAATAATTTTTACTATTCAGACTGGTCTATTGGTAGACGTGGTAAAGCAAGGGCACGGTACAACGAATGATGGTAATTCCGCTAGACGATTTTTCGTTGACATTAAAACTACCGCCTCTATAACTGGTGTTAGTGAAAATCTCATTCAAAGATTCTCTGTAATATTAGGGGCCTTTCATGTGGGTGTCCAATAAATGTACAAAAGTTCAACATGTACGCCAGAGAAACCATTCAAGTTTACGTCAAACTATATGAATGGTATTGGCGGCCACCGTGGTGTGATGGTAGCGTGCTCCGCCTATCACACCGTATGCCTCGGGTTCAACTCCCGGGCAAAGCAACATCAAAATTTTAGAAATAAGGTTTTTCAATTAGAAGAAAATTTTTCTAAGCGGGGTCGCCCCTCGGCAGTGTTTGGCAAGCGCTCCGGGTGTATTTCTGCCATGAAAAGCTCTCAGTGAAAACTCATCTGCCTTGCAGATGCCGTTCGGAGTCGGCATAAAACATGTAGGTCCCGTCCGGCCAATTTGTAGGGAAAATCAAGAGGAGCACGGCGCAAATTGGAAGAGAAGCTCGGCCTTAGATCTCTTCGGAGGTTATCGCGCCTTACATTTATTTTTTTTATATGAATGGTATTACATGCCTTCAAGTGTACATAAAATTTTAGTACACTGAGCTTCAATAATAGAGCCTTTTGATTCCATTCCTATCGGAAAGTTGTCCGAAGAAGCCGCTGAATCCAGAAATAAAGATTTGAGAGCATATCGTCGAGACCATGCAAGAAAAATTAGCCGCAAAGCCACAAATGAGGACATCTTAAATAATTTGTTAGTTACTTCTGACCCATTTATTTCATTGAGGAGATCGAAATTACCTAGTAAGCATGAGGAAATATCCGAGGAAGAGAAATCTCTACTACTCCTACCGCAAAACCTCGACTATGATGCAGAAAACTAAATATTTTAGTTTCTCAATTTTAATTGGTACGAATATACATACTACATATGAAACGCACCATTTACTTAAAATAATAAAACCTGTTTTTTTTTAGTGTTTTCTTTGGTCGTATACCTATATGTATATTTGCAGATTTCTTTAATTACTCTTTTGGTACTAACGAACAAGCTGGAATAGCTAAATTTTTATTTGAACCTTGTTTGGATTGTTAAAAATGCAAATTCAACATAAAAAATTAATTGCATAATATGAATTAACAAATATTTTTTGTTTTTCAATATTACCCAGAATTAAAAAGTGATTCATAATACTCCTTCCGTCTTTTTCGCTTCATCTATCTCCATCTTCGTCTCATTCTATCTCTTTCTCAATCTCGTTCTCTTTCTCTGTTTTCTCTTCTCTCAATTCCTTCTCATTCTTCTGCATCCCTTATTGCCTGTCCCAGAGGGTAGTATGTATTTTATTCCAGTCCCAGTCCCACTACGAGTCTCAATCCCACTCCAAGTCTCAGTCCCAGTCCTAGTCCTAATCCCAGTCCCAGTCCGTCTCTGGATAATATATTACTCTGTACAAAAGCACTCATCAACAGCTTTCATTTGATATCCATATTGTATAAACACTGTCTAGGCATTCACTGGCCCACGTTTTGGCCTATATATCGAGACCCTTTTCCTGCAGTAACCACAGAGTGAGGTTTACGCAACATGTGTGAAAGTTTGAACAAAATCGACCGACGCAACTCTTCAAACACCAGCGACCAACTAGCACACATTTTAGCCTTTCCTTTTATATATAGATTTTTATTTTTCACACTTCACTATAATATTAAAACGAAATGCAGATTTTCGTTTCTTTTGAAATTCGGCTTAAAAATTGTACATGGAACAACTAAAGACTCACCTGAATTAAAAAAAATGTAATAGTACCCCTAAATTGCGGGCCCCCTCAGAAACCCTCCCCCCTCTCGGTGGGCCTGGTGATGTGCTATACTTGATATCATTCGCTATAATATTTTTTATTGATAAGCAGCTTGTTTAATTAAACACCAAGCAATTACACGGAAGTATATCCGCACCACCTGAAAATATGAGTGCCACTGCGTATACGTAACATTTTAATATTACGTATAAACAAATAAAAAAAATTGCAATAAAATAATATTGCGACTATAAACTGAGATATAACCTATTCTATATTTCAAGCTAGATCAAACTACATACGGGGTGCAAAACAAATTCAAAATCGGTTCAGTAGTTTAGGAGTCCATTGGCCTCAAACTTGTGACACGTGTGTTTTATATATTAAGATTAATGAGGTTTTAAGGAAATGTGAGGAAACTGAGTAAACGGTAAACATGTGATTTTTCCCATACATAACATTTTTTTATTTACTATAACTTTTTTGTTTAAGACTTTATGAAAAAATACTCAGATATAAAAAGTCATGTAATGAGACTTAAGATCGATCCCCATCAAAGTTTTTGTGTTATTAACTAATATTTTTTTCATTTGCCTAAGTCCACTGAAAGCTAAATCCATCCCACTGTGAGGCGGCCGCCTCGATCAATTATAACTTGTGTAAATTTTTGGCTGAAAGTGCCTGCTAAAATTCAAATTTTATTTAGGACAAATACAAAAAGCTTATTAAGCGTTTATACCTTCCCATACAAATTTTGTGATATATGAACCTAATGAGCATATTTAACTAATAACTATAATGGAAAGTTTTAATTAGTTAAACAAACATATTTAAATTTACGCATGTACCAGCGAAATGAATAGAATGAGGCTTTGACGGCAAAACATTTTGCTATACTTTTTCAAAAGAAAATTTCCTAGTAGATAATTGCTTGTTTATATATACATATGTATATTTGCACAGTTGAATTGTGCTATCAAGTTGATATGTATACAATGACTGTATTTTCAATGAAGTTTTATCTGTTTCCAAACTGCTAGTAGTTTCTATTGTATACTGGCAAAAAACTAGTGCACTATTATCTGAGCAACAACACTGCTCGAACTTACGTGGCCCAATAAATCGCAAAACATTCGCAGACGCAGAGATAAGCACACAGTGAAACAGAAAGAAAGATTCACTGGTTTTCTTAAAAAGGTAGGGTCCAATACTACCCTGAAATACCTTTTTCTGAAATAATGCCGAAATATGTATGAAAACAACGAACAGATTGGCGATAGCTAAAAACTTTTCGGTACCAGTCTTTCAGATATGATTTCCGCATCGGTATGAAGTACCTTTGAAAACCGAAACAAAATAGTCCTCAAAAATCCCAACGATATTATTACGAAGGCAATCTAGAAACGGATCCGAAACAGCCCCGAAAAGATCTCTAACACAGTACCTAAACGGTCCTGAAATAGTCCTAGACAAATTTGAAATAGTCCCGAAATTGCTCCTCTAATAATCCCGAATCGGTCCCTTAATAGTCTCAAAGTATCTAGTCTATACACAGTCCATAAACGATTCCGAGCACAATCCCGAACTAATCCTGAGGTATTCTAAAAGTAGTCCCGAAAAGATTCCATACACGGTTTCGAACTGGCCCAGCTATTTCGGATTTCATCCTGAAAAATATCCCAAACTGTCTTGTTATAAACTCGGGAGTACGGAAATGGTCCCAGAATGGTGCCGAAGTTCTCCTGTAAGTAACCAGAAGACACAATCTTTTATAAACCGTGAACCGTGCATACATACATATATTATAAAAGTGACATTGGGGTGTTCGATTTCTGGATAAACCAAATTAATAACGACTTAGGAAAACGGTTCATATAAGTGGAGCGCACGTTACATGGATTGGAAAGTTCACAGAAAAGGAGTCAACTTATCAATATATGTATAGTCAATTAATTGCGCTCCACCGTTATATATTTATTTCTCATAAATATTTTTACAATTTCTATGTCAAAATTTCAAAATCAAAGTTCTGCAAAAATATGCCTTTATATAAAGATAATGCTTACAATTTTTTATTTTCCTTTTATTATGTTTCTTAAAATGGGCTACATATATTTCAATCTGACTTATCACAACTGTATCCAGAAGGGACTATAGGGGATCAATTATGCTCCAATGTAGACAAACCAGATCATTCGGAGACCGCTCTCTTTGGGGGTTAGGTTAGGTTGAACAGGCCGGTCCACGAGGACCTCACATAGACAGATTGAGTCCGTAGTGTTACCAGAAGTTTGTTTTAAAGACCAAACTGAAAAACCCTATCAAAACCCAGGGCCTATGTTATAAGATAACTCCGTCCTCTTAGCAAATACTAGAAGCTTCCTCCTAATAGCTGGAGTCTAACCTGGCAAGTGCAGGCATGAGCACAGAACGTGCCCGTTCGTTTCCTCTTCCAACCCGCACTTCCTGCATCTGCTATCACTGACCAACCCTAATTGAAAGGCATCTGACGGCAAAAGGCGGCGTCCAGTAAGAATACCCGTCATGAGTCTACAGTCCTCTCTTTCTATACTCAGTTGAGCAGAGCTCACAGAGTATATTAAGTTTGATTGGATAACGGTTGGTTGTACATATATAAAAGAATCGAGATAGATATAGACTTCCATATATCAAAATAATCAGGATCGAAAAAAAATTTGATTGAGCCATGTCCGTCCGTCCGTCCGTTAACACGATAACTTGAGTAAATTTTGAGGTATCTTGATGAAATTTGGTATGTAGGTTCCTGAGCACTCATCTCAGATCGCTATTTAAAATGAACGATATCGGACTATAACCACGCCCACTTTTTCGATATCGAAAATTTCGAAAAATCGAAAAAATGCGATAATTCATTGCCAAAGGCGGCTAAAGCGATGAAACTTGGTAGATGGGTTGACGTTATGACGCAGAATAGAAAATTAGTAAGATTTTGGACAATGGGCGTGGCACCGCCCACTTTTACAAGAAGGTAATTTAAAAGTTTTGCAAGCTGTAATTTGGCAGTCGTTGAAGATATCATGATGAAATTTGGCAGGAACGTTACTACTATTACTATATATGTGCTAAATAAAAATTAGCAAAATTGGATGAAGAACACGCCCACTTTTTAAAAAAAAATTTTTTTTAATTCAAATTTTAACAAAAAATTTAATATCTTTACTGTATATAAGTAAATTAAGTCAAAATTCAACTCCAGTAATGACATGATGCAACAAAATACAAAAATAAAAGAAAATTTCAAAATGGGTGTGGCTCCGCCCATTTTCATTTAGTTTGTCTAGAATACTTTTAATGTCATAAGTCGAACAAAAATTTACCAATCCTTCTCAAATTTGGTAGGAGCATAGATTCTGTGACGGTAACTTTTCTCTGTGAAAATGGGCGAAATCGGTGGAAGCAACGCCCAGTTTTTATACACAGTCCACCGTCTGTCCTTCCGCTCGGCCGTTAACACAATAACTTGAGCAAAAACCGATATATCTTTACTAAACTTAGCCCACGTACTTATCTGAACTCACTTTATCTTGGTATAAAAAATGGCCGAAATCCGAGCATAACCACGCCCACTTTATCGATATCGAAAATTACGAAAAATGAAAAAATGCCATAATTCTATACCAACTACGAAAAAAGGGATAAAACATGGTAACTGGATTGGTTTATTGACGCAAAATATAACTTTGGAAAAAACTTTGTAAAATGGGTGTGACACCTACCATATTATGTAGAAGAAAATGAAAAAGTTCTTCAAGGCGAAATCAACAGCCCTTGGAATCTTGGCAGGAATACTGTTAGTGGTATTGCATATATAAATAAATTAGCAGTACCCGACAGATGATTTTCTGGATCACCTGGTCCACATTTTGGTCGATATCGCGAGAACGCCTTCACATATACATCTAAGGGCCACTCGCTTTTAAAACCCTCATTAATACTTTTTATTTGATATCCATATCGTACAAACACATTCTAGAGTCACCCTGGCCCACCCTAATGGCGATATCTCGAAAAGGCGTCCACCTATAGACCTAATGCCCACTCCCTCTTAAAATGCTCAGTAACACCTTTCGTTTGATACCCATATCGTACAAACATTCTAGAGTCACCCCTGGCCCACCCTAATGGCGATATCTCGAAAAGGCGTCCACCTATATACCTAATGTCCACTCCCTCTTAAAATGCTCAGTAACACCTTTCGTTTGATACCCATATCGTACAAACATTCTAGAGTCACCCCTGGCCCACCCTAATGGCGATATCTCGAAAAGGCGTCCACCTATAGACCTAATGCCCACTCCCTCTTAAAATGCTCAGTAACACCTTTCGTTTGATACCCATATCGTACAAACATTCTAGAGTCACCCCTGGCCCACCCTAATGGCGATATCTCGAAAAGGCGTCCACCTATAGACCTAATGCCCACTCCCTCCTAAAATGCTCAGTAACACCTTTCGTTTGATACCCATATCGTACAAACATTCTAGAGTCACCCGTGGTCCACCTTTATGGCGATATCTCGAAAAGGCGTCCACCTATAGAACTAAGGATTACTCCCTTTTAAAATACTCATTACCACCTTTCATTTGATACCCATATCGTACAAACACATTCTAGAGTCACTCTGGCCCACCCTAATGGCGATATCTCGAAAAGGCGTCCACCTATAGACCTAATGCCCACTCCCTCTTAAAACGCTCAGTAACACCTTTCGTTTGATACCCATATCGTACAAACATTCTAGAGTCACCCCTGGCCCACCCTAATGGCGATATCTCGAAAAGGCGTCCACCTATAGACCTAATGCCCACTCCCTCTTAAAATGGTCAGTAACACCTTTCGTTTGATACCCATATCGTACAAACATTCTAGAGTCACCCTTGGTCCACCTTTATGGCGATATCTCGAAAAGGCGTCCACCTATAGAACTAAGGATTACTCCCTTTTAAAATACTCATTACCACCTTTCATTTGATACCCATATCGTACAAACACATTCTAGAGTCACCCTGGCCCACCCTAATGGCGATATCTCGAAAAGGCGTCCACCTATAGACCTAATGCCCACTCCCTCTTAAAATGCTCAGTAACACCTTTCGTTTGATACCCATATCGTACAAACATTCTAGAGTCACCCCTGGCCCACCCTAATGGCGATATCTCGAAAAGGCGTCCACCTATAGACCTAATGCCCACTCCCTCTTAAAATGCTCAGTAACACCTTTCGTTTGATACCCATATCGTACAAACATTCTAGAGTCACCCCTGGCCCACCCTAATGGCGATATCTCGAAAAGGCGTCCACCTATAGACCTAATGCCCACTCCCTCTTAAAATGCTCAGTAACACCTTTCGTTTGATACCCATATCGTACAAACATTCTAGAGTCACCCCTGGCCCACCCTAATGGCGATATCTCGAAAAGGCGTCCACCTATAGACCTAATGCCCACTCCCTCTTAAAATGCTCAGTAACACCTTTCGTTTGATACCCATATCGTACAAACACATTCTAGAGTCACCCCTGGCCCACCCTAATGACGATATCTCGAAAAGGCGTCCACCTATAGACCTCATGCCCACTCCCTCTTAAAATGCTCAGTAGCACCTTTCGTTTGATACCCATATCGTACAAACATTCTAGAGTCACCCTTGGTCCACCTTTATGGCGATATCTCGAAAAGGCGTCCACCTATAGAACTAAGGATTACTCCCTTTTAAAATACTCATTACCATCTTTCATTTGATACCCATATCATACAAACACATTCTAGAGTCACCCCTGGCCCACCCTAATGGCGACATTTCGAAAAGGCGTCCACCTATAGACCTAATGCCCACTCCCTCTTAAAATGCTCAGTAACACCTTTCATTTGATTCCCATATCGTACAACTAGAGACACCCCTGGTCCACCTTTATGGCGATATCTCGAAACGGCGTCCACCTATGGAACTAAGGATCACTCCTTTTCAAAATACTCATTAACAGCTTTCATTTGATACCCATATCGTACAAACACATTCTAGAGTCACCCTGGCCCACCCTAATGGCGATATCTCGAAAAGGCGTCCACCTATATACCTAATGTCCACTCCAGACCTAATGCCCACTCCCTCTTAAAATGCTCAGTAACACCTTTCGTTTGATACCCATATCGTACAAACACATTCTAGAGTCAGCCCTGGTCCACCTTTATGGCGATATCCCTAAATGGCGTCCATCCATAGAACTACGGCCTACTCTCTCTTAAAATGCTCTTTAATACCTTCCATTTGATACACATGTCATACAACCACATTCCAGGGTTATCCTAGGTTCATTTTCCTACATGGTGATTTTCCTTATTTTGTCTCCATAGCTCTCAACTGAGTATTTAATGTTCGGTTACACCCGAACTTAGCCTTCCTTACTTGTTACTTGTGGTTTTGTGGACAAATTTTCGCTTGTGCTCCAGAAGAAATCGTAAGCTCTATATAAAACAGCCAATGAATCGATTAAATTGAATGTTTAGAAACTCGCGAGCCTTACGAGTACTTCGAGTTTCGAGAATCTCGCGAGAAGACGAGACTCGCGAAAAATCTCTTTTCGAACAAGTTCGAGTAATCATAAGCTCTAATTGTAACAAAAAACTGGTCAGGAAATCATTGATTTAATTTGCCATAATCTAGGTAAACATGAAATGCCATTAAAAGAATGTCGTACACAAGGGTAAGAGAATGGCGCCAACATTGCTACAACAACAACAACAACGGCCCAAATATGAAAGGAGCTTATAACGGAGCACAACGTCATATTCTAGACAAAAACTCGAGTGCTGATTACTTGCCTTGTGCAACCCACAGTTTGAATTTATGTGGTGTTGATGCTGCAGAATATTGTACGGCTGCAATTACTTTCTTCGGAGTTGTACAAAAATGTATTACTATTTTCAGCAGTCCACTACGATGGGATATCCTCCAAAAAAAAATGTACCGAGCTTTTTTCACAGTCTTTCACACACTATGTGGTCGGCTAGAATTGAGGCAATCAGACCATTCGCAAACCATGTTCCAGGATTAACACAAGCACTAAACGCATTAAGCTAAATTTGACTGCACAAGCATACGGAGATATTACCGGCATTCTCAAGTGCATCAACAAGTTCGAATGTATCTTGCTGCCCTCAGTGTGGTTCGAAATACTGAATAAATGGGAAACAATTTTAGGCGAGCGCAAAACAGTTGCTGTTCAATTGAACATCTCGCCAAAGTTTCCGGACATTCGAAAGAGAAAACTTAAAAGACGTTTTGAAGATAATGGAAATGAGATGATTACGGATGATCCAGAGTCTGATTTTAAAAACAATTCATTCTTGGTGATCGTTGATTCGGTAATCACTGGCATTACTGAACGATTTGCAGCTATGAGAAATTTGAACGAGTCGTTTTCCTTTTTGTGGCAATTTTAAGACTTGGATGAAACTACGGTTCGGGCGAGCGCAGCAAAATTTGCAGAAAAATACAAGTCGCACGTCTCTCAAAGCTTAGAATGCGAAATAGTTCACTTGAAGCTCATTCACGAAGCAAATTTTGAAAAGGTCACGATTGGAATTGCTAAATGCCATCTATATATGTTCAAAATCTATATAAAATTTTCCCCAACATTTGCGATGCTTTACGTATCTTTTGCACTATACCGGCCACTGTAGCTAGCGCAGAACGTTCCTTCAGCGCCCTTTCAAGAATCAAAAACTTTCATAGATCGTGTTCATCTCCAGAGCGAGTGTCAGGACTTGCCACGCTTTGTGTTGAATCCGGTTTGGCAAGACAGTTAAATTTTGATATTATTATAAGAAATTTTGCAGCAAAAAAGGCAAGAAAAGCCACTCTTTGATATCCCAACTTTCTATATTGAATAATTCAAATTTATAATCATCATTATATTTATCAGATATGTCCTAAATTGTTACCAAATAACTAGAAAAGATTATTTGAAACAATATGTGGCTGTTAGAAGAGACTTTTATTTCTACGTTACAATAAAAAAGCATAAATAGTAAATATTCTGTGTTAATTTTATTGTCAGCTGTTAGTCCAAAAATCATTTAGTTGATTTGGCAAATATTTTTTTTTTTAATCCATCAACGAATGAGACGTCATTAATTCAAATTAATGAAATGTATTAGTAGATTTTTTATAGGGGGCCAGTAAATTGTTTAGTCCCGGGCCCGGATTTTCTCTCTACGGACCTGATGATGTATATATTTATATAAAAGAAAGTGGTGTTAGTTACACTATTTATAACTCAAGAACGGATGAACAGATTTGGCTGAAAATTGGTGGAGGGGTAGCTTAGAACCAGGAGACAGACATACGATACTTTTTATCCCGTTCTGGCTAGGGTCTTGTAATCGAAACGTGGACCAGGGTAACACAAAGATGTGTTTTTACTTTATGGGTATCAAATGGAAACTGTTTGTGAGTACTTTGACACGGGGTATTTTTCGTACCCGTGGGTGACTAGGGTCTCGAGATATAGGTAAAAACGTGGGTCAGGGTAACATTATTATGTGCTTTCACATTATGGGTATCAAATTGGAGCTGATGATGAGTGCTTTAGTACAGGGTAGTTTTCATACCTATTGGTGACTAGCTTCTCGATATTGAGGCCAAAACGTGGACCCGGGTACCCCTAGAATGTGTGTAATATGGATATCAAATGAAAACTGTTGCTGAGAGCTTTAAAGTAATTTTCATTGTGATATTCGATTGAGTCGCATCAACCTGGCAAAATTGATAAATATGCATGCGAAGCCGAAATAAAGACATGAACTAATAATACCCACATACCTATTTACATACGTGCTATTCGATTTGCCCGAAATTTGGTATATAAATTTGCCTATATTAGTATTTACGATCCTTTTTTCCGGGAAGTAGACCAGAGACGGGCTGGGACTGGGATTAGGACTAGGACTGGGACCGAGACTCGGAGTGGGATTGGGAATCGGAATGGGACTGTAACAAAATACATACCACCCTCTGGGATTGGCAATAAAGGATGAAGAATAATGGGAAAAATTTGAGAGAAGGGAAAAAAGGGAAGTTGAGGTAGACTGAGAAAGAGATAGAGTGAGAAAGAGATAGGAGTGAATAAAAGGATTACGCAAAAGTGAAGAGGGGGTGAGGGCAGAGTTAGAAGGAAAAAGCTTATTAAAATGTATGCAGATAGACCAAATTTAGGGCAGAACAACGTCCAACGGGTCTGCTAGTAAATAGATAAATGTAAGGCGTGATAACCTCCGGAGAGGTTTTAGGCCGAGCTTATCTTCCAATTCGCGTCGTGCTTCTTTTAATTTTTCCTACAAATTGGCGCGACGATACCTACATGCTTTTACGCCGATTCCGAACGGTATCTGCAAGGCAGATGAGTTTCAAACTTCCGAGGGGCGACGCCGATTAGAAAAATGTTTTCTTAATTTTTGATGTTTCTCTGCCAGGGAGTTGAACCCAGCACCCCCAGGCTGCTAGGCGTAGCATGCTACCACAACACCACGGCGCACAGTGGAATGAAATTGAAAATTTGGGACTTAGGACTTTAAATGTACATTTTCGTATTCTGTGATCTTTTCCATAATTTATTGTTATATAAAATTTTTCGTAAAACCTAATTTAAAAAAGTTATGACAATTTTAGTAACCGGTTTCATATCGACATACCCTAACGAGCATATGTGTACATCTAGGTATTTTTTCCAGTTTCCAGCAATTTCTTCACTAAAATAATTTTTACTATTCAGACTGGTTTATTGGTAGACGTGGTAAAGCAAGGGCACGGTACAACGAATGATGGAACTTCCGCTAGACGATTTTTCGTTGACATTAAAACTACCGCCTCTATTACTGGTGTTAGTGAAAATCTCATTCAAAGATTCTCTGTAATATTAGGGGCCTTTCATGTGGGTGTCCAATAAATGTACAAAAGTTCAACATGTACGCCAGAGAAACCATTCAAGTTTACGTCGAACTATATGAATGTAATTACATGCCTTCAAGTGTACATAAAATTTTAGTACACTGAGCTTCAATAATAGAGCAATTTGGTTCCGTTCCTATCGGAATGTTGTCCGAAGAAACCGCTGAATCCAGAAATAAAGATTTGAGAGCATATCGTCGAGAACATGCAAGAAAAATTAGCCGCAAAGCCACAAATGAGGACATCTTATATAATTTGTTAGTTACTTCTGACCCATTTATTTCATTGAGGAGATCGAAATTACCTAGTAAGCATGAGGAAATATCCGAGGAAGAGAAATCTCTACTACTCCTACCGCAAAACCTCGACTATGATGCAGAAAACTAAATATTTTAGTTTCTCAATTTTAATTGGTACGAATATACATACTACATATGAAACGCACCATTTACTTAAAATAATAAAACCTGTTTTTTTTTAGTGTTTTCTTTGGTCGTATACCTATATGTATATTTGCAGATTTCTTTAATTACTCTTTTGGTACTAACGAACAAGCTGGAATAGCTAAATTTTTATTTGAACCTTGTTTGGATTGTTAAATGCAAATTCAACATAAAAAAATTAAATGCATAATATGAATTAACAAATATTTTTTGTTTTTCAATATTACCCAGAATTAAAAAGTGATTCGTATTACTCCCTCCGTCTTTTTCGCTTCATCTTTCTCCATCTTCGTCTCATTCTATCTCTTTCTCAATCTCCTTCTCTTTCTCTGTTTTCTCTTCTCTCAATTCCTTCTCATTCTTCTGCATCCCTTATTGCCTGTCCCAGAGGGTAGTATGTATTTTATTCCAGTCCCAGTCCCAGTCCCACTACGAGTCTCAATCCCACTCCAAGTCTCAGTCCCAGTCCTAGTCCTAATTCCAGTCCCAGTCCGTCTCTGGATAATATATTACTCTGTACCAAAGCACTCATCAACAGCTTTCATTTGATATCCATATTGTATAAACACTGTCTAGGCATTCACTGGCCCACGTTTTGGCCTATATATCGAGACCCCTTTCCTGTAGTAACCACAGAGTGAGGTTTACGCAACATGTGTGAAAGTTTGAACAAAATCGATCGACGCAACTCTTCAAACACCGGCGACCAACTATCACACATTTTAGCCTTTCCTTTTATATATATAGATTTTTATTTTTCACACTTCACTATAATATTAAAACGAAATGCAAATTTTCGTTGCTTTTGAAATTCGGCTTAAAAATTGCACATGGAACAACTAAAGACTCGCCTGAATTAAAAAAAATGTAATAGTACCCCTAAATCGCGGGCCCCCTCAGAAACCCTCCCCCCTCTCGGTGGGCCTGGTGATGTGCTATACTTGATATCATTCGCTATAATATTTTTTATTGATAAGCAGCTTGTTTAATTAAACACCAAGCAATTACACGAAAGTATATCCGCACCACCTGAAAATATGAGTGCCACTGCGTATACGTAACATTTTAATATTACGTATAAATAAATAAAAAAAATTGCAATAAAATAATATTGCGATTATAAACTGAGATATAACCTATTCTATATTTCAAGTTAGATCAAACTACATACGAGGTGCAAAACAAATTCAAAATCGGTTCAGTAGTTTAGGAGTCCATTGGCCTCAAACTTGTGACACGTGTGTTTTATATATTAAGATTAATGAGGTTTTAAGGAAATGTGAGGAAACTGAGTAAACGGTAAACATGTGATTTTTCCCATACATAACATTTTTCTATTTACTATAACTTTTTTGTTTAAGACTTTATGAAAAAATATTCAGATATAAAAAGTCATGTAATGAGACTTAAGATCGATCCCCATCAAAGTTTTTGTGTTATTAACTAATATTTTTTTCATTTGCCTAAGTCCACTGAAAGCCAAATCCATCCCACTGTGAGGCGGCCGCCTCGATCAATTATAACTTGTGTAAATTTTTGGCTGAAAGTGCCTGCTAAAATTAAAATTTTATTTAGGACAAATACAAAAAGCTTATTAAGCGTTTATACCTTCCCATACAAATTTTGTGATATATGAACCTAATGAGCATATTTAATTAATAAAGAAAGTTTTAATTAGTTAAACAATTATATTTAAATTTACGCATGTGCCAGCGAAATGAATTGAACGCGGCTTTGACGGCAAAACATTTTGCTATACTTTTTCAAAAGAAAATTTCCTAGTAGATAATTGCTTGTTTATATATACATATGTATATTTGCACAGTTGAATTGTGTTATCAAGTTGATATGTATACAATGACTGTATTTTCAATGAAGTTTTATCTGTTTCCAAACTACTAGTAGTTTCTATTGTATACTGGCAAAAACTAGTGCACTAGTATCTGAGCAACAACACTGCTCGAACTTACGTGGCCCAATAAATCGCAAAACATTCGCAGACGCAGAGATAAGCACACAGTGAAACAGAAAGAAAGATTCACTGGTTTTCTTAAAAAGGTAGGGTCCAATACTACCCTGAAATACCTTTTTCTGAAATAATGCCGAAATATGTATGAAAACAACGAACAGATTGGCGATAGCTAAAAACTTTTCGGTACCAGTCTTTCAGATATGATTTCCGCATCGGTATGAAGTACCTTTGAAAACCGAAACAATATGGAAACATTCATCAAAAATCCCGACGATATTATTACGAAGGCAATCTAGAAATGGTTCCGAAACAGCCCCGAAAAGATCTCGAACACAGTCTCTAAACGGTCCTGAAATAGTCCAAAAAAAATTTGAAATAGTCCCGAATATGTTCCTCAAATAATCCCGAATCGGTCCCTTAATAGTCTCAAAGTATCTAGTCTATAAACAGTCCATAAATGATTCCGAGCACAATCCCGAAATAATCCTGAGGTATTCTAAACGTAGTCCCGAAAAGATTCCATACACGGTTTCAAACTGACCCAGCTATTTCGGATTTCATCCTGAAAAATATCCGAAACTGTCTTGTTATAAACTCGTGAGTACGGAAATGGTCCCAGAATGGTGCCGAAATTCTCCTGTAAGTAACCAGAAGACACAATCTTTTATAAACCTTGAACCGTGAATGCATACATACATATATTATAAAAGTGACATTGGGGTGTTCGATGTCTGGATAAACCAAAGTAATAACGACTTAGGAAAACGGTTTATATAAGTTGCGCGCACGTTAAATGGATTGGAAAGCTGACAGAAAAGGAGTCAACTTACCAATATATGTATAGTCAATTAATTGCGCTCCACCGTTATATTTTTATTTCTCATAAATATTTTTACAATTTCTATGTCAAAATTTTAAAATCAAAGTTCGGCAAGAATATGCCTTTATATAAGGATACATATTTCGCTGATTTTGTCCATTTACATATATAAAGATAATGCTTACAATTTTTTATTTTCCTTTTATTATGTTTATTAAAATGGGCTACATATATTTCAATCTGACTTATCACAACTGTATCCAGAAGGGACTATAGGGGATCAATTATGCTCCAATGTAGACAAACCAGATCATTCGGAGACCGCTCTCTTTGGGGGTTAGGTTAGGTTGAACAGGCCGGTCCACGAGGACCTCACATAGACAGATTGAGTCCGTAGTGTTACAAGAAGTTTGTTTTAACGACCAAACTAAAAAACTATATCAAAACCCAGGACCTATGTTATAAAATAACTCCGTCCTCTTGGCAAATACTAGAAGCTTCCTAAGACTTAAACCACTTGCTGCTTCTAGATCTGACAGCTGTATCACTCCTAATAGCTGGAGTCTTAGCCTGGCAAGTGCAGGGCACGAGCGCAGAACGTGCTCGTTCGTTTCCTTCTCCAACCCGCACTTCCTACATCTGCTATCACTGACCAACCCTAATTTAAAGGCATGTGACTCCAGAAGGCAGTGTCCAGTCAGAATAGCCGTCATGAGTCTACAGTCCTCTCTTTTTAATGACAGAAGCAACTTTGTTAGTCTAGGGTTGTAAGACCTACACATAATCTTCGACACTTTACGCTTGGTCGATCATGTGCACCTCTCGCCTTCGCTTAATCTCGCCGAGTCTAACTGGGACGTCTACGGAGTAAGCTTCAAGGGATGTGCCCTTTTTAGCTAGTTCGTCCGCTTTTTCATTCCCATCTATTCCCATGTGCCCTGGGACCCAATTTAGATGTATGATTCTCCCTGTCCGGATTCGCTCCAGAGACTGCTTACACTCTAACACGCATTTAGATGCTGTACTACGTGAGATTATTGCCTTAATTGCTGCTTGACTTTATTTTATTTATTTTTTTTATTTAATATCCGCAGCCTGCAGGATGTGCTTTTTCTGGGTCGGCACAGTATACCGCAGACCCTTCTCCTGCCATTACTTTGGAACCATCTGTGTACACATGTATCACCTCGTCCGCGATTTGCGCACTCCTGCGCCAACCTTTCACCTCTATTGTGGCCTTAAGATCTCCCTCGAAGCACAGATAGGGAATCACGTAGTCTGTTCGTCTTGCGATTGATGACGCTATACTACCATGGCCATATGGTCGGCGCTCAAGCTGCCCCGAGGTACCGAGCCTTGCTGCAGTTGTTAATGCTATGTTCTTTGCTACCAGGTCTACAGGTGGAATGTGCAGAATGGCATAGAGTGCAGCCGTCGGGGTTGTTTTCAGGGCTCCCGTAATGCTAAGCATCGATAGTCTGCATATCCCCTCTAATTTTTTGAGGTATGTTGTTTTTGTGTGGCTTTCCACCAAACAAGAACTCCATATAATAGAATAGAGCTTACAATCGCTGTAAAAACCCAATGCCCCACGTACACCCCCAGCATTCTTTTACATGCATAGAGTGCCGTTGAGGCCTCTCCTCCACGTTGAGCTTCCATGACAGCTTACTGTCTATGATGATTCCTAGATATTTTGTGCAAGGTTTCTCCTGTAAGGTCACGCCTTCTAATTTAGGCCTGGTCCAATTTGGGACCTTGTACCTCTTTGTAAACAGGACCATATCCGTCTTCTCCGCATTGACTTTCAACCTGACATTAGACGCCCAGGTATAAATATCCTCCCGAAGCGCCTGATCCATCAAAGAACTAATTTTTGGAAGGCACTTTCCACTTATGACAATTGTAACATCAGCCGTAAGTTTTACGGGTCTCTCATCGAATCGCCTGAGCAGTTGGTTGATGACCAGCGTCCACAGCAGAAGTGATAGCACCCCTCCCTGCGGCGTACCCCTGTCCACTGGTTTCGTGGCCTCGTACAATCCCCACTGTGATGTAATATTCCTGCAATTTAACACGCAGCCGATCCATCTGATTAAGGCAGGATGTACTTTAATGTAATTAAGACCATCCATAATCGCCCTTTTAGAAACATTATTGAAAACCCCGGCATTGTCCAAGAAGACTCCTAGAGCATACTCCTTATATTCCAGGGATTTCTCTATGCTTATTACCACCCCATGCAATGCGGTGTCTACCGACTTGCCTTTGGTGTACGCATGCTGTGTTGCGGATAGCAGCTTTTCATAAACGTTGGACTTTATGTACACATCTATCAGCCTCTCAAAGGTTTTGAGCAGAAATGATATTAAGCTAATGGGTCTATAGTCTTTAGGATACACGTGACCGATCTTCCCCGCCTTTGGTAGGAAAGCTGCACGAGCAGTTCTCCAAGAGTGCCGGTACATGATTCAGCCATATGCACCCATCGAATATTATTTTAAGCCATTCCACGACCACCATACTTGAAACTTGTAGCATGGCCGGGAATATACCGTATAGGCCCAGCGATTTAAACTTAGAAAACGTTTTCACTGCCCATTCGATCTTGGTATCGGTCACCAAGCCCGGCACTACCCGCTCTGTGATCGAAGTGTGAGTAATGTCTGTTGGTTCTTCTAAACCGTCTCCCGGTGGGAAATGTGTGTCGAGAAGCACCTCGAGGGATTCCTCAATATTACGTGACCATTCCCCGTTCTATTTCTTTGTTAGGCTCTGGACTATGTTTCCCCTTGCAAGGACATTTTTCAACCGTGCTGTTTCGCTGGAGCACTCTATGTCCGTACAGAAACTTTCCCATGGGATTATCTTCGCCCTGGAAATTTCACGCTTGTAGATCCTCAGCAGATCCCTGTACTTGTCCCGACACGCTTCGCTGTCGGCGGTCTTTGCGAACTTAAACATTTATTTTACCTGTCTTCTAGAAGACTCAGGTCATTGCTCCACCATGGCGGCTTTGCTTTTCCTCTGAATCTTCTTAGAGGGCAAGCTTTGTTATACGCAGTCATAAGCTCTCTTTGGGGATTAGTCGCACTATTTTTGCAGGGACGCAACAAGATCAGCTGCGTTAGGTGCTTCTTATAAATAACTGCAAACTGAGATGTATCGAAAATAATCTATTTTTCGTACCACTAAGAAGTGTTAAATTAATCATTGGGGAAAACATGGCTGGATTGACCAGTGTCCTGGATGTGAGCACTCTACGAAGTCGAAATATAAGCCCGGACCACTTACCTTGTGGCAGAAAATTTACGTAAACACCGCTGTACAGTAAAGAAATTGTCTGCAGGTACACAAGGAAAGGTTTCCGGCGAAAAGCTGTTCACGAAACAGGCAGCTGATGTTTACTACAATCGGCTCTCACACCTCCGCACTGAAAGTAATTTTCGACTTGATAATGAGGTTGAGCTTTGGGAGTATTTTGCTCTCTCACAACGTACCGCCGCTGCTGACACCATAGGTTTTCAGGCAGGCCGCAGAAAGACAACTTTTATGATGAGTAATGTCACGCTGCCTCGAAAAAAGGACGCTGCCTAAAGGGCCACGTTGCGCACATACGCAGAGGTATTTAAAAGGAAAAGACGTGTGGCACAGCGGCTTGGGTGCGAAGCGCTTCAGATGCTGGCTGCAAGAAATGACGGCCGAAAGCTCTACCAAAGAATCTGACCGATGGCGGAAAGTTTCAAGACCGGGGCAGATTCCTGCAGAAATGATAATGGTGACGTTGTAACTGACATGCAGCATGTGCTTAAGTTGTGGAGGAAGCACATATTCTCATTGCTAACTAGTGAGGGAGAAGACAAATCCGATAGAATAATTGCCCTGATGTAAAATACATTATGACAAACTGAGAATGGCAATATCCCGGCTAAAGAATAACAGTGCGCCGGATAACAAACAGACCACCCGCCGAGCTTTTCAAACATGCAGGTGAAAAGTGTGTGAAGAGCAAATATCGACTAATTACTATGCAAAATACAGATGTAAGAGCGCCTGTATTCAGATTAAAATTTAAGTGTGCTCTGCCAAATCCACAAGAAAAGCAATCCGGCAAATCGCGCTAATTACCGCTGAATCAGCCTTCTTAACATAGCTTATAAGGTTCCATGAAGCGTACTATGCAAAAGACTGAAGCTTAAAGTCAAATAACTAGCTAGCCCTTCCTTATCAGCGCGCCTGCAGACCTGGTAAATCTAATATGGACCAGATCTCTACGACGCGCCATATCATTGAGAAGATAGAAGAATCGACGTACACAATCATCGACTTGAAAGCAGCGCGAAAAGAAGTTGCTTGTTTGCTGCTCTGGCTGCATTTATGTACGCTGCAAAGTTAGTAAGGTTGCGCCAAATGACATAGAGCAACGCCAACAAAATACCTAAATATTGAGAAGAACCTCCCCGGGTCATTCGAAACCAAAGCTGACTTGAGATAAGGCGACTATTTTCGTGAGACTTTTTTAAAACTAATGCTAGAGAAAATAATTCTAGCAACTTTGATGAGCCGTGGTGGCACAATCATTAACAAAAGCAAACATATAAAGAGGCAAAATAGTGAGCCTTTCGGTAAATGAGAACAAGACGAAATACTTGCTGTCAGCCAAGAAAGAATCAGCGCAGTTGCGCCTTGGCCATGTCACTGTTGATGGATATAAATTCGAGACTGTGAAGGACTTCTTTATTTGAAAACCAGCATTAACAGCGAAAACCCTGCCAGCTCAGAAATCAACAAGTGCCAATTTAGACTGAGTAGCCAATCGCAAATTAAAGTTTTCTCTCAACGAACAAAAACACGCTCTACAAGTCGCTCATCATGCCAGTCGTGATGTATGACTCAGAATCATGAATTGTGCCTAGAAAGGACGACATGGCATTTGGAGTGTTCGTGTGAAAAGTTCTCCGAAAAATGTATGGCACTGTCCGGGATGCCGACGGCGAGTATCAGAGGAGGTATAATGGTCAGTTGTATAAGCACCGAGAAAGAAGGCGCTCCTGACTAGAAAGTATTTCGATCGACATCGCACTTTGCAAGCCGAGGAAAGCGGAGACTTTCACTGAGTTGGAAAGGCGTGGGTTCAGCCTTGGGGCTCTAAAGTGTCGAAAATTATGTGTAGGTCTTACAAAATTAGAGTAACAAAGTTGTTTCTAGTATTAAGAAGAGGGGACTGCAGACTCATTACGGGTAATCTGACTGGACACTGCCTTCTGGCGTCACATGCCCTTAAATTTGGCAGATGTAAGAAGTGCGGGTTGGAGGAGGAAACTATCGAGCACGTTTCGTGCTCGTGCCCTGCGCTTGCCAGGCTAAGACTCCAGCCATTAGGAGTGATATAACTGTCAGATCTAAAAGCAGCAAGTTGCTTAAGGCCTAGAAATCTTCTAGTATTTTCCAAGAGGACGGATTTATTGGTTTTCCAGTTTGGTTGTTAAAACAAACTTCTGGTAAAACTACGGACTCATTCAGTCCATATGAGGTCCTCATGGACCGGCCAGTTCAACCTAACCTAACCTCGCATGGAGCTACGGACGTGAAGCTTCACAAATAGGCTAAGACATCCGGACAATGCAACAAAAAGGGGAAAAATCCGCTAGGTAGGGCACGGATCGAAATAATTAGATGAGAACTTAAACCTTCTTTTAGGTAATTCTCGATGAGCTAGAAACTTTAAATTTCAAACTTGATTCAGTTTAAAACGCATAATAAAAAGTTTCGCTAGGGGGCGCACGGGTTGAAATATTTGAAAAATCGTGCGGAACGGATGGAATCTTGCGATCGATTCTTAAGTAACTTCTCATTGATCTACAAACGTGAAACTTCACATATAGGTTAAGACACTGTGACAAAGGAACAGAATGATAAAAAAATCCGCTAGGTGGGGCACGTATCGTAATAATTACATGAGAATTATAAATTTCGATATAAATTCGGAGTGTACGCTAAACACTTCCGAGAGGCGACGCCCATTACAAAAATTGTTTTCTAATTAAACAACTTTTTTCTTCATTTTTGATGTTTCTCTGCCCGGGAGTCGAACCCAGGACCTTCGGGGTGGTAAATTTTTGGGTGAAAGTGCCTGCTAACATTGATATTTTTTTATGGCAAATACAAAAAGTTTATTAAGCGTTTATACATTCCCATAAAAATTTTCTGATATATGAACCTAATGAGCCTATTTAATTAATAACTATAATGGAAAGTTTTAATTAGTTAAACAAACAGATTCATATTGACGCATATGCAAGGGAAATGAATAGAACGTGGCTTCGACAAAACATTTTGTTATACTTTTTCAAAACAAAATTTCCAAGTAATTGTTTGTTTATATATATGTATATTTATACAGTTGAATTGTTTTATGAAATTGATGTGTGTACAATGACTGTATTTTCAATGAAGTTTTATGTGTTTCCAAACTGCTAGTAGTTTCTATTGTATACTGCCAAAAAACTAAATTCTGAGCAACAACACTGCTCGAACTTACGTGGCCCAATAAATCGCAAAACATTCGCAGACGCCGAGATAAGCACACAGTGAAACAGAAGGAAAGATTTATTGGTTTTCTTAAAAAGGTAGTGTCCACTGAAATACCTTTTTCTGAAATAAAACTGTTTGGTACCAGTCCTTCCGATATGATGCCCGAAAAGTGTTTTTGAAAACCATCTTGAAATAATAAGGAAATAGTCCTCAAAAAACTCGACGATATTATTATGAAAGCATAATAGTATCGGACCCGAAACAGCTCCGAAAAGATCTCGAACACAACCTCTAAACGGTCCGGAAATGGTCCAAGAAAATCTTGAAATAATCCCAAAAATGTTCATCAAATAATCCCGAAGCGGTTCCTAATCTATAAACAGTCCTGAAATGATTCCGGACACAGTTCCGAAATAATCCTGAGGTATGCTTGAATTAGTCCCGAAAAGATTCCGTTCACGCTTTTGTACTGGCCCAAATATTTCCGATTTCATCGTGAAAAATATCTCGAACTGTCTTATTATAATCTCGGGAGTACCGAAATTGTCACAGAACGATGCAGAAATTGTCCTGTAAGTAACCAGAAGACACAATATTTTAGACCAGGCATGCTTAACCAACGAACCGATATCATTTCGTTACGATAATTAACGTAAATAAACGAAACAAGGTCATTTCGTTTCGTTTGTTAACGTTAAGAACGTCAAATTAACGAAATGATTTTGTTTCGTTTTCTGGCATATCAAATCGAAATCAAATCGTTTATGTTGATTATTAATTTCAAACTTTGCTGGCAAGCTGATTGCAACTTTTCTCATGAAGTTTGACAGTACGAACATTTCTCAGAGTATTTTTGACATTACCACAAACGAATTACACAAACAAATTACATGGAGTTTTTGTGTATGTGAGCTCGCTGTTACCACCTTACGGCTTCACCGTGGCTATAGCATTGCCAGCACAATTCAAACATAAAGTATCACGTTTTTGTTAACGTTTTTAACGTTAACGAAAGCTTTTCGTTTCGGTTAAAAACGAGATACAATTTATCTTGGTAATTTGTTTATCGATAAAATTTCGAAGTGTTTCAACGGAAACGGTGGAAATTTTTTGATAAACGATTATCTTAACGTTAAGGTGCATCCCTGGTTTAAAATTATTTTCCATTTTACAAAATGTAGATATGTTTGTTGTGATACCATTCACAAAACTTTTACCAAAACTTCTCTTATCCATAATTTAAAATGTCTTTATAGTTGGCGATAAAGCCTCTAGCTCAAAAAGGACACAAAAGTATTTTCCTACGTCGCCATGTAAGATCTACAGATCTAGCTCTTTATATTTTATTAAATCTCAAACGCGTCTTGCCTCTTCAAATATTACACAGCAAACTGATTTATTTAATTTTCATATTTATGACACAGATTTCTGAGAGTGGTATATAAATCTTATATTACTAGATACTACAATATCGATTATGTCCATTAACGGCATGACGCCGGAGAAGTCCAGATTTAAATTCTCGCAATTGCAAAATATGGTCTGAGTTGATCTGAGGTTTTGACCTACAAAGTTCGCCACCGAAAATCAGAAAGTTGCAAACAAACACTGAATAAATAAAAATAAATGTAAGGCCCGATAACCTCCGAAAAGATCTAAGGCTGAGCTTCTCTTCCAATTTGCGTCGTGCTCCTCTTGATTTTCCCTACAAATTGGCCGGACGGGACCTACATGTTTTATGCCGACTCCGAACGGCATCTGCAAGGCAGATGAGTTTTCACTGAGAGCTTTTTCATGACAGAAATACACCCGGAGCGCTTGCCAAACACTGCCGAGGGGCGACTCCGCTTATAAAAATTTTATTCTAATTGAAAAATGTTATTTCTAAAATTTTGAGGTTGCTCTGCCCGGGGTTTGAACCCAGGGCATACGGTGTGGTAGGCGGAGCACGCTACCATCACACCTCGATGGTCGTCAAACACTGAGTGAAAGAAAAAGGCGATAGTTTTTAGAGAACATGAACATGGAGGGCTCGCATAGTATACTATATGCTTAACGTGAGTATTTGTCATGTAAGGCTCAACCTCACGATTCTAATTGCGTTATCAAGGCCAACGAAAAGCTTCATGGTACCGGCCAAACACTGCAGTGTCAATTGTCGGTAATACACAATGTCTCTCTAAAAGGGTGGACCATAGAGAAGTTGGATTTAGAGGCGTAAGTTCCACGTTACAATTTAAAAGATAGTTGGTTTTATGTGGAGACACGCGTAGTGTGCTTTCTTCTTCTACAAGAGTAGGATGGTGTATATTGATAGCCGAGTGCACCGAGCGCGTACTGGCAAAGGTGGTTACCGATTCTGTGCTGATTTCGCTCAGGACCTTCCTATGATTGTGTGGATAAAACGTATTCCAGATCTGACCATAGTGCTTATAGAGATGTTCCCTTAACCCCCTTGAATACGGAACAAGATCAAACAGTTGTTTGCTAGGGTGTCCAGGTGACAGCTAAGCAAAAAACTGTCTGTTTAGCATTTTGTTATGCTCTTCAATTAGATTAATCATTGTCAACTTCGGCGAAGAAGTGAACTCCTTCGCCTGCGAAATAAAACCAGAGTCCCTGGGATTTTCCCCTGTAGAGGCCGAACCCAAGGCTTTTTGGAGTGTAATCGATACTTATGCCCTTTGTCGGATATAAATAAAATATAGATCAGGTACGCTCCGGTATCAAAGCACCATAAACCGTCATATCGGAAACGACTAACATGAGCACACTGCTACAATACCAACAAGAACCACATTAAACCTTCTAGCCCATCCCGCCCACAGGTCGCCAGAGCTATATTTAGCAGGCGATATGTGTATGATACATTCATATTTTTAACAGGAATCAATTCGCGTAGGTGAGGTTGCCAATTGGGTTGTGGAAACTCCAAAGCTATAAAGCTTTTTATTGCGCTTATCATGTCCTTGAATCCCGGAACTGCTTCCGTGCTCCCCGCTGGTAGAGTCCTCAACAATGACCATGATAGGTTCGCGAAAGCGTTACACGTGTCCACAGTGTTTCAATTTCGATTCATATACCACTAATAGATTGGATAGCCATGGTATTTTGATCGTATTTTACGATCGATATACCTACCGCGAGCATATTCATAACTCCTTACCCACAGGGGATTATCGCATGGTCAATTATACTTGTCACGGTATAATAGCTTTCCTCATATAACAATAGCATGAAACGAGAGAACGAAGCGGCACCAAAGACGGCACAACGGCGAAATCTGTTTGTTCGGTAGCCAAATTTGACGAAGGATAACGAAAACTCCTTTCAGTATACATTGTTTGATTCATTTCGGAAAGTTCTAACTTGCAAAGCTATATTTACTAATAACCGATGTTAACAAGTAAATCACGATTAATTTTTTACAGTATAAAGTTTGAGCTTTAGTTATGAAATATTCCTTTAAATTTTTATTTTATGCGCTCGTTAACGTACTGAAACTATTTCAACAATTTCTCAGTTAAAAATTATGCCAATTTCTGTTTTAATAGACTGTATTACATACATACGTGCATATTCACCCCAAAGCAAATAAAAAAAAAAAATGTAAGGCGCGATAACCTCCGAAGAGATCTAAGGCCGAGCTTCTCTTCCAATTTGCGTCGTGCTCCTCTTTATTTTCCCTACAAATTGGCCGGACGGGACCTACATGATTTTATGCCGACTCCGAACGGCATCTGCAAGGCAGATGAGTTTTCACTGAGAGCTTTTCATGGCAGAAATACACCCGGAGCGCTTGCCAAACACTTCCGAGGGGCGACCCCGCTTAGAAAAATTTTCTTCTAATTGAAAAACCTTATTTCTAAAATTATTGATGTTGCTTTGCCCGGGGTTTGAACCCAGGGCATCCGGTGTGGTAGGCGGAGCACGCTACCATCACACCACGGTGGCCGCCCCAAAGCAAATATCATAACAAATACATTAAACAGTTCAATTTATAAATAAATATTCGTATATTTTTGGTAAGCTTTTCCGATCTATTCTGAACTAGTGCAAATAAAACAATTTATTTCACCTTACAGCTCGACGTTTCGCCAAATTTCCTTGGCTTCTTCTGGAGCAATTCTGTATTTATTAACAATAAAAACACAAAAACATCAACATTAATTTGGAATTATCACAATTACACATATTAACATTTAACATTGATTTATATGTTTTCAAATTTTCACTTACATTTGAATTACGGCATTAAATTAAAGAAATAAAACATAATTTACAAGAACAAGGGTTAAAAATATAGAAGATTAAAAATATAAAATAAACGAGTAAGGAAGGCTAAGTTCGGGTGTAACCAAACATTACATACTCAGTTGAGAGCTATGGAGACAAAATAAGGAAAATCACCATGTAGGAAAATGAACCTAGGGTAACCCTGGAATGTGTTTGTATGACATGTGTATCAAATGGAAGGTATTAAAGAGTATTTTAAGAGAGAGTAGGCCATAGTTCTATGGATGGACGCCATTTAGGGATATCGCCATAAAGGTGGACCAAGGCTGACTCTAGAATGTGTTTGTACGATATGGGTATCAAATGAAAGGTGATAATGAGTATTTTAAAAGGGAATGGGCTTTAGTTCTATATGTGAACGCCTTTTCGAGAAATGCCCATAAAGGTGGACCAGGGGTGACTCTAGAATATGTTTGTACGATATGGATATCAAATGAAAGCTGTTAATGAGTATTTTGAAAAGGAATGATCCTTAGTTCCCTAGGTGGACGCCGTTTCGAGATATCGCCATAAAGGTGGACCAGGGGTGTCTCTAGTTGTACGATATGGGAATCAAATGAAAGGTGTTACTGAGCGTTTTAAGAGGGAGTGGGCATTAGGTCTATAGCTGGACGCCTTTTCGAAATGTCGCCATTAGGGTGGGCCAGGGGTGACTCTAGAATGTGTTTGTACGATATGGGTATCAAACGAAAGGTGTTACTGAGCATTTTAAGAGGGAGTGGGCACTAGGTCCATAGGTGGACGCCTTTTCGAGATATCGCCATTAGGGTGGGCCAGAGGTGACTCTGGAATGTGTTTGTACGATATGGGTATCAAATGAAAGGTGGTAATGAGTATTTTAAAAGGGAGCAATCCTTAGTTCTATAGGTGGACGCCTTTTCGAGATATCGCCATAAAGGTGGACCAAGGGTGACTCTAGAATGTTTGTACGATATGGGTATCAAACGAAAGGTGTTACTGAGCATTTTAAGAGGGAGTGGGCACTAGGTCTATAGGTGGACGCCTTTTCGAGATATCGCCATTAGGGTGGGCCAGGGGTGACTCTAGAATGTTTGTACGATATGGGTATCAAACGAAAGGTGTTACTGAGCATTTTAAGAGAAAGTGGGCATTAGGTCTATAGGTGGGCGCCTTTTCGAGATATCGCCATTAGGGTGGGCCAGGGTGACTCTAGAATGTGTTTGTACGATATGGGTACCAAATGAAAGGTGGTAATGAGTATTTTAAAAGGGAGTAATCCTCAGTTCTATAGGTGGACGCCTTTTCGAGATATCGCCATAAAGGTTGACCAAGGGTGACTCTAGAATGTTTGTACGATATGGGTATCAAACGAAAGGTGTTACTGAGCATTTTAAGAGGGAGTGGGCATTAGGTCTTTAGGTGGACGCCTTTTCGAGATATCGCCATTAGGGTGGGCCAGGGGTGACTCTAGAATGTTTGTACGATATGGGTATCAAACGAAAGGTGTTACTGAGCATTTTAAGAGGGAGTGGGCATTAGGTCTATAGGTGGACGCCTTTTCGAGATATCGCCATTAGGGTGGGCCAGGGGTGACTCTAGAATGTTTGTACGATATGTGTATCAAAGGAAAGGTGTTACTGAGCATTTTAAGAGGGAGTGGACATTAGGTCTATAGGTGGACGCCTTTTCGAGATATCGCCATTAGGGTGGGCCAGGGGTGATTCTAGAATGTTTTTACGATATGGGTATCAAACGAAAGGTGTTACTGAGCATTTTAAGAGGGAGTGGGCATTAGGTCTATAGGTGCACGCCTTTTCGAGATATCGCCATTAGGGTGGGCCAGGGTTGACTCTAGAATGTGTTTGTACGATATGGATATCAAATTAAAGGTGTTAATGAGGGTTTTAAAAGCGAGTGGCCCTTAGATGTATATGTGAAGGCGTTCTCGCGATATCGACCAAATGTGGATCAGGTGATCCCAAAAATCATCTGTCGGGTACTGCTAATTTATTTATATATTCAATAACACTAACAGTATTCCTGCCAAGATTCCAAGGGCTGTTGATTTCGCCTTGTAGAAGTTTTTCATTTTCTTCTACTTAATATGGTAGGTGTCACACCCATTTTACAAAGTTTTTTCCAAAGTTATATTTTGCGTCAATAAACCAATCCAGTTACCATGTTTCATCCCTTTTTTCGTATTTGGAATAGAATTATGGCATTTTTTTAATTTTTCGTAATTTTCGATATCGATAAAGTGGGCGTGGTTATGGTCGGATTTCGGCCATTTTTTATACCAAGATAAAGTGAGTTCACATAAGTACGTGGGCCAAGTTTAGTAAAGATATATCGGTTTTTGCTCAAATGATTGTGTTAAAGGCCGAGCGGAAGGACAGACGGTGGACTGTGTATAAAAACTGGGCGTGGCTTCCACCGATTTCGCCCATTTTCACAGAGAACAGTTAACGTCATAGAATCTATGCTCCTACCAAATTTCAAAAGGATTGGTAAATTTTTGTTCGACTTATGGCATTAAAAGTATTCTAGACACACTAAATGAAAATGGGCGGAGCCACGCCCATTTTGAAATTTTCTTTTATTTTTGTATTTTGTTGCATCATATCATTACTGGAGTTGAATTTTGACTTAATTTACTTATATACAGTAAAGATATTACATTTTTTGTTAAAATTTGAATTTAAAACAAGTAAGGAAGGCTAAGTTCGGGTGTAACCGAACATTACATACTCAGTTGAGAGCTATGGAGACAAAATAAGGAAAATCACCATGTAGGAAAATGAACCTAGGGTAACCCTGGAATGTGGTTGTATGACGTGTGTATCAAATGGAAGGTATTAAAGAGTATTTTAAGAGAGAGTAGGCCATAGTTCTATGGATGGACGCCATTTAGGGATATCGCCATAAAGGTGGACCAGGGTTGACTCTAGAATGTGTTTGTACGATATGGGTATCAAATGAAAGGTGATAATGAGTATTTTAAAAGGGAATGGGCTTTAGTTCTATAGGTGAACGCCTTTTCGAGAAATCCCCTTAAAGGTGGACCAGGGGTGACTCTAGAATATGTTTGTACGATATGGGTATCAAATGAAAGCTGTTAATGAGTATTTTGAAAAGGAGTGATCCTTAGTTCCCTAGGTGGACGCCGTTTCGAGATATCGCCATAAAGGTGGACCAGGGGTGTCTCTAGTTGTACGATATGGGAATCAAATGAAAGGTGTTACTGAGCGTTTTAAGAGGGAGTGGGCATTAGGTCTATAGGTGGACGCCTTTTCGAAATGTCGCCATTAGGGTGGGCCAGGGGTGACTCTAGAATGTGTTTGTACGATATGGGTATCAAACGAAAGGTGTTACTGAGCATTTTAAGAGGGAATGGGCATTAGGTCCATAGGTGGACGCCTTTTCGAGATATCGCCATTAGGGTGGGCCAGGGGTGACTCTGGAATGTGTTTGTACGATATGGGTATCAAATGAAAGGTGGTAATGAGTATTTTAAAAGGGAGTAATCCTTAGTTCTATAGGTGGAAGCCTTTTCGAGATATCGCCATAAAGGTGGACCAAGGGTGACTTTAGAATGTTTGTACGATATGGGTATCAAACGAAAGGTGTTACTGAGCATTTTAAGAGAAAGTGGGCATTAGGTCTATAGGTGGGCGCCTTTTCGAGATATCGCCATTAGGGTGGGCCAGGGGTGACTCTAGAATGTTTGTACGATATGGGTATCAAACGAAAGGTGTTACTGAGCATTTTAAGAGAAAGTGGGCATTAGGTCTATAGGTGGGCGCCTTTTCGAGATATCGCCATTAGGGTGGGCCAGGGGTGACTCTAGAATGTTTGTACGATATGGGTATCAAACGAAAGGTGTTACTGAGCATTTTAAGAGAAAGTGGGCATTAGGTCTATAGGTGGGCGCCTTTTCGAGATATCGCCATTAGGGTGGGCCAGGGTGACTCTAGAATGTGTTTGTACGATATGGGTATCAAATGAAAGGTGGTAATGAGTATTTCAAAAGGGAGTAATCCTCAGTTCTATAGGTGGACGCCTTTTCGAGATATCGCCATAAAGGTTGACCAAGGGTGACTCTAGAATGTTTGTACGATATGGGTATCAAACGAAAGGTGTTACTGAGCATTTTAAGAGGGAGTGGGCATTAGGTCTATAGGTGGACGCCTTTTCGATATATCGCCATTAGGGTGGGCCAGGGGTGACTCTAGAATGTTTTTACGATATGGGTATCAAACTAAAGGTGTTACTGAGCATTTTAAGAGGGAGTGGGCATTAGGTCTATAGGTGCACGCTTTTTCGAGATATCAGCATTAGGGTGGGCCAGGGTTGACTCTAGAATGTGTTTGTACGATATGGATATCAAATTAAAGGTATTAATGAGGGTTTTAAAAGCGAGTGGCCCTTAGATGTATATGTGAAGACGTTCTCGCGATATCGACCAAATGTGGATCAGGTGATCCAGAAAATCATCTGTCGGGTACTGCTAATTTATTTATATATTCAATAACACTAACAGTATTCCTGCCAAGATTCCAAGGGCTGTTGATTTCGCCTTGTAGAACTTTTTCATTTTCTTCTACTTAATATGGTAGGTGTCACACCCATTTTACAAAGTTTTTTCCAAAGTTATATTTTGCGTCAATAAGCCAATCCAGTTACCATGTTTCATCCTTTTTTCGTATTTGGTATAGAATTATGGCATTTTTTTAATTTTTCGTAATTTTCGATATCGATAAAGTGGGCGTGGTTATGGTCGGATTTCGGCCATTTTTTATACCAAGATAAAGTGAGTTCAGATAAGTACGTGGGCTAAGTTTAGTAAAGATATATCGGTTTTTGCTCAAGTTATTGTGTTAACGGCCGAGCGGAAGGACAGACGGTGGACTGTGTATAAAAACTGGGCGTGGCTTCCACCGATTTCGCCCATTTTCACAGAGAACAGTTAACGTCACAGAATCTATGCTCCTACCAAATTTCAAAAGGATTGGTAAATTTTTGTTCGACTTATGGCATTAAAAGTATTCTAGACACACTAAATGAAAATGGGCGGAGCCACGCCCATTTTGAAATTTTCTTTTATTTTTGTATTTTGTTGCATCATATCATTACTGGAGTTGAATTTTGAATTAATTTACTTATATACAGTAAAGATATTAAATTTTTTGTTAAAATTTGAATTTAAAAAAAATTTTTTTTAAAAAGTGGGCGTGTTCTTCATCCAATATTGCTAATTTTTATTTAGCACATATATAGTAATAGTAGTAACGTTCCTGCCAATTTTCATCATAATATCTTCAACGACTGCCAAATTACAGCTTGCAAAGCTTTTAAATTACCTTCTTGTAAAAGTGGGCGGTGCCACGCCCGTTGTCCAAAATCTTACTAATTTTCTATTCTGCGTCATAACGTCAACCCTTCTACCAAGTTTCATCGCTTTAACCGCCTTTGGCAATGAATTATCGCATTTTTTCGGTTTTTCGAAATTTTCGATATCGAAAAAGTGGGCGTGGTTATAGTCCGATATCGTTCATTTTAAATAGCGATCTGAGATGAGTGCTCAGGAACCTACATACCAAATTTCATCAAGATACCTCAAAATTTACTCAAGTTATCGTGTTAACGGACGGACGGACGGACGGACGGACATGGCTCAATCAAATTTTTTTTGGATCCTGATTATTTTGATATATGGAAGTCTATATCTATCTCGATTCCTTTATATATGTACAACCAACCGTTATCCAATCAAACTTAATATACTCTGTGAGCTCTGCTCAACTGAGTATAAAAATAAAACGGAACCATCTGCTGTGGTACACTTGTCATACTAAAAGTAAAATGTTATAAACATAATATGTAATTGGCAGCGATACCATCTGTGTCCTCTTTCTTATTCATAGTCTTTTCCCTATTTTGCAAAATTCGTAGGCTTTCCAAGGTGTATCGTTTTTTCTCTCTAGCTTCTTTGTCTATTATTTTCGTGTTTTCGAAGTCGGCGACGTGGTTGTTTGTTATTACGTGTTGTGAGAGAGCTGTATTTTGTTTTTGTTTCCTAATATCAGCTTCATGTTCGGCTAATCGTGTACCCAAAGCGCGCTTAGTTGTTCCTATATAAACTTTGTTGCATTTTTCTTCGCTATTCCCTTTGCATTCTATTTTGTAAACCACATTTCTTTGTTGTTCTCTGTTTATAGGGGTTTTTGTTTTTGTAAAGCATCTTGATAATGTGTGGTTGGATTTGTAAGCTATTTTGATGTTCTGTTGTTTAATTACGTCTTGTGTTAAATTTTCTGTTAGCCTGGGAATACGAGTGGCACTGTGATATTGTTTTGTTTCATTGTTTGTTGTTGTTGCTAGTGATTGGTTTTGTTGAATTTGATTTAATTTTTGTTCTATAAGGTCAGATATAGGGTAGTCAGGATAATTATTTCTTTTAAGCGTCATTTATATTTTTTTTATGTTGTCGTCATGAAATTGCTGATGGCTTATAGTCAAGATTTTGTGTATGAGGTTTTTGGCGGTGTTAATTTTATATTTTCGTGGTTGTGATGAAAAAAAGTTTATTAGGCGCCCAGACGCTGTTGGCTTAGAGTACCAGTCTAATACTAAGTTATTGTTTGTTTTATGTATGCGGGCATCTAGAAAAGCTATGCTGTTGTTTTTTTCCCTTTCCATCTTGAATTGTAGTCTGTTATGGTATTGGTTCAGCGTTTTAAGTATGACATTTGCATCACCTCTTTGGATAATGGCAAATATGTCGTCCACATACTTTACAATGAACTTAATGCCTTTCTGCTGCTTTTTGAGCTCCGAGTATGTGCTATTTAAAAGATCATCCATCGGCATTCCAAAAGACTGACTGTATATATTATTGTTGCATATAAAATAATTGTTGTCCTTTAAGCAAAACTCTAAAATACTTTGAAATTTATTCCTCGGCATGTTGGTATTGTTTTGAATTTTGTCCCATTTTTTCATGATTATCTTTATAGCAAGGTTCGTCGGTATGTTGGTAAAGAGGGAGATAACATCAAAGGATACCAAAACATCTTCATGGCTAATGATCGTATCTTTCAATCTCTCTTTTAATTCAAATACATTTTTGATGTTGAACTCCTCTGAAATTAAAGTTTTTCAGATTTTTCCTACATGTTTGGATAAGTTGTAGCATGGGACATTAATGGAGGACGCTATAGGACGCAAGGGAAAATCGGGTTTTTGTATTTTCGGTAGCCCGTACAGTCTTGGACCGGTTGCCGCTGAGCTGGATAATTGTTGCTTCTCTCTTTATGTTATGTATTTTCCTTTATAAAGCTCATCAACAATATTGTTGTTTTTCCTTTGTAATGTATTTGTTGGATCGACTCGAATAACTTTGTATGTGTTCTTGTCGCCTAGTACTTCGTCAATCTTTTGAGTGTAATCTGTCTTATATAAAACGACTGTTTTGTTACCTTTGTCCGCATCAGTTACAATTATATCTTCTTCGTGTGACTTTAAAAAGGATTTAGTTTTGTTTTAGGCTTCTGTAATAAATTTTTCTGCGGAGTTGTGTTTTATGTGCCTCTTAAATTGTTGAATTTTGTAGCTTAGTTTGTTTCTGGCTACTTCTTTGTCATTTTCGTTCTCCATTCCTTGAATTATTTGTTCAACCTCTGCTATTAAATGTATTGGTGAAAAGTTCTTTCGTGTTGTTGGTAGTGTAAATTTTTTGCCAAGTGAGAGAAGCCATCAAAATAGCTTACAAATCCAACCACACATTATCAAGATGCTTTACAAAAACAAAAACCCCTATAAACAGAGAACAACAAAGCAATGTGGTTTACAAAATAGAATGCAAAGGGAATAACGAAGAAAAATGCAACAAAGTTTATATAGGAACAACTAAGCGCGCTTTGGGTACACGATTAGCCGAACATGAAGCTGATATTAGGAAACAAAAACAAAATACAGCTCTCTCACAACACGTAATAACACACAACCACGTCGCTGACTTCGAAAACACGAAAATAATAGACAAAGAAGCTAGAGAGAAAAAACGATACATGGAAAGCCTACGAATTTTGCAAAATAGGGAAAAGATTATGAATAAGAAAGAGGACACAGATGGTATCGCTGCCACTTACATATTATGTTTATAACATTTTACTTTTAGTATGACAAGTGTACCACAGTAGATGGTATCGTTTTATTTTTTATTTTATATTTTTAATCTTCTATATTTTTTAACCTTCGTTCTTGTAAATTATGTTTTATTTTTTAATTTAATGCCGTAATTCAAATGTAAGTGAAAATTTGAAAACATATAAATCAATGTTAAATGTTAATATGTGTAATTGTGATAATTCCAAATTAATGTTGTTGTTTTTGTGTTTTTATTTGTTAATAAATACAGAATTGCTCCAGAAGAAGCCAAGGAAATTTGGCGAAACGTCGAGCTGTAAGGCGAAATAAATTGTTTTATTTGCACTAGTTCAGAATAGATCGGAAATGCTTACCAAAAATATACGAAAATCAATCAAACCGATCGGAAACCAATATATAAAATAATAAAAAAATATTTACTTAACACACAATCATACATATGTATATCATTATTAAATATTTACTTAACATACAATCATACATATGTATATCATTATTTACAAATATAACAACTATTTAACTCTTTTGCTCTGGTATAACATAATTTTCCACATAAAAGCATACACACATATATGTTACACTAATTAAATATAACAAATTTCTCATAAAAATTCTATAAGCAAAAAATTTGCATACATCATAAATTAAGTGAACTTTCCATACCACAATGTATTTAACAACAATTTAAGTAATAAATAAAAAAACAGTTAAAAGCAACTTTAAACATTTTCCACAGCAATTCACACAAGCAAATCAACCGAGACAGAAGAAATGTATACACGGACCTCATTTATGGCATATTGAAATGGCCTTCCTATACTCGCAAAAAATCATTTAAGAATTACGAATTGAAAAGTATAAAATAATCAAAAACGTTTAAAAATAAACATATGTATTACAGGAATTTGGAATTTCATACTGAAAATTGCGTGTGCGTTCCTCTTCTGCCAGTTGAGGGTATTTAAGTGCAGGATTCACCGGGCAATTCCTGACATAGAAGTCCGACGCCTGTTTGTGGGGTTCACTGAGGACCTGCTTGTGTTTTTTGGCTTCATGCGGCTGTGTTCTCAGGTGCCGTATTTCCTCATAATCCTTACGGATATGACTCCTTAAGCCCCTGGGCGGTGTTGGCTCATCAATCAGATGTCTGTTGGGATGCCCAGGTTTCTGGGTATTCAACAGGAACTGTTTGGTTAGCATTTCATTTCTCTCCGTTCTGGGGACAAAAGAAGACAACCCGTGGCGGTTCTGAGGGCGGCATTTGGTTAGGCCTGTAGCTTCCTCCAGCAGGTATTCTTTAGGCTTGGCGACCATATCGGGGACGCGTAGCATACAATCGGCTGGCCAATTACTTTGTAAGTGGTAATGAGCGTTTCGTTACCTTTCCCCAAAGTACTGCCAGCAAGATATTTGAGGATTATATTACGGCTGTGGATTTTCGGTACAATTGCGGCTGCATGCTCACCAAAATATAGAGCCTGATCGAGCGTCACACCCATGGTTTTGGGGTGTAAGACAGTCGGTAGTGTAGTGCGATTGATGTGGATGGACGAGGAAACGATAGTAACTCTTTCTGGTGGCGAAGGTAGCACCCCTTATTTAATTCTTCTTGGTTTTGATGTTGCGTTTCTAAATTGCACCAATGCGTGCCGGCCACCCAGATAATTTGCTGTACACCTTTTAAGACTAGGGGTAAAGGTAGACCCTTCCAGTTCTTGCAGTAACATGCCATGGTTGACCGTATCAAAAGCTTTTGATAGGTCTAGCGCAAAGAGCATTGTTCTATGGTGAGGGTTTTGATTTAAACCGCAATTTATCTGGGTGCTAATGGCATTTGCGGTGGTTGTGCTATGAAGTTTTCTAAAGCCATGTAGATGACAGGCTAGTTGCAAATTTGCTTTGAAATAGGGGAGCAAAATGGCTTGAAGCGTCTTGCCTACTGGCGATAGGAGAGATATCGGGGGATATGACTCTCCTATGTTAGCTGCTTTGCCAGTCTTTAGTAGCGGGACCACATTGACCATTTCCATTTTTCGGGAATGACAAAGGTGGAAAGGGACAGGTTGAAGACATGTGCTAAATATTTGAAACACACTTTTCCTAGGCTTTTAAGCATCGGCATGGCTATGCCGTCTGGGCCCACTGCCTTAGATGGTTTAGCTTGACCGATGGCATCCTCAACCTCTTTGGCGGTGATGTTAATTGGGGACGCACTGAATTTATGTTTATGTGCGTGTCTGTTGGCCCTCCGTCTAGCTTTGTCAACCGTAGAATTCATTATATATTGTCGGCAAAAAGCGCTCGCGTATTTTTTCGCATCCAACAGCACTTTATCGCCAAAGGCGATGGAAACTATGTCGTTGAGCTTGGATGGATTCGATAGGGACTACGGTGGACCAAAGCTTACCCACACCGGCAGAGAGGTTACAACTACTCAGATGCTCCTCCCATTTCGCCCGCTTGTGTTCATACACAAGCAATCTGATGCGTTGGTTTATATCCCTTTATTTATTTATTTATATATTTCCTCTCAGATAGTTTCCAATAGAATGATTGTAACATTCAATATCACGCTTTTTACTGTGAATTAAATTATTCTGTTAATAACTTAAATTTTATTATAATTTTATTTTGAGGTTATTAACTATAAACGATTGTTGGACCTTCTACTACTGTTATATAAACCCTTTTTAATTGAAAATTATTTTCTAATTTTAGTTCGGTTTGCTATAAAAGCGTGTTTTTTAGTTTTTTTAAACTATTATTTGTTTTTAATTTTTCTCTTCACGAGGAGGTACAAAGTATCAAATTTTACACCGCCAAAAATTGGGGGTACGTTCTTAGCGTTTAGCGATCAAGTCAAGTATTTGGGAGTCATTCTGCATAGGAAGCTATTATGGAGTGCACATATAGTGGAGCGATCCAAGAAGGCAGCAGCAGAGCTGTTCACCTGCAAGAGGGTAATTGGCACCTCCTGGGAATTCTCCACTAAGGTGACCTACTGTATTTACACAGCGATTGTGCGCCCGATTCTTCTTTATGGTGCCTTATTCTGGTGGCCTGCACTAGCTAAAAGTACCTATCTTAAAATGCTTCAAAAGGTGCAACGGATTTCGGAGCTCTGCATTACCGGGGCTCTCGGCTCCACTCCAGATTCCGTTACATACATACATGGATACATAGATATATAGATATATACAGGCCAAGATAATAAAAGCGTATTAAAAAGGGCTCCAGTATGCTCTTTCGTAGATGTGCCATGCATCCACTTCTATCATTAATAAAGGAATGCGTTTTTCGCATTATGTGCAAGGTTTCAAATCTATGGCCATTTGGGGTGGTCACAAGTTCAATTGACCTTATGTCCGTTAACCTTATGTGACTCCACCATCACATTATTGCATTGCCATCGAGCCTTGATACGTGTGCAAAGTTTCAACCAAACTGATGACCATTCAAAGTGGTAATAAGGCCAATTGACCTTATGGTGGTTGACCTTATGTTACCACACCATCACATTAATGCATTGTTATCGAGCGTTGATAAGTGTGTAAAGTTTTAATCAAACTTATGGCCATTCAAAATGGTAATAAGGCCAACTGACCTTATGGCCGCTGACCTTATGTCACCACACCATCACATTAATGCATTGTCATCGACCCTTGATATGTGTGCAAAGTTTCAATCAAACTTATGGCCATTCAAAGTGGTCATAAGGCCAATTGACCTTATGGCCGTTGACCTTATGTCACCACACCATCACAATAATGCATCGTCATCGAGCCGTGATACGTGTGCAGAGTTTCAATGAAACTTATGGCCATTCAAAGTGGTAATAAGGCCAATTGACCTTTTGGCCATTGACCTTATTTTTATTAATGCATTGTCATCGGTCCTTGATACGTACGCAAAGTTTCAAATTAATCAGACTTCTAGAAAACGGTGAAAATTAAGCTCAAAGATTCCGTTACATAGATACGGGCCAAGCTAATAAAAGTGTGTTAAAAAGGGCTCCAGTATGCTCTTTCGTAGATGTGCCATGCATCCACTTCTATCATTAATAAAGGAATGCGTTTTTCGCATTATGTGCAATGTTTCAAATCTATGGCCATTTGGGGTGGTCATAAGTTCAATTGACCTTATGTCCGTTAACCTTATGTCACCCCACCATCACATTATTGCATTGTCGTCGAGCCTTGATACGTGTGCAAAGTTTCAATCAAACTTATGGCCATTCAAAGTGGTAATAGCGCCAATTGACCTTATGGCCGTTACCTTATGTCACCCCACCATCACATTATTGCATTGTCATCGAGCTTTGATACGTGTGCAAAATTTCAATAAAACTTATGGCTATTCAAAGTGGTAATAAGGCCAACTGACCTTATGGCCGTTGACCTTATGTCACCACACCATCACATTAATGCATTGTCATCGAGCCGTGATATGTGTGCAAAGTTTCAATCAAACTTATGGCCATTCAAAGTGGTAATAAGGCCAATTGGCCTTATGGCCGTTGACCTTATGTCACCACACCATCACATTAATGCATTGTCATCGGTCCTTGATAAGCATGCAAAGTTTCAAATTAATCAGACATCTAGAAACCCGTGAAAATTAAGCTCAAAGATTCCGTTACATACAGGCCAAGCTAATAAAAGCGTGTTAAAAATACAAAATATTTATACAGCTTTTTAAAATGACATTTCTGCCAGTGACGTAGTGAAGTTTTTTTGCGCCCACGCAAAATATTTTTAGAAAAACATATTTTGTTGAATACAATTTTTTTAATGAAAACTTTCTTTTTTACAATTTGATTTAACAAACAAAACTATATACTTATTTTATATATATTTCAACAAGTTTAAATTCAACAAGTTTATGAACACTATATGGGCAAATCCCGAAAACTTTTACTTTTTTGGATACTCGGGTTTTACATACGGGGAAAAACCTTAAGGCCAGAAAAAAGTACAAGGACATTAAGTTTGACCATTTGACTATCAGATCTGATGATTTTAAAAATTAAGAAAGTTGATAATAAATTTTTGCAGAACTCCGAAACGTAAAAAACGTCGATTTTTACACTTTTTCAAGCGATACGCTTGATTTTTTTTTTTGAATTTTTTCGGTAAAATTTTGAAAAACTGTAGCGTTAATAAACAAGGCCATCAAAAATCAAAAATTATGTAAAATTTTGAGGCATCCATGAAACGCTATGGAATTTAAACTGAATGTTGTTTTTGAGATGGAGATTCTAAAAGTATGAGCAAAATTAATGTGCCCTCCAATACTCAAAACTATCATCAATCAAAATAGCGATACTTTTTTTTGTCATTTTCAATATTGACAGTTTTTTGCTTATAGCTTTATGAGGCAACTGGGTATTGAAATTTGGATTATGCACGATAATAGCCTATCAGGGACTACAAATAACTGGGGCTTCAAATTCGATGGCCCCCTTTCAGTTTTGAAGGTAGAGGCAGAAAAGTGGAAGCACTTGATTGCGTAAATTTTTTTCAAGAGCATGCTTTTTTGTGAGCACTGCTACAATTTTACTTTTATCACTTCATACCCGTTTGTTAATTTTTTCTCTACACCACAGTGGTATACCATCAATTGCCTCATCTTGGAATATGCACGCAAGGAAAGTTTGTACATGGGGCAAATATAAGGAATTTCGGACAAAAATTGACAATCGTCAAAAAGTGTAGAAAAAAATTTTTCTTTTTTTTTAAACCAGGTTTTATTTAAAAGTAAATGAAAAGCAACACAAATTTAGTAAAAAATTAAAAAAAAAAAAAATTTGTCTACCCTTTTTGACGATTGCCAATTTGTGGCGAAAATTTCGTATATTTGCCCCATGTACAAACATCAATAACTTTCCTTGCGTGAATATTCCATGATGAGGCAATTGATGGTATACCTCTGTGGTGTAGAGAAAAAATTAACAAACGGGTATGAAATATTTGACGGTTACCCGGTTTCATATTTTTGCCGATATCTCTAAAACCGGGTTTCGGGTATCAACAAAATTTTACCTAAATATACCCCACATAGATATGTACATCCTGATCAAATTTCAACTCGTCCGGTTAAGAAGTGTTTATATTTTTATCAATATCTCCAAAACCGGATCTAGGGTATTAAAACTTTTTTTACCGAAACATACTTCGTTCACATATCTATACGTTTTTAAAGTTTTTTTTTTTTTTTTTATTTTTACCCATATCTACAAATCGGGTCTCGTGTATCAAAAAATTTTACATAGCTAACAGCTGCATATATCTCCATATTTTGTTAAAATTTCGATATAATCGGTACAGAAGTGTTGAAATAAATGTATATTTAACACTGCGACCTCAATTTATATATATTTTGCTCGATCTTTTGACTATATCTTTTTTCTAGTGACACGTATACATGCAGGCAACGCATTAAAAGCTTTACAAGAAACGATAGTAAAGAAGTTGTTGAAGTTCGTTGTTCGGGAGGTCGGGACATACACAAGTCCATATGAGTTTTGCCTCAAGTTATAACTATCCGATACCAGGCTATGTAAATACCCACAGCGAATGAAAAATATCTTTAACGTTTTATAGTAGTACATATGCTTAACAGGAAGAACTTTCAGATCCCTAAACAACTCCCTAGAGTGGTGAAAACGATCAACATTACATATTTTTCTTATGACCCATTTTTGAATAGTTAGAAGCTGCTGGATTTTATTACCTGCAGCGCCCCCCAACAGGTTATACCATATTGGAGCTTGGAGTGGACGAAAGCGTAGTAAATAGTTTTAAGTGTTTCGTTTGAACAAACTTTTCTTAAATTGTAAAAATAACGAATGGAAGATCACAAGTAGGACTTCAAACGAGACATATGCGTAGACCAACTCAAGTTTTGGTCAACAATAACACCAAGATATTGGAAGTCGTTTACTTTTTCAATAATGAAGCACTTATCGCAACAATTTACTTCAGCTTTAAACGATGCACAGAACAGAAAATTATTTAGTACAAAACGTTTGCAGTCAGTAGCATGGAATACAATGGCTATGTCAGGTGAGGATTTTGGATGCAAATTGAAATATATCAACTTCGTTTTCTTGCTGACACAGAGCTTATGTGCTGCAAACCACACTCTTAGCAAATGCACATCGTTATTGATTCCTGCTACTAAATCCAGATAGTTCGATGAACCATAGGCGATAGCAAGGTCGTCAGCGAAGGCTGTTACTTTTCCATACAATGGCAGCGAGAATATTGAATTAAGGTAAATCAAAAATAGAATAGGAACTAAGACAGATCCTTGAGGTACACCTAAGCTAATTGTAACTGGGTTACTTATACTACTTCCAACTTTTACTTTTTGAATTCTTCCTGACAAATAAGATTTAAACCAATTATATATAAACCCACGGAAGCCCGCAAAATACAATTTGTCTAATAAAATTTGATGATCAACCATGTCAAATGCTTTAGTGATATCAACGAACAGTCCAGCACAATTCTTTTTATTGTCTAGTTCCCTATATATGTGAGAACAAAAGTCCAGCAGGGCATCTTCTGTTGACCGCCCATATCTGAACCCGAATTGCATTGAGCTGAAATAGTTATTATTGTCAAGAAATGACAGGATTCGACCTTTAACCAGTTTTTCAAAAATTTTTGAAATTGAAGACAGTAATGAAATAGGCCTGTAGTTATTTATATCCGTTTTGTCACCCTTTTTAAATAAAGGAATGGCAATAGCGCATTTTAAGTCTAAAGGAAATGATCCACCTAAAATACTCATATTAAACAAATGCGTTAGGATATCAACTAAATTTAGTGCCACATATTTAAGAGTCTGATTCGAAATTCCATCACAATCACATGATCTAGAGTTATTCAGAGAATTAATTGTTTTTAAAACTTCAATGCCAGTAAATGGCTTGAAAAAAAACTATTTCCCGAATTCGAGAACTCAGGTATCAGAGCGGAGGATTCGAAAACAGGAGATTGCCCTATTGATAGAAAGTGATAATTGAAAAGGTTTGCCACTGTTGGAGGATCAGAAAAGCTCACGCTACCATCACATAAAACAATTGATGTATTATTAACTTTACAACTGCGATTCAGAAGACCGTTAATGATATTCCATTCCTTCTTTGGATTGCCATAGGAAGACCTAAACTCATTTCGATAGAAATTATCACGCTCCACGTGTACTTCTTTTTTCAGTTCTCTGGGGTGGGTGGTTTTTACACTTTTTTCCAAGCTTGTTTTTTAGATGAATTTTTTTGAGCAACTTTTTGCTAATCCATGGTTTTAACTTATAATCAGATCTGCGAGGGATAAAAGAAAAGCTAGCAGACTTAATGTGTCTGTTAAAAATGTTCAGAAAAATATTAAATGCCTTGGATACGTCTTTTTCAGAGTAACATTCATCCCATGACTCAAATCGCAATAGTTCGTTTAGAGCGTCAAAATTTATTTGCGTTAAACAAGAACTAACCTTTTTATTATTGTTTTTTGCACAGGCCTTGCTTAGTAATACACCAGTCATAGTGTGATCTGTTATTCCGACATCAAGATTTAGGCTACGCAAACTACTGAGAAAATGATTACTAACACGACAGAAAACGTGATCCAAGCAGCTTCCAGACATACTACGAGTTGGTTCATTTAAATACGATGTTAGACCATGACCCGCCATTAGATTTAGGAAACTATCTATGGTAGGATAAGCGTTAAGAATATCTAAATTAAAGTCACCTAAGATGACAATATTGGCTGAATTTTCACTACGGAGAAGATTTGAGAACTCTTCCAGAAATATCTGAACAGGTATCGCATGTAGCCTGTAAACACATATAAAAGTAAAGACTGCACCGGAAGTACTTATTGAAACCTTTAGGATGTCAGCACTTGTGATTGCATTCAAAATAATCACACTCATACATATCCCTATCAAAAACTCCAACACCACCTGCAGAATAACTGTCATTAGTGTTCGCGAAAAAATTATAACCAGGTATAGTGAAATCATGAATTTCGTGGGAGTATATCCATATTTCAGACAAAAGTATTACGTCGGGATAGTTTTTAAACATCTCTAGATTGCATAACAATAAATCAAAATTTTTCCGAAGACTACGTATGTTTTGATGAATAGCAACAAACGAATCCGTAGAATTATACATCAAATCAAGATCATTAATAGGGCTGATTATAGCGAGGTTGTTTATATATAAAATATTTGAGAAAGCCATTTGAAATATGCAAGTATTAAATAATAATTAGAAAACTACGTTACTTTTGACAAATCGTCAAAAGTACTAAGAATAACAACGTCGCTATTATCAGTCTTTTTCATCATTATTCTACCATGATTTATCCACAGGTACTTATAATTTTGTGCTTTTTTTTTCTTCGCTACTGTAAGCAGCTCTCTGTTGTAGCTAGTGAGACTATCGTTTATGTAAATATTGGTGCTTTTCTGTCCATCACCAAAAAGCTGAGAAGTTAATTTCCCCTATTTAAATATATTGGATGTAAACTGAACGCCCTGATCACTTGTAATTTGTAAAGGTACTCCAAAACGGGATATGTACTCTTTAAGGAAAACAGAAGCAACGGATTTTGCCGTTGCTTCTTTAAGAGGGTAAGCTTCTGGCCAGCGAGTATTTCGATCAATTATAGTTAATATATACATGTAGCCATTTGAAATCGGCAAAGGTCCAACAATATCTGTATGAAGGTGCTCAAATCTACCTGCCAAAAATATTTTGATTTTATTAAATGTCGTGTAGCTAATGTCGATGAGCTACGTTATGTCATTTAGAAAATGCTTCTCTACGGAGACTTTTTTGAAGTTGAGGATAGGAACATCTATTTATTTCAATTTATAAATACCGTCTGGTTTTTTTATAAAATCTTTTAAAAATGCATCTTTCTTCTGCTCTTCATACAATATTCTACGGTTAAACTCACCAGTATCTAACGGTTATACTTCTGGAATGCGCGAAAGCATATCAGCGACCACATTTTCCTTGCCTGAGTTATGTTTTATGTCACTAGTGAATTGAGAAATATATTCAAGCTGTCTTGTCTGACGCGGACTGCGCTCAACTTTTGAATCTAAGACATACGTTAAAGGTTTATGATCTGTATAAACTCTAAATTTTCGGACTTCTAATATGTATCTTAAATGTTTAATAGTTGCATATATTGCTAATAACTCTCTATCAAAATCTCTGTATTTAGCTTCGGAAGCCGTTAACATCTTTGAGTAAAAAGCTAAAGGTTCTGTTTTACTTCCAAAATGTTCTAGAACACCTTCTGTTGCAACTATTGAAGCATCTACTGATATGGAAAGATCTGCTTTCTTATCAAAATGATTTAAGGGTATATTTGATGCAAAAATTTCTTTGACCTTTTCAAAAATTTTTATCGCATCATTGTGCCAATTGAAGCGATGACTCTTTTGTTTCAAAGCAAATGTTACCATTGTGTGTATTCGGCTTAAGTATTCTGCTAATCTAGGTATATAGCGATGGTAATGATTCACCATTCCTATAAACTTTTGCATTTGTGTAGCTGTTTTCAGACGTTTAAACTCACGAATGACTTTGACTTTTTCGTTAGTTGGCTTAATGCCTTCGTTAGAAATATTGTATCCTAGAAAATATATTTGTGACGTACTAAAAATGCATTTGTTAGGCTTGAAGTTTAAGCCGTATTCATCTAAAGTGTGAAATACTACTTTTAGATTGTTGTACATGCTTCTCCTCGTTGCCACTTGCTATAAGTATATCATCTAGACACAAAAACAAAATCTAATACTGTTTTCACACAGACGGCTTATTGAATAATAAAGGCAGTTTTCTACATTAAGACGCTTATTGAGCTCCATCTTCCCTACAAAATTCGAATCTATAATTATTTCATTAGTAGCTAATCGAATGCCTAATGAAGTCAAAAGCACAATGCAACTCTGTTGGGAGCGTTCAGTTTCTTAGTTTTTGGTGTGTTCAGTGCTTAAAAATGTCATTTGTCAAAGTAAATGTCATTTTCTGTCATATAGTATTGTCATTTTATTCGCTTGAAATTTAATCCTTCATACTAATCGAGAAGTTACTTCTGTGTGAAAGCAAAAATTTACGATTTCATTAGAAGGTGAAATGAGATCACTAAGTTTCTGTGTGAAAACAGTATAAGCCTGCTAACACTTCATTAATGAAACGTTGAAACGTCTGTGCAGAATTTCTTAGGCCAAAAGGCATTCTAACGAACTCAAAAAGGCCAAAAGGTGTGGTAATGGCAGTTTTACCATTGCCTTCTCCCGCCATTGGTGTTTGATGATAGGCTCGTACTAAATCTGTTTTTGTAAAAATATGTTTCGAACGTAAATTTTTATTTAAATCGTGTACATGAGACAGCGGAATCAGCGGAATCAGTAACTGTTATAAAATTCAATCGTCGATAATGGCCAATGGACCCAATCATTGGACTTCTTTTTAGGAAATAAATGTAATGGGGAAGCACAATGTGAATAAGATGGACGACGAATGCCAAATTTCACTAAAAAATGAAACTCGCTTTTTGCAACTTTAAATTGAATAGGATTTAGTCTTCTAGGTTTCGTAAAAGGTAATTTACCATTGCAAGTAATACGATGGACCGTGGAATGTTTCACGTGCTCATTGTAGTCAGGATCAGATATTAGTGATGGAAACGTTTTGAGTAATTTTGTATATTTGTCGTCTACCGCAAATATTTTTGGCAAAGAAATTTCAGAAAACCCTGATATTGCATTTACAGAAATATTTGTCAAAGAATCCACCAAACATTTACTTTTTAAATCAACCAATAGACCATATTTTGCTAAAAAGTGTGCGCCAATTATTGGTTTTGTTATATCTGCTAAACGGAAATCCCCGTCTTAAGCATAAATTCACCTTTAATAATTGTTTACCATACGTCTTTATAGGAGTACCGTAGGCTGCCGTCAAAAATAGACACAATATACTTGTTATTGTTGTTGGTATTGTTAACGGAGTTGTTACTTTAGCGTCAGCTATTTGTGCTGTAGTAATGGCTGTGCCTGAGGCTGCACGGAATCTCCCCCACGTTGTCGATTCAAATACGACTGCCAACGTTTCACCTCGATTTCGAACACGACGACAACAACGCTGACTGATTTGAATCAATGAATTATGTACAAAATCTCTAAGTATTTTATTTGTTATGCCACATACACACCACTACAAATCCTTTACGCAATCTACATTCAAGGTTTTTGTCTTTTCTCCTGAGTTAAATTTATCTTATTTATTTTGAATTAACGCTTGTCAATTACATATGTAATGGATATTACTGGTTATATTCTGATTTTTATTGTTTATTTGTTTTTTAAGCTAACTTTGTTATAAAATTAATCCAATCCAAAATAATTATGCCAAAACGAAATTTTTAATAAATTTTTGTTGCATAAAGTTTATACGTCGTTGTTTGGCTTCTCTAAAGAATTGCCAAAGGGAATTTTCCAATTTTGTAGATTTTCTGTTTTTATGCGTTCTTCGTATTTAAATAGCTTTAACTGCTGATGTGCGCTACACCTAAAAACGCTGCCCTTTTGCTCTACACCAATGCTCAAACGACGAACTACACAATTTGCCTTGAAGACACGCGTGCTGCGCCTGCGCAATAAAAAACTTTTGGTGGTTTGATTTGGTTTACTCCTCTTATTCTTTGACTGTTGTTGTTGCCCCATACAAAAAAAAGTTGCTAATGTCCGCTCCTAAATTTAAAGAATATGTTTTCGGAAAAATTTTTGAAAAATTTGTTTGATCCTTCGAAATACAGCCGAAAAGTTTTTTTCGTTGTAACTTGGTTATTTGACGTCCAGTTTTTAAAACTGAGTTGTCATTATTTTAGCCTTGAGATGCTTCACATTTCCGTTTAATGTCTTTTTAAGCTATGAGTTCGGGTACAATTTTGTTAGGTCAACATGTGAAGACGGCTTCATAGCTTAAAAAGACATTAAACGGAAATGTGAAGCATCTCAAGGCTAAAATAATGACATATCAGTTTTAAAAACTGGACGTCAAATAACCAAGTTACAACGAAAAAAACTTTTCGGCTGTATTTCGGAGGATCAAAAAAAAATTTAAAAAAATGTTTCCGAAACCCTCTCAACATAATCTTTAAATTTAGGGGCGGACATTAGCAACTTTGTTTCGTTTTGAAAACGCGCCTCGAAATTTTTTCGTCGAAAATTTTCGTACATTCAACCCTACACACGGCACAAAGCTCCTGGCTCGACAAATGAAGCTAAAGAAGCTCAATTAAATGTATTTATTTTTAGTTGCAAATTTATTTTATTTATGAAAATTTTCTGTTTTAACAATTTGATTTTTAACCAAAAAAATACTAAATTATTTTACATATTTTTTAATAAGTTTTAAATTGAACAAGTTATGAACATTACACCCTCTTCGTCATCAACTTAGTAGTATGTAGTAGCACACATTTTTCTGGGCTTGTACGATTAAGCAAGCCTACTCTTGGGTTTTTAAATAAACTTGACTCAAAATCAAAAATCTTGTTAACATAGCATTTATCTGTTATTAACTGGTGCTTAACCGCCTCAGCGATGTTGGCCTTTTCGCGGTAACTGACGCTAGTTGAAAGCACCAAAGGAGGTCAAGTCTTCCGCTACCTGCCTCTTCCAACTCAGTGAAAGTCTCCGCTTTCCACTGCTTGCAAAGTGCGATGTCGATCGGAATACTTTCTTGTCAGGAGCGCCTTCTTCCTCGGTGCTCATACAACTCACCATTATACCTGCTCTGATACTGGCGGTCGGCATCAAGGACAGTGCCATACATCTTTCGGAGAATACTCCACTTCACGAATACTCCAAATTCCATGTCGTCCTTTCTAGGCACAGTTCACGATTCTGTGTCATACATCACGACTGGCATGATGAGCGGCTTTTAGAGCGTGTTTTTTGTTCGTTGAGAGAAAACTTTACTTTGCGATTGGCTACTCAGTCTAAATTAGCACATGTTAGCAAGAGGTATTCTCCGTTTGATTTCTAAGCTTGCAGGTTTTTCGCTCTTTATGCTGGTTTTCAAATAAAGAAGTCCTTCACAGTCTTGAATTTATATCCATCAACAGTGACATGGCCAAGGCGCAAATGCGCTGATTCTTTCTTGGATGACAACAAGTATTTCGTGTTCTTCTCATTTTCCACAAGGCTCACTTTTTTGCCTCTTTATATGTTCAGGAGAGAATAGAATTCCCTTTTGTTAATTATTGTGCCATCACGGCTCATCAAAGGTGCTAGAATTATCTTCTCCAGCATAAGTTTTAAAAATCGCACGAAAATAGTCGCCTTATATCAAGTCCCCTTTGGTTTCGAATGAGTCGGGGAGGTTCGTCTCAATATTTAGATATTTTGTTGGCGTTGATCTATGTCATTTGGCGCAGCCTTAAAGGCCCATTTCTGATACTTAGCATAGACTTGATTTGACTTGGCGTAAACTTGGCAACTTAGCCACGATTATACTTAGCGCATAAAATCTGGCATCATAATCAATAAATGCCAATTTGTATGACAAAATGTTAAAATGAAATGGAAACAAACAAATGGCATCTCAAAATGTAAACGTCACTTAGAACCTACATAGAAAATCAAAATTCAAGAGACTTCTAAGTCAAGTTAAGTGTTGCTAAGTTTTGACTAATCAGTAACATGCAATGTTCATTTAACAGAACTGTAAGTGACAGTTCTCAATTCAAATGAAGTCTATGCTAAGTAACAGTAATCGGCCCTTTACTAACTTTGCAGCGTACCTAAATACAATCAAAGCAGCATACAAGCAAGCTCTTTTCGCACTGCTTTCAGGTCGATGATGGTGTACGTCCATTATTCTACCTTCTTAAGGATCTGGCGCATCGTGAAGATCTGGTCCATATTAGATTTACCAGGTCAGAAGGCGCGCTGATAAGTTCTTTCACTTTAGGCTTCAGTCTTCTGCATAATACGCTTTATAGGACTTTATAAGATATGTTAAGAAGGCTGATTCAGTGGTAATTAGCGCGTTTTGCGGTAACGCTTGTCTTGTGGATTTGGCAGAGCACACTTACATTTTAATCTGAAAGGACTCGCTCTTCCATCTATATTTTGCATAGCTGTCGATGCTTGCTCTTTACCAGCTTTTCACCTGCATGTTTGAAAAGCTCGGCGGGTGGTCCGTCGCTATCCGTCGCCTTGTTATTCTTTAGCCGGGATATTTCCATTCTCAGTTTGTCATAGTCGAGTGTAGGAATGTCTTTTACATCAGGGCAGTTATTCCATCGGGTTTGTTTTCTCCCTTACTAGTTACCAATGAGAATAAGTGCTTCCTCCACAACTTTAGCATATTCTACATGCCAGTTACTATGTCACCATTATAATTTCTGCAGGACTCTGCCCATGTCTTGATACTTTCCGTCATCGGTCAGATTCTTTGGTAGAGCTTTCGGCCGTCATTTCTTGCAGCCAACATCTGAAGCGTCTCGCATCCAAGCCGCTGTGTCTCACGTTTTTTACTTCTTAATAACTCGGCGTATGTGCGCAACGTGGCCCTTTAGTCAGCGTCCTTTTTTTTTGGGGCAGCGTGACATTACTCATCGTAAAAGTTGTCTTTCTGCGGCCTCCCTGAAAACCTATGGTGTCAGCAGCGGCGGTACGAAATGAGACAGCAAAATACTCCCACAGCTCGGCCACATTATCAGGCCAAAAATTACTTTCAGTGCGCAGGTGTGAGAGCAGAGTGTAGTAATCATCAGCTGCCTGTTTCGTGAACACCTTTTCGCGGCAAACTTTCCCTGTGTACCTGCAGACACTTTCTTTGCTGTACAGAGGCGTTTACGTATATTTGCTACCACAAGGTAAGTGGTCCGAGTCCATATTTCGATCTAGAGGTTTAATATAACACTTTTCAGTGGTACGAAAAGTAAATTACTTTCGATACATCACATGCAGGTCTTAATAAGAAGCACCTAACGCAGCCGATCTTGTTGCTTCCCTGCAAAAATAGTGCGACTAATCCCCAAAGAGAGCGGTCTCCGATTGATTTCTTTTGTCTACATTGTAGCATAATTGATCCCCTCTAGTCCCTTTTGAGTACAGTTTTGATAATTCAGATTGAAATCTATGTAGCCCATTTTAAGATACATAATAAAAAGAAAATAAAAAAATTGTAAGCATTTTCTTTATATATATGGACAAGATCAGCGAAAAATTTATCTTTATATAAAGCATATTCTTGCTGAGCTTTGATTTTTAAATTTTGACATAGAAATTGTAAACATATTTATGAGAAATAATAATATAAAGGTGGAGCGCAATTAATTGACTATATATTGATAAGTTGACTCCTTTTCTGTCAACTTTCCAATCCATGTAACGTGCGCTCCACTTATATAAACCGTTTTCCTAAGTCGTTATTACTTTCGTTTAACCAGACATCGAACAACCCAAATTTCACTTTTATAATATATGGATGTGTGCACGGTTCAAAGTTTATATAGATGTTAGTCTAAAAGATTGAGCCTTCTGGAGCCTTCTGGTTACTTAGAGGACAATTTTGGCATGATTGGGACCATTTCTTATACTTTGAAAGCAAAGAATCGATAACGCATACGCATACACGCAAACGTAATTAATCGCAAACACAAACCAAGGAAATATTTCCAAGCAACCAACAAAAAGATGAGAATCTTTAAAAATCAATTTGAAAAAAAAAAAAGTTATTTCCGTACTACCGAGATTAAATCAAGACAGTTTGGGATATTTTTCAGATGAAATCGGAAATAGCTGGGCCAGTTCGAAACCGTGATGGAATCTTTTCGGGATTACTTTTAGAATACCTCAGAAAACTGTTTCTTGATTATTTGAGGAACATTTTCGGGACTAAGTATTTCAAATTTTTCTAGGACTATTGCGGGACCTGGGAATTTATTTAATAATTTGGCAAAAATTTAAACAACGTGATATCAGGACGGACAAGGCGACATCTGTTTCGATAATACTTTGTAAATCTCTTCAAAGCTTTTTCTCCCGGGAGTGGGATTTAAACCCGCACTCCCACGATGGTTGAAATGTTACAAACGCATTCAGCCACGTCATGCCTTAGTTGTTGTAAAGTTTTTCCTAATTGCCTTTTTTCATATATTATTCTTTTACACACTACATAATTATGTGTTAATGTTATGTGTTATGCTTGTTGGTAAGGCGGTTTCTAAGAAACTTGGTATTGTTGCTGTTTTTGTCAGCCTCTTGCACTCCATCGGTGGAACCTCAGCAGCCATGTAGCAGGATGCTAGGAGAAATGCCTGCTTATTATTTTGCTCAAAGGCCACCATTTACCATGACCACGGCTCGCACCCGTCCTTCCGTTTGCGCGTAGTAAACACCACATCCTCGCACGCTGAGCCTAGAAACCTTTCCTCCCGATAAGAGCCAAGGCTCCTGGATCAGCGCCACATCAAACGAACCCCACGCAAGGGTTAGGAGGAGTTCGCTCGCCGCCACTTTACTGTTTTGGAGGTTTATCTGTAAAACTCGAAGCACCATTGGGCTGTTTTTCCCCCTCCAGCACGTTGGTCGTGACGTCTTTGTCCTCTCCTTAAACTTTTGGTTTAGAGTATTCGAGGCCCTCTTTAGCCTCTCGTAAATGCTGTGCCGGGTATTCGCATGTGCGACTCGCAGCACCATTTCGCTTTCTGACCTCCTCTAACACCATTGTGTTGATGTCGGCTACCCCTACCTCTCCTTTTCTCTTAGGTTTTTGAGGTCCTTTTCGACCTCGCCTACTTCTAGCGTGTTAGGATTGTTATCCTCGGGACTTCTTTTCCTGAATCGCATGAAAATTTTGCCTGTAGCCCAGGACATTTTGTCAAGCTGCGTGTACAATATATCATCCGCCTGCTTGTTCATTTGGAAGATGTAGCTCAATGGGAAGTTCCTTAAAAATCGAACGTAAGATTCCTTCCGTTCCGTACGATTTTTCTAAATATCTCGATCCGTGCGCCTTCTAGCGAAACTATTTTATGCGTTTTATACTGTCATCGGTCTCTGAATTATGTTTAAAATTTCTAGTCTCTAGCTAGAGCTTATAACAAGACAGTTTGGGATATTTTTCTGGATGAAATCGGAAATATTTGGGCCAGTCCGAAACGGTGTATGGAATCTTTTCGGGACTATTTTTAGAATACTTCAGGATTATTTCGGGAGAGTGATCGGAATCGTTTGAAAACTGTTTGTATATTAAATACTTTGAGACTATTAGAGGACCGTTTCGGGATTATTTGAGGAATATTTTCGGGACTATTTCAAATTTTTCTATGACTATTTCGGGACCGTTTAGAGACTGTGTTCGAGTTTTTCTAGGGTCTGTTACGGATCAGTTTCTGAATTATTTTCATAATAATATCGTCCAAACTTTTTGAGAACTATCTCCATATAATTTCTAGATAGTTTTTTGAAAGTATTTCACGATTAATTAGGGAATCATATCGGAAGAACTGGCACCGAATATCTTTTAACTATCACCGGATCTGTTCGTTCTTTTCGGAACTAATTCAAGACCATTAAAAAAAGGATTTCAGGGGAGTATCGGATCCTCCTTTTTTAAGAACTCCACTATATCCTTCCTTCTGTTTATTACCGTGTGCTTATCTCCGCTACTGCGAGTATTTCGCGGTTTATTGGGACTATTTAAAGATTATTTTGTGGACGCTCTAGTTATTTTTTTTTTTTCAAGATCATATCTTGGCACATCGTGTGGACTGGGACGCGGTTTTAGGCTAGTTTTACGAATATGTGAAGGATGAACAGACGTTTAATTCCACAACAAATTAACACCTTATTAACAGTTAACGAAAGATATTGATTATGTCAGCCCATTTAAGTTCGAGCAGTGTTGTTGCTCAGAATTTCGTGCACTTCTCCCAACTCTGGTTTTTGGCAGTATACAATAAAAACTATAAGCAGTTTGCAAACAGGTAACACTTCATAAAAAGCACATTCATTGTATACACATCAATTTGATCAATTTTTATAGGAACCGGGCGGATTGGACCACTATTCCATACATGGACCCCCCATACAACCGATTTTTCAGAAAAAAGGATTTTTTTCATATCTTCCTCAATTTATCAGGTCGAAGCTTCAAACTTCACCGAATGCTTACGTTTGCGGCATATATTGTTGAGATAAGTGATTCATGGGCAAAGCTATTTCATGCAGGCCACAAGAAACGTGAGAGTATGCATCCTCACACAAAGTACCAACATATTTTTATACTCAGCATGCTTTGCGCACAGAGTATATTAACTTTGAATGGATAACGGTTAGTTGTACAGGTATAAAGGAATCGAGATAGATATAGACTTCCATATATCAAAATCATCAGCATCGAAAAAAAAAATTGATTGAGACATGTCCGTCCGTCCGTCTGCCCGTTAACACGATAACTTGAGTAAATATCTTCACCAAATTTGATACACGTGCTTATCTGGACCCAGAATAGATTGGTATTGAAAATGAGCGAAATAGGATGATAACCACGCCTACTTTTTATATATGGGGTATTCCATCCCATTGTCGGCCACCGTGGTATGATGGTAGCGTGCTCCGCCTAACACACCGTATGCCTTGGGTTCGCACCCCGATCAAAGCAACATCAAAATTTTAGAAATAAGGTTTTTAAATTAGAAGAAAATTTTTCTAAACGGGGTCGCCCCTCGGCAGTGTTTGGCAAGCGCTCCGGATGTATTTCTGCCATGAAAAGCTCTCAGTGAAAACTCATCTGCTTGCAGATGCCGTTCGGAGTCGGCATAAAACATGTAGGTCCCGTCCGGCCAATTTCTAGGGAAAATCAAGAGGAGCACTACGCAAATTGGAAGAGAAGCTCGGCCTTAGATCTCTTCGGAGGTTATCACGCTTACATTTATTTATTTTTTTTATTCCATCCCATTTCGACCAATTTTGAACCCGATCCCTTTAGAATTGGCTGAAAGTTTTTCTTCTTACTTACTCTAGCTTACGAAAGACTTTTTTCAGAATTTTTCACATTTTTTCATCCAACTCAAAAAAAGTTATGAATTTTTAAAAAAACACCGTTTTTGTCTTCAAAATGCTATAACTTTTTCAAAAATTGCCCGTTTGGGATCTTTTTTATACTCAGTTGAGCAGAGCTCACAGAGTATATTAATTTTGATTGGATAACGGTTGGTTGTACAGGTATAAAGGAATCGAGATAGATATAGACTTCCATATATCAAAATCATCAGTATCGAAAAGAAATTCGATTGAGCCATGTCCGTCCGTCCGTCTTTCCGTTAACACGATAGCTTGAGTAAATTTTGAGATATCTTGACGAAATTTGGTATGTAGGTTCCTGGGCACTCATCTCAGATCGCTATTTAAAATGAACGATATCGAACAATAACCACGCCCACTTTTTCGATATCGAAAATTTCGAAAAATCGAAAAAGTGCGATAATTCATTACCAAATACGGATTAAGCGATGAAACTTGGTAAGTTAGTTGAACTTATGACGCAGAATAGAAAAATGGTAAAATTTTGGACAATGGGCCTGGCACCGCCCACTTTTAAAAGAAGGTAATTTAGAAGTTTTGCAAGCTGTTATTTGGCAGTCGTTGAAGATATTATGATGAAATTTGGCAGGAACGTTACTCTTATTACTATATGCCTGCTTACTAAAAATTAGTCGGAGAACGACCACGCCCACTTTTTAAAATTTTTTTTTTTAAATTCAAATTTTAAAAGAAAAGTTAATATCTTTACAGTATATAAGTAAATTATGCCAACATTCAACTCCAGTAATGATATGGTGTAACAAAATACAAAAATAAAAGAAATTTTCAAAATGGGCGTGGCTCCGCCCTTTTTCAATTAATTTGTCTAGGATTCTTTTAATGCCATAAGTCGAACAAAAATTTACCAATCCTTGTGAAATTTGGTAGAGGCTTAGATTCTAGGACGATAACTGTTTCCTGTGAAAAAGGGCGAAATCGGTTGAAGCCGCGCCCAGTTTTTATACACAGTCGACCGTCTGTCCTTCCGCTCGGCCTTTAACACGATAACTTGAGCAAAATCGATATATCTTTACTAAACTCAGTTCACGTACTTATCTGAACTCACTTTGTATTGGTGTAAAAAATGGCCGAAATCCGACTATGAACACGCCCACTTTTTCGATATCGAAAATTACGAAAAATGAAAAAAATGCCATAATTATATACCAAATACGAAAAAAGGGATGAAACATGGTAATTGTATTGGTCTATTGACGCAAAATATAACTTAAGAAAAAAACTTGGTAAAATGGGTGTGACACCTATCATACTAAGTAGAAGAAAATGAAAAAGTTTTGCAGGGCGAAATCAAAAGCCCTTGGAATCTTGGAAGGAATACTGTTCGTGGTTTTGCATATATAAATAAATTAGCGGTACCCGACAGATGAAGTTCTGGATCACCCTGGTCCACATTTTTATCGATATCTCAAAAACGACTTCACATATACAACTACCACCACTCCCTTTTAAAATACTGATTAGCGCCTTTCGTTTGATTCCCATATCGTAAAAGCACATTCTATAGTCACCCCTGGTCCACCTTTATGGCAATTTCTCGAAAAGGGGTCCACCTATAAAACTAAAGCCCACGCCCTTTTAAAATACTCATTAACACCTTTCATTTGAAACCCATATCGTACAAACGAATTCTAGAGTCACTCCTGGTCCACCTTTATGGCGATATCTCGAAAAGGCGTCCACCTATAGAACTAAGGCCCAAGCCCTTTTAAAATACTCATTAACACCTTTCGTTTGAAACCCATGTTTTACAAACGCATTCTAGAGTCACCCCTGGTCCACCTTTATGGCGATATCCCTAAATGGCGTCCACCTATAGAACTATGGCCCACTCCCTCTTAAAATATACCTTAATACCTTTCATTTGATACACATGTCATACAAACTCATTCCAGGGTTACCCTCGGTTCATTTTCCTACATGGTTATTTTGCCTTATGTTGCCACCATAGCTCTCAACTAAGTATGTAATGTTCGGTTACACCCGAACTTAACCTTCCTTATTTGTTTTTTATTTATCCTAAAAATCGATTAGGCATGTACATCTGTTCACTATATATTTCATATCTTATACCGCCGATTATTTGGACATTACGAATGGGATAAGATTGTTGCTGTTCAGTCCCATTCATGAAAAGTATGAAGTCATCGGCACAGCCGAAGACAGTCCCGTCCTTACTTATTGTATTTTCCATAAACAAAATTTTTATTTTAGTAGGCACTTTCAGCCAAAAATTTACACATGCTATAACTGATCGAGACGGCCGCCGTGGTGTTAATGTAGCATGCTCCGCTTACCACCCCGAGGGTCCTGGGTTCAACTCCCGTGCAGAGTAACATAAAAAATGCAGAAACACTTTTTAAAATTAGAAAATTAATTAGAAAAAATTTTTCTAATCAGAGTCGCCTGTCGGAAGTGTTTAGCATATACTCCCAATGTATATCTGCCATGATGCAAATTGGAAGATAAACTCGGCCTAAAATCTCTTCGGAGTTTAGCGCGCCTTGTATGTATTTATTTATTTTATTTATAATGGACCGAGTGAAAACAAACAAGATTTTTTATTGCGTATCCTTGTCTTTAATTAAGATGTATTGTTGTTATATAAAATTCTCGAAATTTTGACTGGAAGGTTTTTGCTTATTTTTTTTTTTTCACATTGCTCAATTGGGTATAAATAGCGCCCACAAAATTAATCTTTGTGTCTTTGTACTTAAAAAGTGATCTAAAGTTCTTAAATTGAAATGTATACACGCAATATTTTCACGATCCTCATTATTGTTCTACGCTTACTCAAAACGAATGCGGAGTTTCGCGTTATAGATGGAAAAAGAATATATATACAGAACAGCCCACATTCGGTATCGATATATTATGATTCCAGGTATAAATGCGCTGGTTCCCTTATCTCCTTAAGTTCGGTGGTTACAGTTGGAGATTGCGTAGTCGATCCACAAGGACAAGCGAAAAGATATCTAGAAGTTATAGCTGGTTTAGACGATATAAGTGAATCAAACATTGGATGCGGTCAACAACGCGATGTGTGCAGTGTATTTTGTGATCCACAGTGTGATGGAAGACCAATGGATTACGAAATAGCTGTGGCTAAAGTGAGTTCCTGTTTTGACGGTCCTAATATAAATCCTGTTCCACTTTGCAATAGCGTATTACAGCCGGATATGGAATTGATAGTTAACGGATGGGGTTCTGCTAGGCAAGGTGTTATCGATCATGATGATTTGCTCAGAACTACTAAAATTCCTATAATAAAAAGGGAGCACTGTCGGCACTACCTATCTGGATATACGAATTTTGTTCCACCAGACAATATGTTTTGTGCTGGAAGTCTTACAGGTAGACTGGGTTATGGAGAAGATGGAGCAGGGGCACTTTTTGATAACCATCTTTGTGCGGTGGCATACTTTCTTGGTGATGAGCTGTATGTTCCGGGTTTATTTACAAATTTATCAAATGTAAGAATTAAAGCATTTTTAAGTCGCCATACATCTTAAAGGGTTTGTTATAAATTCACTGTTGAGTGGAATATCAGCCTTACTCGACAGGACACCGAATTTCGAAACATTTTGAGATAGGTCGTTTTCGAAACAGCAGTTGAGATATGGTGATATTCTACCCAGCAGTCGAACTGGCGATGTTTGTTTCATATATAATTTACCAATAAAATATTATGATTGTGAATAAATAAATATTTTTGATTTTATGCAATGAAAGTGGTACGTATGTAAATGCCTTAAATTGTGAGACCAAAGTTTGATCACTACTGTAAAGTTTCCACGTGTATGAATAGATCATGAGATAAAAAGAAAATAGCAGAACAAGTATTTTGAGGCCCTGGCAAACTCCGTGTAAAACAGCTGATCCAACCAACTCTATGGAAGTCAACCTAATCGGTTATTGAAATCATAGAATAACGCCTTAGTCTTAACGATACCATAGTAAACCAATTAGTTTTTGGTTTTCACCCATACCCATAATCTGTAAGTTTTTGCGCTGCAGAATTTATTCACACGTTCGAGATTATATTTTTCTTTTCGAAATTTTCTACATTTCCTTTTTCATGAAGTTATCACATATTTTAGGTTAAGGCACCCATAACCAATTCCAATGTACACTTATCTATGGTTAAGTCAAAATATGTTTACGAACTGGGTGCTATGAATATGGAAAGTTTTCCAGGGCTTTAAAGAGCTGATATTTTACCAAAATATGATTTTACTTTGGCAAAAGATGTCGGTGGATATCGCACTGATCAAACTGTTTTGAAAACCCTCATAAATCGGAGCCCCTATTAACTCCGAGGAGATATAAGCCTAAATTTCGCTTCCAATTTACATTGTGGTCCTTTTTAGTTTTTCCTAAAAATCGGAGGAACGGGACCTACATGTTGAATGCCGACAGAAATACACTCGGGGTGTTTGCAAATTATTGCCAAGGGGCGACCCCGCTTAGGTTAGGTTAGGTTTGGTGACAGCTACCCTGATAGGGATAGCTCACTTAGACAACATGAAGGTCCGTTGTGATACCACATATATTAAAATAAAATAACGGTGTCGTAGATATAGCTACTTAGAGAATCGTTGCGTAGCAACGATAAAGTTCCGAATGATACCGATCTCAAGCTTGGATAAATCCTCGGGAGATCCAAGTGAGTCGCGACCGAAGTACTTTCGCCTTGTTCTGGCAAAATCTGGGCAATCAAGCATAAAGCTATTTGATTATTCCACCTTTCATCCTTCATACAGCTGCAGCAGAATGGAGTTTCCAGTATATTGAGACGTACCGCGTGGATATCCATGGGAAAGTGTCCTGTCAAAACGCCAATGGTCATCGACAGGTGAGCCTTAGTGAAAACAAGTATTTCAGTGGACCTCCTGCCAACCAATTTCGGCCAGAAAGATCTTGCTACCCTACGAGAGATGGTGTCCGCCCGACGTTTGCTGAGCCGACCCGAGGCACAGCTATGGAGGAGCAAATCACAGGTGGACATCGGAGACCCGAGATCCCTACAGCCATCTTCATCCGGTTCAGTTGTACCGATGCGGGCTAAGAGATCCTCGTGGCACTTGTCCGGGTATCACTATGGCACGGGACCGAGATAATCTTAATTATAAAATAGTTTGATGCAATCGCAAGCGAGGTCAGGCACTTCCAGACCAGCCTCGATCTCACTGTAGTTGACCGCAAGGCCTTGATAACCGCATGGCTATCAGAGTAGATGTTGAATTCCCTAACCGTAGTAACATTGGATACCATTTTATCCATCGCCTCCTTAATCGCAGCAACTTCCGCTTGGAATACACTGTACACCCCCCCCCCCCCCCCCCACCAACCTTTCCGTCCAACTTCAACCCATCCGTGAACAAGTTAACCGGTCCCCTGCCACAGGTGAATCCTCTTCCCCACTCCCCTATCGGGGGAATGACTGGGATGAAGGTTGTATAGGGAGCAGTTATCGGCATACAATAGTCCGTTCTGTCCGGGATAAAGTCGAATATAGTAAGAAGGCTAGATTGCCGGAAGTCAGAAAGCACATAGCCCATATCACGAAGCCTGACCAACGACCGGACCGCGGCTGCCTTTTGCGCAATATCTACTGGTTGTATGTTCAGCATGACATTCAGTAGGTTTTGTTCTGAGGGCGCCACTGATACCGATTAGCGCCGTCCGTTGTACTGACACTAACATTTTGGAGGTGCTCGCCGTCTCCAGTGCTTTCCACCAGACCAGCACCCTATAGAGTAGAATCTCCTGACGAGAGTCCCCATATCTTTCCGATAGCCCCCCTGCAGCATTACAAGGCAACCGTGGCCTTTCTGGCCATATCTTCCTCATTGGGTCTCCAGGACAGTTTCTTGTCCCCAAATCTCCAAATATTTAACCCTATCAGAAAATACCAACGGTACCCCTCCAATCGGGGGATTTCTGAAATCGGGCATGTTATATCTCCTTGCAAAAGGAACCAATTCAATTTTTCCTGTGTATACCGCCAATCCACATGATTCATTCCACCTAGCCACAGTATCCAGGCAGCCCTGCAGAACATCGCGCAGGGTGTCCAGAAATTTGCCTCTGACTAGGATAGCGAGGTCATCTGCAAAGGCAACCACCCGACAACCATTGTCTTCCAGCTTCACAGGAAGCTCGTTGACTACCACAACACAGAGGAGATATAACACCCCCCTGTGGCGTGCCCCTGCACACCTTCCTCTCAATTATGGCCCCTCCCCATTCCGCTGCGACAATTCTGCTGCACGAAGTTTGCTAATAAATTAAACCAGAGCCGCCTCGACTCCTAAACCCACCAGAGCTCTTTCGATTTCCCCCGGTAAGACATTGTTAAAAGCCCCCTCGATGTCTATAAAGGCACCCAGAGCAAACTTTTTGTGTTTTGGGGCCCCTGTATTTGTTTTACAATCGAATGGAGAGCCGTTTTTTGACTTTCCCGTAGTGGAATGGCAGGCATTTCTGCATGGTCAACGACCGCCGACCATGCTGGCGAAGATCCCGGCGCAACTTGGGCATCGGGAAAATGATTGTGCAGTAAAAGCTTTACAGACTATTCGCTACTCGTCGACCAGTACCCACCATCATCTCTCAGATACCCCAGAGGGGCGGGATTCCTAGAGAGTTTTTTGCTAAGCCTCGCGGATTCATTGCAGCCTTCTACGTTTTCGCAGAAGCTTCGCCAAGAATCTCGCTTGGCTATCCTTTTTTCATATTTATAAATCCCCAGACTCACCTTATAGAGTTTCCAGTCCGATAGTAATTTACTCCCCCTGGCTCTGTTGAAGAGCCGCCTACTGGACTGTCTTAGGTCGTCAAGAGAATTGGACCACCTGAGCGGCTTGCCCTTCCCCATATAAGTTTTCAACGGACAGTACAGTTGAAAGGCGCTATTGCTTGCCGAGGTGAAGTTTTCCACCAGAACGTCTATCTCAGATTCGGATAGGTTCAAACGAACGGTAGGCACCGCAGGCAATAGCTCTCCCAGCTTCATACAATATAAGTCCCATTAGTAATTTTAGGGTTCTTAAAAGATATATTACCGGAAAGTTCTTCTTTCACCGAGAACTTAATATAACAGTGATCAGAGGAGGAGTTGTCGTTGAGAACCCTCCAGCCAGATATCCGATTTTCCAGTTCTCTACTAACTATAACGGTGATCAGAGGAGGAGTTGTCGTTGAGAACCCTCCAGCCAGATATCCGATTTTCCAGTTCTCTACTAACAAGGGTGAAGTCCAGGGCGTCCTCCCTTACTGCAGTAATAAAAGTCGGTTCGTTCCCCCTATTACATATACAAAGTCCCTCATCTACCAAAAAAGTAAATAAAGACTCACATCTGATTTTCGTATCCGAGCTACCCCAGATGCTATGGTGGGCATTAGCATCGGCAGCTATGATCACGCCAACACCTCCGCCTTGCTTCAGCGGTGATTTCGCCCAGTATCTCAGGTGGTGGCCCCGCTACGTCCTCATGGGGCATGTACGCTGAGACACCCACATTTCGTTACTGCCTCGCTCGAGGCAGAACGTGGTTACGTCAGCATTACTGAAATTAGAGAGAATATAAGCTTTAAATTCCTTATGCTTGCTTTTATGGAGCTTTACGGCCGAGAAATTAGAAGGCAAAAATTAAATTTTCCTTTTCCCTCCTACGCGTTTCGACACTCTCACGTCTTCCTCAGGGAGTCTATTGATTTTATTTTGAAAAACAATTCATTAACAACAACCATAATTACAATTAAATAACATTAATTTGGACACTTACATTATTAAATTAAACTTATTTAATTTTTGAGTACGTAAAAGAAAGCATAAGGAATATATTTGGCCCAACAAGAAAACATAGCTTTAAATTCCTTTTTGACAAGCACACAGGATCTACGGGTACCTGGCTCTCCATGCACCAAGGTGTAGAATTTTTCCTTCCTTAATCCAGAAATCTTTCTGCCGTTACTACTCATCCACGGCTCCTGGACAAGGACTACAGCCACTCCGCCTTTTTCAAGGCAGAGCACCAAAATTTGCGGAAGCCGCTTTATAGAACTGAAGACTAATTTGACCGATCTCCAACAACACCACTCCTCTTCCGCACCCCATCCTTGGCGGATTCGCCTTCGGACGCTAGGAGATCCTCCTCCCCACCAAAAAGACGATTTACACTGATGACGGATCTCGTTATCGATGATTCGCCCTCGGAAGCTAGGCGCCCCTCCTCTGCCCTATCAGCCAGACGACCAACGCTGATGACAGACCCGGCTATTGACGAGATGTCAACCCTGTTTGCGCTGTCCGAATTAGCGGGGTCAGCAACCACAACCATGGGTACTAGCTCCTCTGCGGACGCCGCCCCCTCCCGAGCAGTATCTGGGGGAGAGGAGCAATCTCCCCTGGAATCGGCGTGGTAGATTTTGAGGACCACACGCTCAAGAACATAAGCGATAACCTCCCACATGTCAGAGAGAGGACCGGTGGATTCTGCGTTTAGCAGAATCAGCACTTGCCGACGTGGCCCAACGACCTGCTCTACTCTGAGAACCCTCCAGTTATGCGTCGGAAAGGTTGCATTAACGCATCAACTATAATATTTTCTCCAGCTGAGAGGGTCCGGAAGGCAACCACACTCGAGCCCGCGGCCGAAGGGGGAGATCCCTCCTTTCCACGGCCTCGAGCCTAGCTCCCTTCCACACCTCCCCAACCAAAGGAATTATTCTCTTAAAGATACAAACCAACCGCTCTTCAGCACAAGTAATCAGTCTAAAATGATACTAGTCCGAGTATTCGAAGCATGGCCGCGGACCTGGGCTCTCCATAACGGCGGTCATATAGGCCGATAATATGGCGCTGGCGAGAGATGGCACCATCCTCCCTACTCCTATCTAGAACACCGAAGGTGATGGAGCCCACTCGTTTAACGAATTCGTTAACCCGAATCACCCTACGTAAATTTTTTGTGGAATTTAAAAAAAAAATTTTTTTTGCGGTATCCTTTTGGGTAAACTAAAAAAAACTGTAGCATTAGAATTTATGTCCTGGACCCAGGGTCCTTGAAATGTCTTGTTGCCATATGGCTACGCTAGGTAAGCTTGGCCACTGGTTTACATATATGTAGAAAATCATTCCGCAACCCACAAAAATCAAAATTCATAACAAAATTTTCAATTCATTTTATTTTATATCATTAAAAAAGCAAAAATAATGAATTAGTTTTATTAAATATCATTGAGATGATAAAAAATTTTATTGAAAAATCCTGGTTTTTCACATTTTTCTGTGATATGCTTCGAAGCAAGGCAAACAAAGTCCAACATCGCATTTTTTGCAGGCTGTTCGCACGATGGACTTGCATACATCACCTGCACATCGCCTCTTATTTTCAATTGGAACCACAAGATGATCAGTTTTGTCATAGCACAGGACATTCGTTACGGATTCAATTCGTTTATTTGACGATTTTTATAACTTTCTCGGTTCGACGCCGTAGTGCTTGCAGTAGTAAATGGCTACTTCTCTCTTAAAATCTTTAAATGACTTATTTTCATTAGCGGATCTATAAAGAAGCCAGCTGTTTTGCAAGCTTGCATCATAAACCCAAGTAATAATGGAATGCCACCATTTTTTTCCTCTAAAGCTTATACGACGGCCTGCAACATTTTGGTCAAATCGATCCACACCCGACATAAATTTGTTGTATTGAGTTACAACGCACGGACGTGGAGCTGGTATTTTCCTACGCATTTCTCTACAGTAGCGAGATGCTGTGGATTTTGGTTCGCCACTAAAACATGTCGATGCAAGGCACACTACCGAGTTATCTACCCATTTAGTCAGATAAATTGACTCTTCTTTGATTTACATGCTTTCGTAATATCCTCTTTGCTGTTTACGCAAATCCGTCTTATGTTTAATAGGACAACTTTTTGGAATGCGGTTTTCTCGAATTGTACCGGTAGCCTGGAAACCTCTTCTTTCAAATAAATCATCAATGGCATTCCATTGAAAAGATTGTCGAAGTAAAAGGATAACGGAAGTTCTTGCACCTCTTCCGAAAATTCGTCAATCATACACAAAAGTGGAGCTGCGCAAGTGCCAAAGCGTTCTTCATATTTAGGATTCATCCTCGGATTCTTACCTTAGTATATTTCAAAATTGATCATATATCCTCTAGGAGTGCAAAGAGATCAAGCTTTGTATCCGAAACGAATTGGCTTTCGTTTTATGAACTGTTTACATCCATGGCGACCGAAATATGCAATCATACTTTCGTCATATGAGAGATTTTGTTCTGGGTGAAAGTTTTCAGTCATTTTGGCCTTTATATGGTCAGTCAGTGGGCGTAGTTTCCAAAGAGTGTCAAACCTATCAGAACTAGCAGACGGTTCGTGCAATGAGGACTCGAAGTGCAGCATATAGTTGATTTCCTCAAAGCGGTTCCTTCGCATTGCATTGAAGACCATAACGTTTTGAAAGTCATCATCGCAGCTCCACATGTCTCGAAAGGCCCCGGTAGAAGTGTAGCCAGTAACTATCAAAATTGCGATGAACACACGTAACTCTGAAAAATTTAGTGTTAAATATAATATCATAAAATCAAAATAGAGATTACATCGTCATTACCATCTATAGTAAGTTCTTCGTATCATTTCTGATGATACCTAGCGTACAAATTCGAACATTTGCATATATGTTCAAGCAAATCATCGCTGAAAAATTTCTCAAAAAGTTGATAAGGTCTAAGATCTCGACAATCTTCGAAATTTGTTTCCAGGAAGGACTGGTAATGAATTAGCGGTTTGCCAAGTATATTTGCTGTCTTTGTTAGCTGGTGGAAGTGGTACTCCAGGATTTGATTGAATTGGGCGACACATTTTCTTGGACGAGCTCGACAAACAATCGTCTAAAATATCGTCATAAGGTTCCTCGTCATCGACATCCTCTAGATTACAATCGTTAGTTTTCATTCGCGTACCATTTTCAAATAAAATTTCACATCCGGCTTTAAGTTTTGCTGGGCATACATTGTCCGGAATTCCACCTTCATCGTCACCATCATCTTCCCCACTTACATCCTCATCCTGATAAGGTGGCACGATGTAGAGTGCCTGGATATTAGTAGGAGCATCGTTTTCATCATTGGACCACAATTCCTCTAAAAAATCCAAAGCTTCTTGCAGCGTTAGAGGTCTTTAAAAAGTTAAAATTAGAAAAAAAGCATTAGTAAGGTAATAAAACACAACCAACAAATTCAACGTATACCAGTGGCCTAACCTGCCTGGCGTTGCCATATGGACACATGCACAGAAAAATGCAAGAAAAACGCATTCAAATATAATTTTCTTAGAAAAAAATAATTGAGAATTATTTTATATTTCAATCACTACACAAAAACACAACTATCATAGCCCGACCGCGCGAATCTTCGATATCTTGGATATACTTACTTTTTCATTTCACGTTTTTTTCCACTCCACATTTTGTATATATTGTGCAATGCACTCACGACCACGAACCAAATACAACTGACAAGCAAATGAATGCTGACGAAAGCGCGATCAATTACGCAACAGCCACGTGCTAACAGATAACGGTATCTGCATTCTTTGGAATTTTGTGGACATATTAACGCAAGACTATCGCGCGTTGCCATATGACAACTCCAGGGTGATGTGGGTTAAACGCAATTGCGTCCCACCTCCTCGGGCCCTTTTTGTCGTTGAGGCATTCTGCTCATCCGCTTCCTAGCCCCCAAACCCTGCTGCTCACCCGCACCGATCGACACCGGTGTGTCTTCGTCGCCAGCAATGACACTCCTGGCCCACTCCAAGATCTTCTCGGCCAGGCGCCGATCACCGGAGCTTTCTTACGCGGCGTCGATCGCTGGCAGGCTTCGACACAGGGCTCCCTTTGGGAAAGCTCCTCGCGACAGGGCCTCCTTACTGGTGCTAGGCTGGTTCGTCGCATTCTCCGAACCACTTCCCTCACAGTGTTCTGGAAGGTGGATAAGGTTTCCTTGCGATAACGAAAAAAACTGAAATAGCAGAACTATGGAGTAGGTGGCCAAAAAATAGACAATTTTGATCCCAAAATCGTAACTTTTCATGTGCTTCAGATATTCATTATTTATGGCCCCATTTTTATATTCAGTTGAGCAGAGATCACAGAATATAATAACTTTGATTGGATAACGGTTGATTGTACAGGTATAAAGGAATCGAGATAGATATAGACTTCCATATATCAAAATCATCAGTATTGAAAAAAAATTTGATTGAGCCATATCCGTCCTTCCGCCCGTTAACACGATAACTTGAGTAAATTTTGAGGTATCATGATGAAATTTGGTATGTAGGTTCCTGGGCACTCATCTCAGATCGCTATTTAAAATGAACCAAATCGGACTATATCCACGCCCACTTTTTCGATATCGAAAATTTCGAAAAACAGAAAAAGTGCGATAATTCAATACTAAACACGGACAAAGCGATGAAACTTGGTAGGTGAGTTCAACTTATGACGCAGAATAGAAAATTAGTAAAATTTGGAACAATGGACGTGGCACCGCCCACTTTTAAAAGAAGGTAATTTAAAAGTTTTGCAAGCTGTAATTTGGCAGTCGTTGAATATATTATTATTAAATTTGGCAGGAACGTTACTCCTATTACTGTATGTACGCTTAATAAAAATTAGTAAAATCGGAGAACGACCACGCCCACTTTAAAAAAAAATTTTTTTTTAAGTCAAATCTTAACAAAAAATTTAATATCTTTACAGTATATAAGTAAATTATGTCAACATTCAACTCCAGTAATGATATAGTGCAACAAAAAACAAAAAGAAAAGAAAAAACTGGACGTGGCTCCGCCCTTTTTCGTTTAATTTGTCTATGATACTTTTAATGCCATAAGTCGAACAAAAACTTACCAATCCTTATGTAATTTGGTAGGGGCTTAGATTCTAGGACGATAACTGTTTTCTGTGAAAAAGGGCGGAATCGGTTGAAGCCAAGCCCAGTTTTTATACACAGTCGACCGCCTGTCCTTCCGCTCGGCCGTTAACACGATAACATGAGCAAAAATCCATATATCTTTACTAAACTCAGTTCACGTACTTATCTCAGCTCACTTTGTATTGGTGTAAAAAATGGCCGAAATCCGACTATGCCCACGCCCACTTTTTCGATTTCGAAAATTTCGAAAAATGCCATAATTCTATACCAAATACGAAAAAAGAGATGAAACATGGCAATTGGATAGTTTGTTGACGCAAAATAAACCTCTAGAAAAAAACTTTGTAAAATGGGTGTGACACCTACCATATTAGAAGAAAATGAAAAAGTTCTGCAGGGCGAAATCAAAAGCCCTTGCAATCATGGCAGGAATACTGTTCGTGGTATTACATATTGTAACGAATTTACTGCAATTCCGCTTATTTCAAATCATCTACTAAGGTTCGAATCACCAAACTGTTAAATAGATAACTCCATTTTTCAATAATGCAAAATGGCCTTTATTAAAGTACAATAACACTACTATTTCCCGACAGATAGCGTACTTAATTCAAAACTGATTATCACGCCTCTACTGTTGCTGCCTTTTATGCTCTCTGATTTCCTCGTTCACATCTTCTAGGCGCTTCCATTTCCAGAATCTACTAGTTGGTTATCAGCTATCAAATTTCTCAGCTGTAACTACAGATGCACGATTTTATAGCTTCTCTCATTGCATACTTTAGGGAGTATCTCAGATATATGCATGTGGTTGTGCGTTACTCCTCCGCTGCGTGTACGTACATATGTGTAGACATAATTTTTGATTCGCTTATGCAGATACAAGTGACTGTCTGCTTTATTGTTGTTGTGACTTCATTTACTTAGCATAAGACTAGGGATGTGAGTATCACTTAGTGTCACTAATATTCGACACAATATATAATATATAAATAAGCTAGCGGTTCATCTGTCGGGATGTTTTGGGTCACCCTGGTCCACATTTTGGTCGATATCTCGAAAACGCTTTCACATATAAATTTACCACCACTCCCTTTTAAAACCCTCATTAATTCCTTTAATTTGATACCCATATCATACAAACACATTATAGAGTCACCCCTGGTCCACCTTTATGGCGATATTTTGAAAAGGCGTCCACCTATAGAACTAACACCCACTCCCTTTTAAAATACTCATTGTTACCTTTCGTTTGATACCCATATTGTACAAACGCATTCTAGAGTCAACCCTGGTCCGCCTTTATAACGATATCTCGAAAAGGCGTCCACCTATGGAACTAAGGCCCACTCCCTTTTAAAATACTCATTAACACCTTTCATTTGATACCCATATCGTACAAACAAATTCTAGAGTCACCCCTGGTCCACCTTTATGGCGATATCTCGAAAAGGCGTCCACCGATAAAACCAAGGCCCACGCGCTTTTAAAATACTCATTAACACCTTTCATTTGATACCCATATCGTACAAACAAATTCTAGAGTCACCCCTGGTCCACCTTTTTGGCGATACCTCGAAAAGGCGTCCACATATGAAACTAAGGCCCACTCCTTTTAAAATGCTCATTAACACCTTTCATCTGATACCCATATCGTACAAACAAATTCTAGAGTCACCCCTGGTCCACCTTTATGGCGATATCTCGAAAAGGCGTCCACCGATAAAACCAAGGCCCACGCTATTTTAAAATACTCATTAACACCTTTCATTGGATACCCATATCGTACAAACAAATTCTAGAGTCACCCCTGGTCCACCTTTATGGCGATATCTCGAAAAGGCGTCCACCTATAGAACTAAGGCCCACTCCCTTTTAAAATACTCATTAACACCTTTCATTTGATACCCATATCGTACAAACAAATTCTAGAGTCACCCCTGGTCCACCTTTATGGCGATATCTCGAAAAGGCGTCCACCGATAAAACCAAGGCCCACGCGCTTTTAAAATACTCATTAACACCTTTCATTTGATACCCATATCGTACAAACAAATTCTAGAGTCACCCCTGGTCCACCTTTTTGGCGATATCTCGAAAAGGCGTCCACATATGTGTAAGGTCATCCTAAGAATACGAGCAATATAATATAAAGGCAACCTAATCTATGGTCAATATAATACAACGGTTAGGCTGACCCTACCTTAGTAATTAATCCTACTGAATACATCATCTCTGCACATGAATGGAATAATAATCAATTGGCAACCCTTACTCAATGTCAGCGACAAAAGGGCAGTTTAGATTTGAACAACGCGCCGTGAACAACGTCGGTTCGGAAACGGGCAGAGAAATCATTCTAATACTCATTTTACTTTCAATAAATAAAACCATTTAATTAATTTCATTTAAACACACATATTTTCCTATATTTAACTTTAAACTTTAATAAACATGAATTGGTAGTTATAATGTGCTAATGTGCATAAATCGGCAGCGTTTTTATTTAATCGGAATCCAGAAAATCCTGACAACCCGAAAGAGCTTGAATAAAGATTCTTTCAGTTCAGAAGTGAGATGCTCCGCATAGCCTCACAGTGACAGTGTGAATTATATTGAAATATAATAGAACAAAAATATGTGTGTGTGTAAAACAACGAATTCTTGAGAAGATTCGTTCGTTTCAGGAAGATTGCATCAGAATACATGCAACATTCTGACAAGTGTAGACATGTTCAAAGTCTGTACATAAGACTCAAACCGAAAGTTGATGTACATACATATGTTTTGTTGTTGTGTTTGCCTACGAGCGTACGAATGGACGATCGGTCGGTGATACATACAAAGTAAGACAGAGCAAGTGAATTTCGGTGGTTGGTTTCAAATTGCGTGTTGTAGTTGTTGCCCAAAATTTGTTGCCTATCGCGCGTACGAATGGACGAGCGGTTTGCGGGGGAAAAAAGGCAAAAGCAAGAAAGCAGAAATTGTGAATTATATGCGTACGAATATAACTGTGGCAAAGTATAGTTATCGGGCGTACGAATGTACGAACGGTTGATGAACATAGAAAATAGAAATCAGAGCTTTGTATTTGAAGTAATAAATACAAGATTTTTTTTATTAATTCTGCGGTCTGCGTGTAGAGCGTGCGAGTGAACGAGTAAAGAATACGACAATGGTCGTTAATGTTATTGTTGTAATAATTTCAAAGTGTCGATCTCGCTTACACGACCATTCGTGTGTATGAAAATATAAATAGACAAAAGAGACAACGTGTCATAAAACTCAAACGAAAGGAAGAGTGAAGCAAAACAAATAAGTAAACAAATTCTAATTAGAATACTCGTTTTAAAAGAAGCAAACAAAATAGCAAAATGAAAATAAAAGTGTCAACGTTGAAAGTAGACGAGCTGAAAGAGCAGCTGCGTAATAATGATCTTTCAACTACGGGAACAAAAGCTGAATTAGTGTTACGATTGTGTGATTTCTTAGGTAGTGATGAAATCCAAATCGAGAATTCTGAATCAAATTTACAAACGCAAGTAAATGATTTAAGAGCAATGATGGAAATTATGATGACAAAAATACAAAGTTTGGTTCCAAGTCAACAGACAAATGCACAAGAAGTGAATGGTAGTGGCTCTAGTGTAAATGAAGAGCGTATAGTTGTGTCACCCCAAAGTTCAATAAGAGTGGTGGGCAGAAATGCCAGTGTAAAAGAAATTGCTGAGACAATACCAGAATTTAACCCAACGAACGAAAGCTCTCTAACAGTGACACAATTTGTTAATAGGGTGGACAGTGCAATAAGTGCATACGAATGGGATGAGAAATGTTTACTTTTGGCAGTGTACAGTAAATTAAAAGGTGCTGCACGAATGTGGTTAGATGCTGCACCAACATTTTATTCCAATTGGCCTGATTTGGCAAGTGCGTTAAAAAGTGAATTTAGTTTTGAATTGAATGACGCACAAATTCATTATAAAATGGCAAGTGCAACGCGAATGCAAAACGAAAAAGTTAATGAATATTGTTTTCGAATGAGCGGACTAGGCCGACGGTATGGCTTGACTGAAAGTACAATTATAAAATACATTCGCGACGGTTTAAAACATCGTGAGTTGCAAATAGCAATAGCTCCAATTAAGTTTAATTCTCTGAAAGATATGCGCGAAACAATTGAAGATTATATACAAAATATGTCGGTAACAAAACATTTTAAAAACGAGTACATAAACAATCGCAATAAAGAAAGTGCTAAAGATATCAATCGAAGCGCGGTCGAAACGAAAAGCGTAACGTGTTACAATTGCAAAGAAGGTGGACATATCGCGCGAAATTGTCCGAAATTGAAACAGAATCGTAAATGTAAAGACTGTAATAAACTTCATCCAAATAATGAAGCAGAAAATTGCGGAAAAAAAGCAGTTGTTGTTAAGCGTTCTCAGTTACAAGAATCAACAAATTTTTTTCAAAAACCCGTCATTGTAAATGGTAAGTCATTATTAGCTTTCGTAGACACTGGAAGTGAATGTAGTATGATCCAGCGATCAGCTGTAGAAAAGTTGAACATCCAAATATATCCATGCGCTGCAGAAATACTAGGTATATGCGGTGGAAAACGTACATTAAAGCATAAGGTCAACGTATGCATGACAGTTGATGAGATAAATTTAAAAGTCAATTTATTTGTAGTCGATGACGATATTTTAACGACGGACGTACTTTTGGGCCAAGATATTTTTAGAAATGACGGCATGGTAGCAGAAATAAAAGCGGACAACTTTACATTTTCTACGCAGGTGAAAAAGGTAGTCGTGGAAAATCCAGTAACGAGTTTTAGTAACATTAATTGTAGTATAGACGACGAAAATTCAAATTTGCAGGCGTTATTGGAAGATAATAGAGACGTTTTTGCAGAAAAGCTTTGTGACATTGGCTTAACTAATGCGACGAAAATGAGAATTGAACTGACAACGAATACACCGATTGCTCAAAAACCATACAGGGTTCCTGAGCCGAAAAAGCATCTTGTAACAGAAATGATTAATGAGCTTTTGTCATGCGACATAATTAGCCCATCGAAATCGGAATACGCAAGTCCAATTATTTTGGTTAAGAAGAAAAACGGCGGTGAACGCCTCTGCGTTGACTACAGGCGACTAAACCAGTTTACAACTAAAGAAATTTACCCTACACCAAACATAGAAGAAAGGCTGAGCGAAGCCTTGAGATACAAATATTTTTCAGTCTTAGATTTAAATAGTGGTTACTATCAGGTACCAATCGAAGAAGAGTGTCGAAAATACACTGCGTTCATAACAACAGACGGTTTATTTGAATTTAAGCGAATGCCATTCGGGCTTAGAAATGCGCCGGCGGTATTCCAGCGTTTAATGCAAAACATTAAAGATAGGACTCAACCTGGTGACATGATTCACTATATGGATGATATATTGGTTGGTAGTAACAATATATCCGAGATGTACGAAAAGTTGTCTAGAGTATTTGAAGCTTTACGCCAACTTAATCTTACTTTAAATATCAACAAATGCGAATTTATGAAGCAGACAATAGAATTTTTAGGACATGAACTTCACCCCGGTGGTGTAAGTCCAGGCAATATAAAGACGGCGGCTGTAAATAATTTTTCAGTGCCAAAATCCGTAACCGATATAAGACGTTTTCTAGGTCTTAGTGGATATTTTAGACGCTTCGTGCCAGGGTACTCGATTATAAGCGAACCGTTGCGTGAATTATTACGCAAAGATCAACAGTTTAAATGGACTGATAGGCAAGAGAAAGCATTTTTGTTGTTGAAGACAGCGTTAACATCGAAGCCGGTGATGGCAGGTTATCGCGTTGAAGCAGATCATCAAATACATACTGATGCCAGTTCTGTTGGCATTGCAGGTGTGCTCTTACAGCGGGAAGGCAGTGACTGGAAACCAGTTGCGTATTATAGCAGATCCACAACAGATAGCGAACGTAGTTTTCACAGCTATGAACTCGAAGTTTTAGCAGTGGTTAGTAGTCTACAGCGCTTTAGATATTACGTCCAAGGTAAAGAAATTGTAGTGGTGACTGATTGTAATGCAGTTATTACAGCGATGCAGAAGCGTGAGTTGATACCAAGAATTGCACGTTGGTGGCTACGTATCCAGGACTTTATTGTTAAGTTAGAACATCGACCAGGCAAAAGGATGGAACATGTTGATTTCCTAAGCAGAACACCAAACGAAAAAAGCATAGATATAGATACAGCATCCTTAAAAATTTCAAAAACAACAATAGAAATGGGAGATTGGATGTACAGTATGCAACAGCAAGACAATAATATTCGTTCTATTATTGAGAAATTAGAAAGCGGTGACAAAATTACAAACGAAGAATATAAGCTCGAAAATGGGCGGGTTTACCGAAAACAGAAAGGTGATAAATTATGGTTAGTACCAAAATCAATGCGTTACAAAATTATAGCTAGCGTACATGAGAAAGTTAAACACCTTAGCACGGAGAAAACTTTAGAAGAAACACAGAAATACTTTTGGTTTCCACGTATGCGAAATTTCATAAAATCTTTTATACAATCATGCGTCGAGTGTGCGTACAATAAGCAGCGGGGTGGTAAAACAGAAGGGGCGTACCATTACGATGAAGTCGATCCTGTACCGTTTAAAACGATACATGTTGATCATCTTGGACCTTTTCCCCGTAGTAAAAAGGGAAACGAGCATATTATAGTTTTAGTAGACTCATTTACTAAATTTACGGTAGTACGAGCAGTTAAGAGTACTGCAACCCGACATGTATTGACACTAATGAATGAGGTGAGCAGTTATTTTGGAGTGCCTACACGTATCGTAACAGATCGAGGGACAGCATTCACATCAAATGACTTTAAGAATTATTGTAACAATCACGACATCAAGCAGATTTTAAACGCAGTTCGAACTCCACGGGCAAATGGACATGCCGAGCGTACAAATCGAACTATTATGGGTATGTTACTTCCATCAACTGAAAACGACAAAAACTGGGATGAACAAATTCAAAGTATACAGTGGGCTATTAACACGATGAAGAATAAAACAACACAGCGAACACCCCAAGAACTTTTATTCAGTTATAAACCTAGAGATATTTTACAAAACAAATTGATATTAGCATTACATGAAGATAAAACTATCAACAACGACGAGATGAAAGAGATACAAACAGATGCCGTGCATCGAATAAATCAGCAAAGAGAGAAAGCAAAATCTAAATTCGACGAAAGACATCGTAAACCAACACAGTACAACGTCGGCGATCTTGTTCTCGCCGAAAATGAACAGGTGAGCACAGGTGGTTCTCGCAAATTGGAGCCATATCGAAAAAGTGGGCGTGGTTATAGTCCGATATCGTTCATTTTAAATAGCGATCTGAGATGAGTACCCAGGAATCTACATACCAAATTTCATCAAGATAGCTCAAAATTTACTCAAGTTATCGTGTTAACGGACGGACGGACGGACGGACGGACGGACGGACATGGCTCAATCAAATTTTTTTTCGATCCTGATTATTTTGATATATGGAAGTCTATATCTATCTCGATTCCTTTATATATGTACAACCAACCGTTATCCAATCAAACTTAATATACTCTGTGAGCTCTGCTCAACTGAGTATAAAAAATATTACAGAATTATTGAGAAGAGAGAGAAAACAGGTGAATTAATTTGAATAATTACTTCAAATAGTGATATTTTCTTTTTAAAACAAAAAACCACGAAATATTTGAAAGAGTATTCGAACTCAAAAAGGAGGAGGTCTTCCATGAAAAGTGATGGAGGCTGCCAGGGAATAAAAAACAAATTAATTCCAGATATGCAAAGAATGAGAAAAATAGGGAATTAAGATACAAACGTCAAAAGACAATAAAAAAAGGTGGGCTTAAAGTTAAAAATCAAAATTAAATGAACAAAAAGAAAATGGTTCTAGTAAAAATCTACCGATATGGCAAACGTGACAAATCGAAGGGGATCCGTCCCTTTAAACCCCGTTTTTACTTTAATGTGGGTTAGTACAAATATATATATATACTTATTTATAAACATATGTATGCGAAATCCCAAGAAAAATTTATCTATAAACATAGTAATATAAAAAAATTCAATTATTTGCTTCTTTTTTTGTTGATTGTTGATGGCTGATCTCGCCGTCAGAAATGCGTGTAAAAAAAATGTTGATGCAGTTCTTGCCGCAAGTGGGAAGTGGTGTCTCTTCGTTGTTGAGCGTGACCGCCGCCAATACCGGCTTCTTATCTTGTTGCAGGTGGTGTAGATGTGGTTGTCGTTGTTGTGGCGATATATATATAAAGGAAAGGTGTTATTGTTGCCGCTGCTTGTGTCGCAGGTGGAAGTTGCGGTTGCCAGCAGCGAATATGCGTAGCTATTGTTGATGTTGTTGGCGTTGTGCCGCCGATGAAAAAAAAAAATATGTGGTTGTTGTATGTGTTGTGCGCCGTCTAAGAGAGCAAACGGGTGGTGTTGTTGTAGGCGTGCTGTGCCGTCGGTTTAAAAGGTGATGCAGTTGTTGTTGGGCGGTATGTCGCCAATTTGGCTTTTAGGCCGCAAACCGTAATTTTCAATGCTCTGCCCAGTGCGTTCTTTCCAAAAGGGATTGTCCTGTTAATATAAGGAAAGAAAAACATTATTCTTGAAGAATTCCTAGTGTAAAAAGCCTGGTGATGCTAAAACTATTTTTTTTTTGTCTGCATGATTAATATACACACATATACATATGTCTGTGTGAAGGCGTGCATATATGCATGCAAATTTGCTTTTGGCTTTCTTGGAAAATTGGCTATGTGGAAGCAAAAACTTTTAGATATTCACTCGCTCACACTGGGCACTGATAAAGTAATACTTTGTCCGTTGCCTAACGTTGCGCTCTTTTATAGCTATCGCCGTGGCAGAGAACGTTACTTAGAGCCTCCTGCGATTTACAACCAGATTGACTGAATTTTTGTATGTGTGCGTGTCGGGTATTTGACGCTTGTCCCGCGATTATCAAATAAAAAGCCATCAATCAACATTTGCATTGAGAAAGCGTAGCGTTCGGACGTGAATATGCCGTCATCGGATGATGACTTTTTTTACTTGCAACTACAGCAGTTTTATTAAATAATAAAAAAATTAATAAACATTTTATTAAATAATAAGAAAAGCTTTACATTCCATAAAGCTGCTAAACATTGATAATTTTCAATAAATTTTAATATGAATTGCTGTTTTTCCGCGCACTTGTTCATTTACATCTACATACATACTAAGTCACTGGGTTACTTCTACTCCTTATACCATTAATGACCTATATCAAATATAGAATTTAAAATCTAGAATAAATTAAAAAAAATAAAATATCACAGATAATAAAACTTAACAAAACTATAAAATAAAATATGACTGGTAATTAAAAAAGGCGAAATAGAAGAATAAAATAAAATAAAATATCACAGATAATATAGTCAAGTAAAATAAAAAAAAAAAGGACGTGTGGCACTAGGGGACTGCCGCGGCAAAGCTATTGCATATTATCAACTTATGCAATTATAATATTTATGCAACATTTTGTTTTCTTTGATATTAATTCAAGTTAACCTTTGTAAGCGTGGTGACCGATAAGAAAACAAATTTTTTTACTGTTATTGAATAAATGAGAAGTTAATATTTAACTTTCACTTTAACTTTAACTTTATTTTTAACTTTAACTTTCACTTTAACTTTAACATTCACTTTAACTTTAACTTTATTTTTAACTTTAACTTTAAGTTTAACATTCACTTTAACTTTAACTGTAACTTTAACTTTAACTTTAACTTTAAATTTAACTTTAACTTTAACTTTAACCTAAAATTTAACTTTAACTTTGACTTTAAATTTAACTTTAACTTTAACCTTAACTTTAACTTTAAATTTAACTTTGACTTTAACTTTCATTTTAACTTTAACTTTATTTTTAACTTTAACTTTCGCTTTAACTTAAACATTCACTTTTACTTTAACTTTAACTTTATTTTTAACTTTAACTTTAACTTTCGCTTTAACTTTAACATTCACTTTAACTTTAACTTTAACCTTAACTTTAACTTTAACTTTCACTTTAAATTTGACTTTAACTTTAACTTTAACCTTAACTTTAACCTTAACTTTAACTTTAACTTTAATCTTAACTTTAACTTTAACTTTCGGATGCGAAGGCTAGCAACTCGCGCGCGCGGCAGGCCTGAGGCTCTAGAAAAGTCGGAAGCGTACAAAGGAGCGAAGAAAGCTCTTAGTGCTGCCATTAAGCAAAGCAAGCTTAAGTGCTGGAAAGCGCTTTGCGAGGAAGTGGATCGAAACCCATGGGGGCAGGGATATAAGATAGTAATGAAGAAGTTCCGTCCGCCAAACCAGCTGATGGACGAGAACCAAATAAGGAACATTGTGGATGGCCTGTTTCCCACCCAACTGCCTAGGGAGGGCGGGTACGTTACCCATGAAGATCGCAACGTGGAACCATTCCAAGAAGAAGAGCTTAAAACTGCCGTGCGAACTATGAAACCTAAGAAAGCATCTGGGCCCGACGGAATACCCGCAGAGGCAATTAGACTAGCTGCAAACGACTGCCCAGAACTTATGTTGCACATGTACAACAAATGTCTCGAAGAAAGAATTTTCCCCACCATATGGAAGACAGCACGACTGGTTCTCATTCCAAAAGGGAAAGGAGATCCCAGCTCTCCATCATCCTACCGTCCCCTATGTATGTTGGACACAGCAGGAAAATTGATGGAGAGTCTCCTGAAGCAACGCCTCACCAGAGCGTTACAGGACGCCGGAGGACTGTCGCCCAGACTGCATGGTTTTCGGAGGGGGCACTCTACAATAGATGCCATAGCAGAAGTTATAGACGCAGTCAAGAAAGCCGAGACAGCGTGCCACAGAGCAAGACCTATAGTGTTGCTGGTCACGCTGGACGTCAAAAACGCTTTTAACTCAGCTAGGTGGGAGGACATGCTTGAGGCACTAGAAAGCACTTTCAAAGTACCGCAATATTTGTTAGAAATTTTAAGGGACTACCTAAGAGAGAGGTATCTAATATATGAAAGTACTCACGGTCAAAAAAAGGTAAAAATAACAGGTGGAGCAGCCCAGGGTTCGGTACTAGGTCCCGATCTCTGGAATATAACTTACGACAGTCTTCTTCGATTAGACATGCCAGAAAGGACCTTCCTCGTTGCATTTGCAGACGACGTGGCAGCTGTGATAACAGCACCAAGCTGCGAGCTGGCACAGCTAAAATTAAACCAGGTCATGCGTAATGTAAATAGGTGGATGGCTGAGCACGGTCTTCAGTTAGCAACAGCCAAAACGGAGATCGTCATCCTTACAAAGAGAAGTATTCCCACTACCAGGAACATGATGGTTGGGGACCAGCCAATAGAAACACTCGCTTCAACGAAATATCTGGGAGTGAGGTTAGACAGCAAACTCAACTTCTCGGATCACATACGAGGGACCTGCGAAAGAGCTGCGCGCATAATAGCGCAGTTGAGTAGATTAATGGCAAACACAGGTGGCCCAAAGCCATGCACAAGGAAGTTGCTTGCATCAGCCTCGGATTCTATACTCTTATATGGTGCAGAAATCTGGGCGGACGCAATGAAATACCGGAAGAACCGAGTCGCCCTCACCTCGGTCCAACGCAGAGGGGCGCTGCGAATATCTTCGGCTTACCGCACGGTATCAGCTGAAGCTGTCCTGGTCGTTGCGGGAACCATACCGATATATCTTCTCGTTGAGGAAAGAAAAACAATATATGACAACGGATCGCAAGCAAGTAGAGCTGCTGTTGCCATGCAGGCGCGAGAAGAATCGATCCGACGTTGGCAAGATCAGTGGAGCAACAGCATCGTAGGAAAGTGGACTAGGGAACTAATCCCTGAACTTGATCCATGGTTGAAGCGACCGCACGGAGAGGTAGACTTTTACCTGACCCAGTTTCTAACGGGACATGGTTACTTCCGCAAATACCTACACAGAATGGGTAAGGTTGATAGCCCGAGCTGTCTGTACTGTGGGGAAATAGACGATGTACGCCACAACTTCTTCGAATGCAGGCACTTCTCCCATCAGCGAAGGAGGGTAGAAGAGGTACTTGGCGACCTATCCCCGGGCAGTGTCATCAATAACATGACCTGTCGAAGAGACAGATGGGATACGGTCAGCACATATGTGAGGCATATACTTACCAGTAAACGAGAAGACGGATGCCTAGCCCATTAGCGTGAGAGTAGCCATAGAGCTCACGTAGCGCGCACCCGTACCCGAAGTAATGCTAAACGCGGTCCCAGGTACGGGGATTTGCGCGGGCCGTGGGAGGTTAGGTTTTAGTGGGTAGGCCTTCATGGAAGAAGGGAGTCCTACACTCGGAGAGTCTCGCAGTGAGGCTTAAATATCCCGGTCAGTGCATAAAGCATTTCCTCCTTCCACGAAACACAAAAAAAAAAAAAAAAAAAAAAAAACTTTAACTTTCACTTTAACTTTGACTTTAACTTTAACCTTAACTTTAACTTTAACTTTAACTTTAACTTTAACTTTAACTTTAACTTTAACTTTAACTTCAACTTTAACTTTAACTTCAACTTTAACTTTAACTTTAACTTTAGCTTTAACTTCAACTTTAACCTTAACTTTAACTTTAACTTTAACTTTGACTTTAACTTTAACTTTAACTTTAACTTTAACCTTAACTTTAACTTTAACTTTAATTTTAACTTTAACTTTAACTTTAACTTTAACTTTAACTTTAACTTTAACTTCAACTTTAACTTTAACTTTAGCTTTAACCTTAACTTTAACTTTAACTTTCACTTTAACTTTAACTTTAAATTTATTTTTAACTTTGACTTTCGCTTTAACTTTAACATTCACTTTAACTTTATGATCCGGGGTGGGCGTGAGCTTAGCACCTGCTTGACATTTAGATTTGACGTTTGCACACATGCTTTACATTGTCGCAACGTATGCTTATTTGGGTTCGGGCAAAAAACGCCGGTTGTTTGCGTGCGCTAAAAAATCGCAGTGCGGTTTTATTAGGTTGGCTTGTAAGCGACCATATATGTATACGATAAGCGATAGCACAATGGCTACTTCGTGAAAATCAACGACAGCTCTTTTAGTTTGATTTCGATGGTCGTACGATGAGGAAGTGTCGCACGCGCGCTTAAAACAGAGTACCAAAGAATGCGTGTGACACGTGTTCACCGTTCAAGCATTGAAATCAAACTAAATAAATAATTGATTTTGCTTTCGTGCTCGCTACGCGTTCGTGTTTACTAACACATTCTCAATTTGGTAACCGTGTAAATGTAGTGGTGCCCACCGCTGTTTATGATAGAGATCCAATTTTATGTATTTGGCCTGTTGCTAACACCGAACATTTTCGAACCTTTTCGAGCCTTTTCGGATCTTTTTTGACAAATATCCGTTACGGTTTTTTTTTGATTTAGTCGCCAAGCCCGCGATAAAATCTATGCAATAGCTTAAAAAAATATGTAAAATAAATAAATAAAAATAAAATAAAAATAAATGCAAAAATAATCAAATGAAAAAAAGTCAAGAAAAATAAAAAAAAAATTACTAAAATAATCACATACGTCCATAAATTAATAAATGAAATACGTCAATAAATAAATAAATAAACTACGTAAATTAATAAATAAATAATATAGAACAAAGGTACCAGCACTACAAAAAAATATTAAACTATTTTGCAAAAATGTATAGGCCGATCCTTTTCCCATTGCTGTCGCCAAGCTCATACATCGAATTCCCTATGGAATTAAGTACGATACATTTTATTTGTTTCGGAGCTAGCTTGGCGTTGTAATTATCGACTTGGAAACTTTGCTTAAAGTTTCGGCGATATACCATTTATCCAATATTAAACTTCACATCTCTACTTCTAGTGTCGTATACCTTTTGGCTTCTTTCATGGGCCAACTTCAGCTCTTTCATAATTTTGTTTCGAATTAGTTGCAGTTTATCACCTGGAGCCTCTACCTCGCAATCAACATCCTTTACCGCTGCCAGCTTTCGGTATAGCTCATATGATGCAACATGCTGTATCATAGGCATACAATAAGTGGCGTAGTACGGCGACATGTTGATGGCTGCATGTGTAACGCTGCGGAGTGCAAATGCGGCATCACTGACACATTTGTCCCAATTCTTTTGATTCCCTTTTATAAATGATCTAATGATCTGTAGGACAGATCAGTTTACCCTCTCTGCAGCGTTACCCTGTGGTGAATAGAAGGCGGTTTTTACATGTTTGGTGCCCTCGGAAACAAATTGTTTCCCATTGTCCGAATGGACATATTCGGGTACACCAAACACATGGAACACATCTTTTTCTAAAACTTTACTACCTCAGCTGAAGTGGCCCTTTTCATTGGTTTTAAAAACACGAACTTTGAAAAATGATCTAAACATACAAAGACATACACGTTACCATCACTAGAACGAGGATAAGGACCCATAAAATCTATGAACAAACATTGGAAAGGTCGTTCTGTTATCTTCTGTTTACCCATCATCGGTTGTTTAAAAGCGTTTTGAGTTTTATTTACTTTACAAATTTCGCAATCTTTTATATACGTGTATACGTCTGTAGCCATACCTGGCCAGTAATACTTTTGACGTAGTAGGGACAGTGTCTTGTGGATGCCATCATGACCGGCGGACGGTGAGCTGTGAACCGACCCTACCAGCCCCGGTCGCAATTCCGACGGTACCCAGAGCTTCCAGTTCTGGTCCGCTAGAAGATCGTCCCCCCTGTCGAATTGCGTCCGTTTATAAATGTAACCGTCCGATACACATAAGTCGTGTTGTTTGTCTTTGTTCTCGGTCACCGTCTTTTTCAACTCCTTATACTCCTCCGACTCGAAGCACGGTGACTCGAGACAAATGTCGATGGCTCTGTAATTTGTCTGAATTTCGTCCATGTGCATTGGTGAGAGTGTGTCGGGAACCACGTTTTGCGCACATTTTCGATGTTGAATATCGAAGTCATAACCTTGGAGCTTCAAACTCCACCTTGCCAGCCTCCCAGAAACATTTTTCTGATTCATGAGCCATTTGAGGCTGGCATGATCAGTTATGATGGTGAATGTGGTTCCTTCCACATAAGGTCGGAATTTTTTTTACACTTACGATTGCAGCATAGCATCCTAGTTCTGTTATGCTGTATTTTTTCTGCGCTTTATTTAGTTTTGCCGAAACGTAGGCAATCGGTCTTTCGTTCTGGTCATCGTCCAGTTGGAACAAAACCCCTCCCACTCCGTCAGTTGATGCATCATATTGAATATAAAAACGATGATTAAAGTCATGATATGTGAGCACCGGTGCAGAAACCAAACTCTGCTTTAAAATTTTAAATGATTTGATTGCTTCGTCCGTCATAGTAAATTTCTTTATTTTGTCTTTCTTGAGGCAGTCGTGCAGCGGAGCTGCAATAGTCGCGTAGTCCTGTATGAAACGTCGGTGCCAGCCCAACATGCCCAGAAACCGTCGTAGTTACTTCGGGGCTTTCGGAACTGGAAAGTCCCTCACAGCTACCACTTTATTGGCATCTGTCCTTATACAACCATCCCCGACTACGTACCCTAAATATCGTACCTACTTGAAACAAAACTTGCTCTTTTCTACATTAATCGTCAACTTTGCCTCGCGAAGACACCGAGCGAGCTTTTCCAACATACACATATGAGACACGAAATCTTCAGAACACACTAACAAATCATCCAAATAAACAAAAACACATTCACGCAAAGCGGCCGGAATTACCTTGTCCATTAGACGACACATTCGTTTTGCTGCATTGCACAACCCAACCCAAAAGGAATGACAGTAAATTGGTAAAGGTGTCGACCAGGGACAGTGAAGGCAGTCTTTTCACGTGATTTCCTCTCGAGGGGAATCTGCCAGAAAGCATCTGTCAAGTCGATTGCGGAAATATATCTCGTGTTTTGTAGGCGGCTCAAAATTCCATCAATATGCGTCCTTTATGGTTCTTTCATTCACTTTGCGGGCATCTGGGCAAAGCCGATTCTTCGTTCCTTTAGTAGCCGGTAATACGGGGGAATTCCAACTACTCTTGGACTCCTTTATTACTCCCATGTCCAACATTCGATCCAACTCTGCGTACATGAGTTTTTGTATGGGCGGCGAAATTGGATAAAGGCGTTGCTTGACCGGCAGATTCTCGTCCACCACCTCGATGACGTGTTCCTCTTTGTCTGTCCGGCCTAACCCCAATACCGAGAAGGATGGGAATTGGGCATTCACACACTCCAACATATGGTTTTGTTCCGTTGTCAAAAGAGAGGTCACCCTCGGCGGGCACGAGCTCCGCCACACTGGCAGCATTCACACTGCCATTTAAACCTTTGCTCACAACAATCATACGGAAAGCCTGCCAAAAGTCTATACTTAAATAAACTTGTTGTTTTAGACCTGGCACTATCAAAAATTCTAATTCTTCCATCGAATTATCCCACACTACCGGTAACTTTATTACTCCTGCCACGGCGGTTTCCTCTCCGTTCGCGGTTCGGATATGTTGGCCCCTGATTGGCACAATCAAGGCCCCTTTACCGCATAGAAGTGCCGCTGAGCCTTTTCCTAAGCAGCGTGCACTCGCCGCTGAGTCCAAGAAAGCCAGGACTTCATGACCTCCTATCTTTGTTTTTGCATAAAACCTGTTATCTCCTTTCACTGTAACAATTGTTGAAACTATTTTATCTTCAACATTTTAACATATTTTGTCTTTTCTCTCATCTTCTCTATCTTCTTAAAATTTCCGTTTTTCCTACTTGCATTTATTGTATCACAAAATATTCTTTTTCCTGCTTCTTCGCACTCTAGCTTTCTTTGGTGTTAACTCTTAATTTCCTTTTTTCCCGTGTCATGAAGTTTAATACTATTTTACAAAACGGCCTTTTTTATGCCCCCATTTCCCCGTACTACCACAAAACAACCTGGAGATAAAGACGGTTGATATGACAGCTGTCAAAACATCCTCCATCTTCTGTCATTACATTATGCATGCGTTCGGCCTCTCCCACCTAAATTAGTAAACGAAATATAAAGAAAGCAAGCAAACAATAGTTATTTTTTCAAAAAAATAACGATCACAATTACAAACTTACAAATGTCGAACAAATCAAAAATGTAATGAATGATTAACAAACCTGATTTAAGATTTAAAGGAAATTTTTTTGAAAAAACTGTATTAGCATTGTTATAGAAAGAGGGAGGTTGATGATTGGCCCGTTGACCCACCTGCAACCAGAGTGTTAGTCAGCACAATTGCATTGTTTAGTATTCGCCTTTACGATGCACACTGCCAAACAAAAAGTAATAACACTTCTGGAGAAACTCGAATCGTTTTTGTGTATTGTGTTTGTCACGATATTACAGAGAACTCTTAGTGTGCATTGAAATACACAAGACTGCCAACTAGTGTGCGTGCACTTGTGCAACTCGTGCACACTACGAAGGAGTTTTGTGTTTCACTACGTGACTGCCTGCGTGCAAAAATTTTAGTTTAAATGGCAAAGGCTTGTTTGTTGAGCGATTTACTTGAAATTTGGTACATAGGTAATATTTAGAAAACTTTGTTTTTTCCGGGAAGTGGACCAGGGACCAACCTAATAAAAAATAGGTGCGATTACTTATGTAGGCGCTTATAGTTTTTTGGAATTAAAAAAATTGTTTTTAATTGAATGCAAATAATTAATTACAATAAAATAATAAAAGGACTAGAAAAAATAGTCAGCAAAATCTATAAAGTTCAGTTTAAATTTGAAAAAGTTAATAAATATTTATTATTTACACTAAGTATAACATAAATTAACGAATTAATCTTCCGGTAATGACTGAATCTGAACTTCAGTTATCAGTGGCTTATGATAAAAAGTGCTTCATATATTCCTACCGGTGGCCACCGTGGTGTGATGGTAGCGTGCTCCGCGTACCATGCCGAATGCCCTGGGTTCACACCCCGGGCAAAGCAACATCAAAATTTTATAAATAAGGTTTTTCAATTAGAGGAAATTTGTATAAGCGGGGTCGCCCCTCGGCAGTGTTTGGCAAGCGCTCCGAGTGTATTTCTGCCATGAAAAGCTCTCAATGAAAACTCATCTGCCTCGCAGATGCCGGTCGGGGTCGGCATAAAACAAGTAAGTCCCGTCCCGCCAATTTGTAGGAAAAATTAAAAAGAGCACGACGCAAATTGGAGAGAAACTCGGCCTAAAATCTCTTCGGAGGTTATCGCGCCTTACATTAATTTATTTATTTTTTATATACCAAATTTCAAGCAAATCGAACCATTGATAGAATTTGCCCGAATAGATTGGTCCCATATCCACATCTCGGAAAGAAACTTTTCAAAAACACTCTCCGCGTAGCTGTGAAGCTTTTCTACAAATTTGAATACATATTTACACACATCCAAGGCGAATCTATACCAGTAGTGGAATTCACTAACTTTTTTAACCACCATCGCTTTATTTGCGAATCGATAGCTATAACGATTTCTTTATTCAGTAACTATTTTGTATCGATATTTGTTTATCGACGATCAGCTGTGTCGTTAAACAAACGGCAAGTAAATTGGCTGCGTTAAAAATCACGAAATTAATATTTCTGGCAATTAAAAAAGAAAATCGGAACATTAATTAATTACTTTCAAACACGAAAAGCTGCTTTATTTATAAATCAAATTTTATTTGATTCCTCTTGAATGCAACGGAGTTTCGAAAGCTGTACCGACTAGCCCCAGACTTGGCTCATGATATTATTTCTCAACTTGATGGTCAATTAAGGGGTACAAGAATAACTGCGAAATCAGGTAAAAACTTGCTCAATAATGACTTAAAAGCAGTTAGTATACGGAATTTATATATTTTTGGCATTCCTTTTGTGCTTTTCTCATTTTTTAGGTTTCGTTAAGCTGTGCTGCCACCTTTCTACTATTAAAACGAAATTTAGATCGAGTCGCTAAAACCAAGTTAGTGAATAGTGCAATCGATAAGGCTAGCGACAAAATCGCTAATAAAAATCTCGACAAATTGCAACGTTATATGCTAGTGAATTCCACTACAGGTGGTGGCAAAGCGAATTCAACCAGTTGGCCGTGCAGAAGAATGTCAAGTCAAAAGAAAATTTTCATTGATTTTGATTAACTGACATATTGTTGTACAAGGCGTTGTATGGAAAATAATCAAGAAGAAGCAATCAGCTGTTGGGATAACAACATCTTGTACTGAATTCACCTTGCACACATTCGTATGCATCCCATTCACGGCAAATTTGCTCGCAATATCCACAGCAAACATACACACGAATGGCATATTCAACCTGTGACTTTTGTGTCATATTTTCTTTAAATTTTACTCTCATCACTTTTTCATAACGCTCCATAAGAAATATAACCTTAAAGAATCAAGAATTTTTGTGCGCGGCAGCTTCTAAAAATGTTTCAGTGCAGAAAAAATGCGTTACATATTTCATCTTCGTCGCTAATTACATTTTTAAATCGAAAGGAAGGTGCTTGTTTCAATTATGTGTCTTCTGCGTGTGTTAAATTTAGCTTGGAAAATGTGTAAAGTATTCTGTCGGATACTGCAAAAAAATTCTTACATGAAACGTTAAAGAGGAACTGCTTAAAACTTAAATCATCAGTCGAGTCAGTTTGGATTAACCTTTTGGTAATTCTATACGACAGCATGACACTGCTAATACGCCTCCAAAAATATCGAAAGAGGTGTCAAAAGATGCGTATTGACCTCGACACCAATAATCCGAAGGCGGAAAATAAACATTTTAGATCGGTCAAAAAATATTAACGGTGTGCTCCGAAGCGGGTGGGACCCATAGTATTTTTGCGCAGAACACCTTTCTTCATTGGAGGCCATCGGCCGTGCTTATAAAAACTTACCCTGGGTGGGTCCAACACCTGTTTGGAGAACAAAACTATATCCGCGCAAAACTCTTATGTTCACAATTTTTTTTTTTGACTACGCCAAATCATCAAACTTACAACAACCACATGATAATTTTCAATTTCTTTTGCAAATATCTCTTTACGTACCCAAAATTTTTTACTTCCGCTTTCGGATTCGCGTTCCTGGTTCCAAAACGCGTCTTCTGGTACCCCTCCTGATGTATTAAGAGTATTAAGAGTGTCATTAATCGTATAGAATTACCAAACTCTTTAATTCCCTTTGATTTGCACTTGATAGTAATGATAAAAATATCTATTACACCTTTTCCAGTTTAAGTTCATAAAATTACAATTCACGTACAGAAAATTACAATTTAAGTTCAGAGTTTCCAATTTAAATTCAGAAATTTACAATTCAAGTTCAGAGTTTCCAGTTCAAGTTCAGAAAATTACAATTGAAGTTCAGAAATTTCATTTTAAATTCAGAAATTTACAATTCATATTCAGAAAGTTTTAATTTAAGTTCAGAAATTTCAAGTTGTGGAGGTTTCCCCCTTCCACTGCTTCCAAGCTGCTGTGTTGACTGAAGTATTTTCATGGCCGGAGCGTCCCCTTGCACTTGTTGCAAATAGTTATCCTCCGTTTGATTTCTTAGCTCGGGATGTACACGTCTTGAAGAAATCTTGGGGTACAGCATATCAAAGCCACCATTGCCAACGAAGCATCAACACTTCCGCCAATAACATATTACACCTTTTCCAGTTTAAGTTCAGAAATTTACAATTCAAGTTCAGAAAATTACAATTCAAGTTCAGAAGTTCCAATTTAAATTCAGAAATTTCTGACAGATAGCGGGCTTAAATCAAACTGATTACTGATTCTCAGCTTTACCTCCTTTTTTACTCTGTGATTTCCTTGTCTTAACCGCACTGGAACAATATACTATAAAAGCGTGCAATTACTGGCATATGCTGATGACATTGATATCATCGGCCTAAACACCCGCGCTGTTAGTTCTGCTTACTCCAAGCTGGAAAAAGAAGCGGTAAAGATGGGTTTGATGGTGAATGAGGACAAAACGAAGTACCTGCTGTCATCGAGCAAAGAGTCAGCGCATATGCGCCTTGGCAACCACGCTACTGTTGGCAGCCATAATTTCGAAATAGTAAAAGACTTCGTTTATTTGGGAACCAGCATCAACACTAGCAACAACATCAGCACTGAAATCCAGCGAAGAATCAATCTTGCCAATAAATGCTACTTTGGACTAGGTAAGCAATTGAAAAGTAAAGTACTCTCTCGGCGAACGAAAATCGTACTCTACAAGTCACATATCGTACCCGTCCTGCTATATGGGGCAGAAGCATGGACCATGAGAACAGCAGATGAAGCGGCTTTGGGAGTGTTCGAGAGAAAAGTTCTTCGAAAGATTTATGGACCTCTACGCGTTGGCGATGGCGAGTACCGAAGAAGATTTAATGATGAGCTGTACGAGCTATACGCAGACATCAACATAGTCCAGCGAATTAAAGCGAAGCGGCTGCGCTGGCTAGGCCATGTTATGCGAATGAAAGATGATGCTCCGGCCAAGAAAGTGTTTCTATCGGAACCCACCTATGGAAGCAGAGGTAGAGGGCGGCCCCCACTCCGTTGGAAGGACCAGGTGGAAAACGATTTAAACTCCCTTGGTGTGACCAATTGGCGCCGGTTGGCGGAGCGAAGGAGCGACTGGCGCGCCTTGTTGGACGGCCATAACCGTTTAGACGGTTAAGCGCCAATTAAGTAAGTAAGTAAGATTTCCTTGTTCGCATACTTCTAGGCGTTTCTAGAATTTAACTTATTTACCAGCTATAAAATTACCAGCTATAACTACAGATGCGCGTGTATATGTAAGTGATACTTGCACACATTATTGCTACCTTTGTGAGCATCTCAGATAAGATATATGCAAGTGTTTGTGAGTTTTCTCTCCGCTGCGTGTACGTACATATGGGTAGAAATTATGATTGATTCGTTTACGTAGATAAAAGTGACTGCTTGCTTTATTGTTGCTGTGGCTTTATTTACTTATTATCAGATTAGCAATATGAGTATCACATAGTGTCACTAATATTCGTCACACTGCCCTCCACCTAAGTCTGATCGTTCCGATCAGACAAATTCCCCGATCTAAATGCCGCCAGCTTTTCCAGATGAACCACTTTCATTTTGGTTCGTGGTTTACCAATAGTTTGTATGCGGTAAACTACATCCTTGATCCGTTTTACAACTTTGTATGGGCCTTCCCAGTTACACTGCAATTTCGGGGACAAACCTTTTTTTCGTTGTGGGTTGTATAATAGCACCAAATCTCCAACCTTCCGAATTAAGTGCTTTATCGTATCTGACTTTCATCTTGTCACTCATAATCTTTGTTCGTTGCCTTATCAGAGAGTGTATTTCTCTCAGCTCTTCTTCCAAAACACCAGCGGATTTCTTGACATTCCTCTCCGCATCGGCATCTATCCTAAACTTCAAATCAGCTGGCAGTCGAAGGTCATTGCCAAGAATTTCTTTTGCAGGGGTTTGGCCCGTTGTCTCATGCACTGCTGATCGGTAAGCCATCAAGAATAATGGTATTCGAGTATCCCACTCTTTATGGAACTTGTCCACTACTTTCGTTAAGTGCTCCTCCAATGTTCTATTGAATCGTTCCACCATACCATCGGACTGAGTTTTCGAGTGCTCAATGATTTACACATTTCCTGGAACACAGCTGATTCGAAATTCCCGCCTTGGTCAGAATGCAACTCTATTGGTACACCATACCTTGTAACCCAATTGTTTATAAACACTTCTGCTACTGTTTCCGCTTCTTGATTTAGGATTGGGTATACCTCTGGCCATTTGCTGAAATAATCCTTAACCACCAGTACATATTTGTTTCGGCAGTTGCTAGTAGGAAATGGACCTGCGACATCCATGGCGATCCTTTCATATGGCGCACCTGAGTTATATTGCTTCATCTGACCATGACTTCGGGTTTTGGGCCCTTTTGCTCTGCTGCAAACCTCGCAGTCCGCAATCCACTCAGTGACCGACTGACGGTAGCCAACCCAATATAATTTCTGTTTAATCTTCTTTAGCGTCTCGTGATTCCAAGATGACCTCCACTTGGACCATTATGCAGCTCACTGAGGACGTCAGGAATCCTCTTTCTGGGAGCAGCTATCAGTTTCTTCTTGCATTGCCCATCCTCACTCTCCCATACTCGATGCAAGCAACCGGATATCAATTCTAAACTGTTCCACTGTGCCCAATATGACATCGCAATGGGACTCTCTGCTGACATCTCTCTATTTGGGCTTTCGTTTCGTTCGAGCCCTTTCATAACATGTGACAGATCAGTATCTTCTAGCTGACACTTCCTTAGTTGTTCCTTTTCCCATTCCCCATTTAGCCTCGGCCTTTGAACAGTGCTTGCATTTCAAACTATGTGGTCGTGACATTGCATCAGCATTTCCATGGGTACTACATTTTCGATGCTCAATGGAAAAGTTATAGCTTTGTAGTCGCTCGACCGCTGCCAATTGTCCTTCCGGATTACGGAATTGCAGAACCCATTTCAACGCTGCGTGATCTGTCCTGACGCGGAACGCTGGCCGTAGAGGTATTTGTGAAAATGTTTAATGCACTCTACCAATGCCAACAGCTCTCTCCGTGTAACGCAGTAGTTCGTCTCTGGTTTTCCAATCGAACGGCTGTAATATGCAATTAAATTCTCCTGTCCATCGACCAGTTGTGATAAAACGCCTCCTATCGCATATCAACTCGCATCTGCATCTAGAATAAATGTTGCTCCTGGAATCGGATATGCCAACATTGGGGCAGTGCACAAACGCTCCTTTAATGTTTGGAAAGCCACTTCTTGCTCCTTCTTCCATTCAAAAGCTTTATTTTTTCTTGTAAGCTCATGGAGGCTATGGGCTAGGCTGGAAAAGTTTGTTACAAATCGGCGGTAATATGTGCACAGCCCAAGGAAACTTCTTAATTCATGCAAGTTCTGTGGTCTTGGCCAATCCTTTACTGCCTCTATATTTTCATTCGCTGTACCGATGCCTTCTCTTGTTACCTTGTGACCCAAATAATTTACCTCCTTTTTAAATGACGAACACTTTTTGGGACTTAGTTTCAGACCAGCGCCAGCTATTCTGTGGAAAACTTCCTCCAAGTTCATAAGATATTCATCAAAGTTCTTGCCCAATACGACGATGTCGTCCAGGTACACCAAGCATGTTTTCCAATGTAGCCCTTTCAGTACCTGGTCCATGAGTCTCTCAAAAGTAGCTGGTGCATTACAAAGTCCAAAAGGTATCACTGTAAATTGTCAAAGGCCATCACCGACACTGAAGTCTATTTTCTCTTTATCTTCCTCCTTCACCTCAACTTGCCAGTAGCCGCTTTTCAAGTCCAGTGTGGAAAACCATTTCGTACCAGATAGCGAGTCCAGAGTATCGTCAATTCTGGGCAATGGGTAGCTATCCTTTTTCGTGACGTCGTTCAACTTGCGGTAGTCCACGCAAAACCTCATTTTACCATCCTTCTTCTTCACAAAGATCACCGCTGAGCTCCGTGGACTAGCTGACGGTTCGATGACGCCGCTGTCGCTCATTTCTTGTACGATTTGACTCACAACTTTCCGCTTCGCCAGTGGAACACTACGAGGAGCTTGACGTATCGGCCTGGCGTCTCCAGTTCAATTTGATGTTACACAACATTGGTGTGGCCTGGTTTGGAACCATCCTGGTCAAATATGTTGGCGTACTCCGTCAATGCTGTGATGCCATTTGAAAGATCAGTCTTGCTAGTTAAAATTTGTTCCTGGAGCTGTTCACAGTTAATAACTACTTCAGCCTATTGGCATCTTCCCAATATAGCTCCTTTTGTCAGTTTGAGTTGTGACTTGAACTCATTGGGTACTCTTACCGGAATAGTCCATCCTGTGTTTTCATAGCCAGGGTTTTTCCTACAAGTTCGTTCGGCTTTGATCTGTTTGCTGCCGCGACAACGCACAATTTGTTTGTCCCACAATCTCCATCAACCTTTGCCCAGATGACTGCTTCTGATTTTGCTGGTATTTGCTGAATTTCTTCCACCAGCACTCGTTTACTGCTGTAGCCTTTCTCGTAGCCGAAATTAAGTGGCTCATCCATGTTCTTATATCGCATCGTCTTGCTTCGCATGTCGATCTTGATGCCTTGGCCGATTCAGAAGTACACTCCAATTATGATTTCAGTTGCGCAGGGATCTTCGCCTGCATGGTCGGCGGTCGTTGGCCATGCAGAAGTGCCTGCCATTACAATACGGGAAAGTCAAATACCCTGGGATATAGGGTCGTTCAAGCCCTATAAGTCTCCGGGCCCGAATGGAATCATTCCTGCGCAACTTCAAAAGTCTTTGGGGATTTCCTGCCGCTGGTTGGCCATCATCTATACTAACTGCCTCAGGCTTAACTATATACCGAAATCTTGGCACACGGTTAGGGTTATTTTCATTCCGAAGGCCGGCAAAAGCTCTCATGTATCACCTAAGGATTTCAGGCCAATCAGTCTCTCATCGTTTCTTCTTAAGACGTTTGAGCGGTTGATTGAACTGTACCTACGGGAAAGGATACCTCGGGGGTTATTGTCGGCTTAACAGCATGCGTACTGCAAGGGCAGATCGACGGAAACGGCTCACCATTCGATTGTAAAGCAAATAGAGGGGTCCCTAGAACACAAAGAGTATGCTCTGGGTGCCTTTCTAGGCATCGAATGGGATTTTAACAATGTCTTACCGGGGGCAATCGAAAGAGCTCTGGTGGGATTAGGAGTCGAGGCGGCTCTGGTTGAATTTTTTAGCAAACTTCTATGCGGCAGAATTGTCGCAGCGGAGTGGAGAGGGGCCATAATTAAGAGGAAGGTGTGCAGGGGTACGCCACAGGGGTGTCCTATCTCCTCTCCTCTGGGTTGTGGTAGTCAACGAGCTTCTTGTGGAGCTGGAAGCCAATGGTTGTCGGGTGGTTGCCTATGCATATGACCTCGCTATCCTAGTCAGAGGCAAATTTCTGGGCACCGCGCGTGATGTTCTGCAGGGCTACATGGATACTTTGGCTAGGTGGGCTGAATCATGTGGATTGGCGGTCAACCCGGGAAAAACGGAATTGGTTCCTTATACAAGGAGATATAAGTTGGTCGATTTCAGAACTCCCTCGATTGGAGGGTTACCGTTGGTACTTTCTGATAGGGTTAAATATTTGGGGATTGTTTTGTATAAGAAACTGACCTGGAGATCCAATGTGGAAGATTGGGCCAGGAAGGCCGCCATTGCCTTGTACTGCTGCAGAGGGGCTATCGTAAAGAGATGGGGATTCTGGCCAGGAGTAGTAGACTGGCTTTATGAGATGGTGGTCAAACCGATTCTGCTATATGGGGTGCTGGTCTGGTGGAAAGCACTGGACACGGCAAGCACCTCCAAAATGTTAGTGTCAGTGCAACGGACGGCGCTGATCGGTATCAGTGGCGCTCTCAGAATAACACCTACCTTGGCACTGAACGTCATGCTGAACATATACCCAGTAGATATTGCGGGAAAGGCGGCCGCGGCAAGGTCGTTGGTCAGGCTTCGTGATATGGGATATGGACTTTCTGACCGCGGACACTCTAGCCTTCTTACCAGTTTCGACTTTATCCCGGAGATAACGGACTATTGTATGCCGATAACTGCCCCCTATACAACCTTCACCCCAGTCATTCCAGAGAGAGGAGTGGGGAAGCGGCTATCAAGGCCTTGAGCTCAACTACAGTGCGATAGAGGGTGGTCTGGGAGTGCCTGACCTCGCTTGCGATTGCATCGAATTATTTTACAATTATGATAATCTAGGTCTCGGGCCATAGTGATATCCGGGTAACTGTCAAGCGGATCTCTTATCCCGCATCGGTACAACTGAACCGGATGAAGATGGCTGTAGGGATTTCGGGATCCCGCTGACCACCTGTGGATTGCTCCTCCATAGCTGGGCCTCGAATCGGCTCAGCAAACGTTGGGCGGACACCACGTCTTGCAGGGTAGCAAGATCTTTATGGCCGAAAGTGGATGGCAGGAGGTCTGCTAAAATAATTGGGTTCACTAAGGCTCACCTATCAATGGTCATTGGGGTGTTGATAGGGCACTGTCCCATGGGTATCCATGCGGTACGTCTCAATATACTAGAAAATCCATCCTGCTGCAGCTGTATGGAGGATGATGAGGTGGAATCACCAAATCACTTTATGCTTGATTGCCCAGCTTTTGCTAGAACTAGGCGAAAGTACTTCGGTCGACACTCACTTAGATCTCCCGAGGATTTATCCAAAGTTGGGATCGGTATCATTTGGAGCTTTATCGTTGCTACCCAACGATTCTCTAAGTAGCTAGGTCTAAGTCACCGTTATTTTTGGTGTATGTGGTATCACAACGGACCTTCGTGTTGTCCAAGATCAGGGCAGCTATCACCTAACCTATCCTATCCTATCCTATGATTTCATCAACAAACTCTGCCACTATAAAATTGTGTAGTATCATGACGTTCCCAATTGCTACTTCACATGCTACTTCTCCAAATACCTGGCTGTACGTTATCTTGCTTCAAGCAATGGTCTTTTCTTCTTGTTGACTAAATGATATGCACCCGTATCTACAGTCAGTAAACGTTCATTTCCATCCACGTGTCCTCCGACAGTAAGATTGTTTGACCTTCTTCCAATTTGCGGGATAGAGATTATGGGGCATTCAATTGAGGGAGCCAGCTGTCACCCCCTGCGGCTGACTCGCGTTAGTTTAACGACTGAGTTGACTCGGAGATTTGCTCATCTCCTTCAGCTCTGCGTTTGTGGCCACCAACATTGTTGGAACTATTGGGTACCAATCCCAATGCAATAACGTGCAATGTGCCCTGGCTTTCCACAATTAAAGCATTTGGCGGCACCATCGTTTTTTGCAGGCAGGCGTGAGGCAGTTTACTGAGTTAGTGCATGGGATACTGTTTCAGCAAATGTTTGCTTTGGGCTTGCTTATGTAGCTCGCTTTGTTTCGACGTCCCGTATGCTATTTATAAAACTCTGAATCCTTACCCTCTCAGTGTATTCCACAATTGCGTCCGCATTTACAAGATGAGCCAATCTTTCAATGTCTGAAGCGAACTCCTGCAAAGTCTCGTTAGATTTTTGGTAGTGGTTTTGCAATTCTACTTGGTAGATTTGTTTCCTGTGTTCGCTTCCGTATCGTCTTTCTAGAGCGCCCAAATTGTTTCGTTCTCCCTCTGGAATGGTCTATAAGATTTCCGCTGCAGGTTTTTTCAATGCGGCGAACAGCGCAGCAACCTTATATTCAGTATTCCAGTTGTTAACTGCTGACGTTTTCTCAAATTGAAGCTTAAATACATGGAAAAGAACAGAGCCGACAAAATATGGTGTTTTTACCTTCGTATTGCTTGCTGAAACAGCTGAGCGATTTAATTGCAACTCCTGTATACGACCTTCCAAAGCATCCACCTCGGCTTCGTTTTTTCCTCAAACTGCGTTCTTTTCTCGTCCATACGCGCTTCGAGTTTTGATGATATACGCGCCTCTTGCGCTTCGAGTTGTACTGTTATGCATACCTCTTGCTCTTTCAGTTGTGTTTCCATCTTTGATGTAATCTGTGTCGACATTTCTGAAATACGCGTTTCTTGTTCTTCAATCTTTGATGTTATGCATGTCTCCTGCGATTCCAGTTGGGATGACATTTGTCTTTCCTGGGCTTCAATCTTGGATGTTATACCGTTCTCCTGGCATTCTTGTTGTGTTTCCATCTTTGGTGTTATACGTGTCTCCTGCGATTCTAGTGAGATGCCATTGTCGATTTTTGAGCAGATATTGCACCCAAAATCATGTTCAAGTCTGTGCTCGTAACTGTCTTCGATGTTTCGGTTTTCTCTTCAATTTTTGTTGTTGTCTCGTCCCTCTTAGGATGAAAAACATCATCATCCACATTAATTCCGCCCGACTACATAGCGTCTCGTAGTCGTGCCTGAAGTTCGAGTTTATTTCCGGTTGTATTCAATCCACGGCTCTCCAACTCCTTCTTCAGTTGCTGGATCCTCAATTCACTCAACTTTGCCATGTCCAAGTTATATTCGCAATCTTCGGAATTTATTCAACAATTCCTCTTCAGACACCAATTGTAACGAATTTATGGAAATTCCTCTTATTTGCAACCTTCTGCTAACGTTCGAATCACTAAACTGTTGAATAAATAACTCCAATATTCAATAATGCAAAATGTTTTGGGGGTTCAATCCCCTCCCATAGGCTTACAACGACTGATTTTTTTCATAAAAAGTGGTAGATGGAAGAGTGCATTTGTTGACTGATAGGCAATAAATATGGTAAATGTTTCTCTTTACTCCCGTTTCTATTAATTTTTATCGCAAAACTAGTCTTGACAATAACGGGTGCTTACTATGAGCTTGCATATGTTCAAAACGTACTCCCGAGATTATATCAAGATAGTTTGGGATATTTTTCAAGATAAAACCGGAAATATTTGGGCCAGTACGAAAGCGTGTATGGAATCTTTTCGGGACTACTTTTAGAATACCTCACGATTATTTCGGGATAGTGCACGGAATCACTTCAGAACTGTTTATAGATTAGATACTTTGAGACTATTAGAGGGCTCTTTCGGGATTATTGGAGGAAAATTTTCGGGACTATTTAAAATGTTTCTAGGTCTATTTCGGGACCGTTTGAAGACTCGGTTCGAGATATTCTTGTGGCTGTTTCGGATTCGTTTATGGATTGTGTTCGTAATAATATCGTCGAGACTTTTTGGGAACTAACTCCATATAGTTCCAAGATTGGTTTTTGAAAGTGAATCTTGAAATGTTAAGGAATCATATCGGAAAAACTGGCACCGAATATTTGTTAACTATCGCCGGATCTGGTCGTTGTTTTCAGAACTATTAAAATGTACTTCAGGTGAGTATCGGATCATCCTTTTTAAGAACTCCACAGTATCCTACCTTCTATTTATTACAGTGTATTTATCTCCGCTGCTACGAGTATTTCGTGATTTGTTGATACTATTTAAAGCTTATTTTCTGGACGATCTAGTTATTTTTTCAAGATCATATCTTGGCATATCGTGCGGAGTGGGATGCGGTCTTAGGCTAGCTTTACGAATATCTGAAAGATGAACAGACGTTTAAATCCACAAAAAATTAACGCCTTATTAACACTTAATGAAAGATTTTGATTATGTCAGCCCATTTAATTTCGAACAGTGTTGTTGCTCCGAATTTCGTGCACTTCTCCCAACTTTGGTTTTTTGGCAGAATACAATAGAAAGTATTAGCAGTTTGGAAACAGATAAAACTTCATTAAAAATACAGTCATTATACACACATCAATTTGATAACACAATTTAAATGTGCAAATATATATATACATATATGTATAAAAAAACAACAATTACTAGGAAATTTTCCTTTGAAAATATTACAAAATGGTTTGTCAAAGCCACGTTCATTTCATTTCGCTGGTATATTCGTCAATATGAATCCGTTGTTTAACTAATTAAAACTTTCCATTATAGTTATTAATTAAATATGCTCATTAGGCTCCTATATCAGAAAATTTTTGTGGGAAGTTATCAACGCTTAATAAATAAAATGCAAAAGTTGTCATAAATAAAATTTTAATTTTAGCTGGCACTTTCAGCCAAAAATTTACACAAGTTATAATTCATCGAGGCGGCCGCCGTGGTGTTATGGTAGCATGCTCCCCCATTCTCCGGGCACGGGGAGGTTTGCTGAATCTAAGCGCAAGAATCTATAAAACCATATCGTCTACACTTTGCACATTATGAAACTTGCAGTAGCCAGAAGACGTTTTTCACTTTATTGGTACATGTCCGATATATAACAACATTCCTTCCCTTTACTTTGGTGAATGAACTTTAGATATGGCCAAGGTGATTGCCAGTGGATTTAACTTCGAGTCTCTGGCCAAGTTTAGCTTTAATTTTAGGGACTTATTATTAAATGAATTTTCGTAGCTCTTTAGTATTTTATATAACACGTGGTGCGACACACAACACACTTTGTTATTGTCGCTAGTATCTACTTTACTTTATTTATTTAAGTGTTTCGATGTACGCAATAGCATAACGTTAGCTTAATGTGAAAATGTGCTAAGTCAACTTTTACGAATTTTTCAGGAGACGAAAAAAATTAATAATTTTTGAAATGACCTCTTTTTCAAAACTGTGAATGAGGCTACCATAGTTGCAATACTTTGGAGCGTAGAAGCATTGAAAAAAAGAAATAAAAAATCATGTATGTTAACCCAGCAGCTATTTTATGACTTAGTATAATTTCCGCTCCCAAAGCAAATTTTTTCTCCTGACTTAGCACTTTTTACTCAATAAGTTTCCCCATCACTCCTCACCTTTAATGATTAAAATATAACACTAAAACTATATACATATTTCACAAAAAATACTATTTATTTGCCAAACTATTTTAGCGGTTCTGATCTGGACTCTTTTGCCGGATGGTGCGCAGACAATAATTTATTCTTAAATTCAAACAAACGCTGTGTTGTCTTATTCCAAAAAGACTGTGGCAGTTGTCTTTATCTACAAACTAAATACTAGATCTTTGTCAAGAGAGTAAAGACTTGGGTGAATTTTTGACTCCAAACTCTCTTTTTCTAGTCACATTGACTTCGTTGTTTCAAAATTTGTTGCAATGGTTGGGTTCAGTAGACGTAACACCAGTCATTTTAAGGACCCAATGACGTTGAAGGCACTTTATATATCCTTGGTCAGAAGTGGTCTTGAATATTGCTCAATAATATGTCATTATTTCTATGAATCTAACTCCTATAAAACTGAAAAAGTTCAAAAAATTTTTACAAAAATTGTTTTACGTATGCTTCACTGGCCAGACGTCCTCCCATCATATACCAATAGGCACAAAAAGCTTGGTATTCAGGCTTTGCATGACAGAACAACTTTTATCTCACTCATGCTTGCCTATAATGTAATAAACTTTAGCACGAATTGCTCTGATTTATCTAATTTGTTCATTCCATATATTCCACTGCGTGATCTTCTACATAATATATTATTTATCGAAATAACTCATAAAAGGAATTATGCTATGAATGAACCTATATGGACTATACTTCTAGCAAATCGGTCCAGTAGGGTTTTTAATTTTAATAACAGCTTATATAAGTATAAGCTTGAATTGTTTTCTACTTTTAACTAGTCTGTAAGAAAGCATGTAGTTATCGACATGTAAGAATGGAAGTAGATTATGGTCAGAGAAAAGCATTTATCAAACACCAAAGGCATATCTCCGCCTATGGAAGCAGAAGTAGAGGGCGGCCCCAACTCCGTTGGAAGGACCAGGTGGAAAACGATTTAAACTCCCTTGGTGTGACCAATTGGCGCCGGTTGGCGGAGCGAAGGAGCGACTGGCGCGCCTTGTTGGACGGCCATAACCGTTTAGATGGTTAAGCGCCAATTAAGTAAGTAAGTAAAGGTATGTCTCAATTGGGTGAATCCAATTTCAAGGGGTTGTGTTGCGCAACCCTCTCAAGAGGTTGCGAGCGCAATATATAGCTTCTTCGACCCAATCTTCAACCTCACCTACCCGTGGCGAATCCTGTTTCATTGACAGCCGAGGCTCTGGCGAGGGCGGGGTGGCCTAGAAGGTTTAATGTGGTGATATAAATCGGTCCCTATATGGTGCTTTGTTACCGGAATGTACCGGACCTATATCCGGCAAAGGACCATCAACATCGGTAACACTCCCTAAAGCCTTCGAGGAGTGTATTCATCGTTAATACAACAACAAAGCATGTACTTTTAGATTGAATGAATTAAATAAATAAATAAAATGCGCGCACAAAGATATGACTAGTAATTCAGATTGACATGTTCTTTTTAACTACTGACGACTTACCACACTTAAACATCATTGCTCACAGCACGTAAAAATTAAAAATAAAATTTTTTTTTTTTGGGATTGATGTCTTTTGAATTCAGTTGTAAAACTGCATTAAAATACAATTTTTCGAATAAAGTGACATCTAGCAAATTGGTGCAGTAGTGTTATTATACTCTTCATGAATATGAATTGGTATATTAATGTCGTCACGAAACCGAAAATTGTAAGTCCTTAAAGGAAAATAGATAGACCCACCATTAAGTATACCGAAACAATCAGGATGAAGAGCTGAGTTGATTTAGCCATGTCCGTCTGTCTTGTTGTATGCAAACTAGTCCCTCAATTTTTGAGATATCTTGATAAAATTTGGTGAGCGGGTGTATTTGGGTGTCCGATTAGACATTTGTCCGAATCGGCCGGATCGGGCCACTATAGCATATATCCTCGCTGCAACCGATTTTTCAGAAAAAGAGAATTTTTGTCATATCTTCCTCAATTTAACAGATTGAAGCTTCAAACTTCACCATATACTTTCGTATATTGCACATATTATTGTCTGAAAAAATTTATGAGATCGGTCGTATATATATATATATCCCCCACAACCGATTGCTCAGATAAGAAACTTTTCGTAATTACTGCCTTATTTTAAGAGCTAGAGGCTTCAAATTTCAACGAATGCTTACGTATATAGCATATATTGTTGTCTGAAAAAATTATAGAGATTGGATGTTATATATATTATATACCAAATATAAACTGTAATTTTTGACTCTTTTTTACGGGTAGAAGCTTCAAAATTCATCAAATTTCATCATGAAATACATGATTCGTAGTCATAGTTTTTACAAGCAGACCAAAAAAAACCTGAAACTTTGCATCTTCACACAAAGTATCTACCTATTTTTATACTCAGTTGAGCAGAGCTCACAGAGTATATTAACTTTGATTGGATAACCGTTGGTTGTACAGGTATAAAGGAATCGAGATAGATATAGACTTCCATATATCAAAATCATCAGTATCGAAAAAAAATTCGATTGAGCCATGTCCGTCCGTCCGTCCGTCTGTCCGTTAACACGATAACTTGAGTAAATTTTGAGGTATCTTGATGAAATTTGGTACGTAGGTTCCTGGGCACTTATCTCTATTTAAAATGAACGATATCGGACTATAAACACGCCCACTTTTTCGATATCGAAAATTTCGAAAAATCGAAAAAGTGCGATAATTCATTACGAAATATGGATTAAGCCATGAAACTTGGTAGGTGAGTTGAACTTATGGCACAGAATAGAAAACTAGTAAAATTTTGGACAATGGGCGTGGCACCGCCCACTTTTAAAAGAAGGTAATTTAGAAGTTTTGCAAGCCGTAATTTGGCAGTCGTTGAAGATATCATGATGAAATTTGGCAGGAACGTTACTCTTATTACTATATGTCTGCTTAATAAAAATTAGCAAAATCGGAGAACGACCACGCCCACTTTAAAAAAATTTTTTTTTTAAATTAAAATTTTAAAAGAAAAGTTAATATCTTTACAGTATATAAGTAAATTATGTCAACATTCACCTCCAGTAATGATATGGTGCACCAAAATACAAAAATAAAAGAAAATTTCAAAATGGGCGTGGCTCCGCCCTTTTTCATTTAATTTGTATAGGATACTTTTAATGCCATAAGTCGAACAAAAATCTACCTATCCTTGTGAAATTTGGTAGAGGCTTAGACTCTAGGACTGTAACTGTTTTCTGAGAAAAAAGGCGAAATCGGTAGAAGCCACGCCCAGTTTTTATACACAGTCGACCGTCTGTCCTTCCGCTCGGCCGTCAACACGATAACTTGAGCAAAAATCGATATATCTTTACTAAACTCAGTTCGCGTACTTATCTGAACTCACATTGTATTGGTGTAAACAATTGCCGAAATCCGCCTATGACCAATGAAAAAAATGCCATAATTATATACCAAATACGAAAAAAGGGATGAAACATGGTAACTGTATTGGTCTATTGACGCAAAATATAACTTTGGAAAAAAACTTGGTAAAATGGGTGTGGCACCTACCATATTAAGTAGAAGAAAATGAAAATGTTTTGCAGGGCGAAATCAAAAGCCCTTGGAATTTTGGAAGGAATATTGTTCGTGGTATTACATATATTGATAAATTAGCGGTACCCGACAGATGATGTTCTGGATCACCCTGGTCCACATTTTGGTCGATATCTCGAAAACGCCTTCACATATACAACTAAGGGCCACTCCCTTTTAAAAACCTCATCAATACCTTTAATTTGATACCGATATCGTACAACCACATTCTAGAGTCACCCCTGGTCCACGTTTATGGCGATATCTCGAAAAGGCGTCCACATATAGAACTAAGGCCCACCCCTTTTTAAAATACTCATTAACACCTTTCATTTGATACCCATATTGTACAAACAAATTCTAGAGTCACCCCTGGTCCACGTTTATGGCGATATCTCGAAAAGGCGTCCACATATAGAACTAATGCCCACTCCTTTTTAAAATACTCATTAACACCTTTCATTTGATACCCATATAGTACCAACAAATTTTAGAGTCACCCCTGGTCCTCGTTTATGGCGATATCTCGAAAAGGCGTCCACTCATAGAACTAAGGCCCACTCCTTTTTAAAATACTCATTAACACCTTTCATTTGATACCCATATCGTACAAACAAATTCTAGAGTCACCACTGGTCCACCATTATGGCGATATTTCGAAAAGGCGTCCACCTATAGAACTAAGGCCCACGCCCTTTTAAAATACTCATTAACACCTTTCATTTGATACCCATATAGTACCAACAAATTTTAGAGTCACCCCTGGTCCTCGTTTATGGCGATATTTCGAAAAGGCGTCCACCTATAGAACTAAGGCCCACGCCCTTTTAAAATACTCATTAACACCTTTCATTTGATACCCATATAGTACCAACAAATTTTAGAGTCACCCCTGGTCCTCGTTTATGGCGATATTTCGAAAAGGCGTCCACCTATAGAACTAAGGCCCACGCCCTTTTAAAATACTCATTAACACCTTTCATTTGATACCCATATAGTACCAACAAATTTTAGAGTCACCCCTGGTCCACGTTTATGGCGATATCTCGAAAAGGCGTCCACATATAGAACTAAGGCCCACCCCTTTTTAAAATACTCATTAACACCTTTCATTTGATACCCATATCGTACAAACAAATTCTAGAGTCACCCCTGGTCCACCATTATGGCGATATTTCGAAAAGGCGTCCACCTATAGAACTAAGGCCCACGCCCTTTTAAAATACTCATTAACACCTTTCATTTGATACCCATATAGTACCAACAAATTTTAGAGTCACCCCTGGTCCTCATTTATGGCGATATTTCGAAAAGGCGTCCACCTATAGAACTAAGGCCCACGCCCTTTTAAAATACTCATTAACACCTTTCATTTGATACCCATATCGTACAAACAAATTCTAGAGTCACCCCTGGTCCACCATTATGGCGATATTTCGAAAAGGCGTCCACCTATAGAACTAAGGCCCACGCCCTTTTAAAATACTCATTAACACCTTTCATTTGATACCCATATAGTACCAACAAATTTTAGAGTCACCCCTGGTCCACGTTTATGGCGATATCTCGAAAAGGCGTCCACATATAGAACTAAGGCCCACACCTTTTTAAAATACTCATTAACACCTTTCATTTGATACCCATATCGTACAAACAAATTCTAGAGTCATCCCTGGTCCACCTTTATGGCGATATTATGAAAAGGCGTCTACATATAGAACTAAGGCCCACGCCCTTTTAAAATACTCATTAACACCTTTCATTTGATACCCATATTGTACAAACAAATTCTAGAGTCACCCCTGGTCCACGTTTATGGCGATATCTCGAAAAGGCGTCCACATATAGAACTAATGCCCACTCCTTTTTAAAATACTCATTAACACCTTTCATTTGATACCCATATCGTACAAACAAATTCTAGAGTCACCCCTGGTCCACCTTTATGGCGATATTATGAAAAGGCGTCTACATATAGAACTAAGGCCCACTCCTTTTTAAAATACTCATTAACACCTTTCATTTGATACCCATATCGTACAAACAAATTTTAGAGTCGCCCCTGGTCCACCTTTATGGCGATATTTCGAAAAGGCGTCCACCTATAGAACTAAGGCCCACGCCCTTTTAAAATACTCATTAACACCTTTCATTTGATACCCATATTGTACAAACGCATTCTAGAGTCACCCCTGGACCACTTTTATAACGATATTCCGAAAGGCGTCCACCTATAGAACTAAGGCCCACGCCTTTTTAAAAAACTCATTAACACCTTTCATTTGATACCCAAATCGTAGAAGCAAATTCTAGAGTCACCCCTTGTCCACCTTTATGGCGATATTTCGAAAAGGCGTCCACCTATAGAACTAAGGCCCACGACCTTTTAAAATACTCATTAACACCTTTCATTTGATACCCATATCGTACAAACAAATTCTAGAGTCACCCCTGGTCCACCTTTATGGCGATATCTCGAAAAGGCGTCCACCTATAGAACTAAGGCCCACGCCCTTTTAAAATACTCATTAACACCTTTCATTTGATACCCATATTGTACAAACGCATTCTAGAGTCACCCCTGGTCCACTTTTATAACGATATTCGGAAAAGGTGTCCACCCATAGAACTAAGGCCCACTCCCTTTTAAAACACTTATTTACACCTTCCGTTTGATACCCATATTGTACAAACGCATTTTAGAGTCACCCCTGGTCCACTTTTATAACGATATTCCGAAAAGGCGTTCACCTATAGAACTAAGGCCCACGCCCTTTTAAAAAACTCATTAACACCTTTCATTTGATACTCATATCGTACAAACAAATTCTAGAGTCACCCCTGGTCCACCTTTATGGCGATATCTCGAAAAGGCGTCTACCTATAGAACTAAGGCCCACGCCCTTTTAAAATACTCATTAACACCTTTCATTTGATACCCATATTGTACAAACGCATTCTAGAGTCAACCCTGGTCCACTTTTATAACGATATTCCGAAAAGGCGTCCAGCTATAGAACTAAGGCCCACTCCCTTTCAAAATACTCATTAACACTTTTCATTTGATACCCATATAGTACAAACAAATTCTAGAGTCACCCCTGGTCCACCTTTATGGCAATATCTCGAAAAGGCGTCCACATATAGAACTAAGGCCCACGCCCTCTTAAAATACTCATTAACACCTTTCAGTTGATACTCATATCGTACAAACAAATTCTAGAGTCACCCCTGGTCCATCTTTATGTCGCTATCTCGAAAAGGCGTCCACCTATAGAACTTAGGCCCACTCCCTTTTAAAATTATCATTAACACATTTCATTTGATACTCATATCGTACAAACAAATTCTAGAGTCACCCCTGGCCCACCCTAATTGCGATATCCCTAAATGGTGTCCATCTATAGAACTATGGCCCACTTCCTCTTAAAATACTCTTTAATACCTTCCATTTGATACACATGTCATACAAACACATTCCAGGGTTACCCTAGGTTCTTGTTACAACATTGTGATTTTCCCTTACTTTGTCTCCACAGCTCTCAACTGAGTATGTAATGTTCGGTTACACCCGAACTTAGCCTTCCTTACTTGTTTATTTATCTTAAAAATCGTTTAGGTATGTACATCTGTTCACTATATATTTCTTATCTTATTCATCCGATTATTTGGAGATTACGAACCGGGATTAGATTATTGTTCAGCCCCATTCATGAAAGGTATGAAGTCTCCGGCACAGCCGAAGACAGTACCGTCCTTACTTGTTAATTTTAATAACAGCTTATATAAGTATAGGCTTGAATTGTTTTCTATTTTTAACTAGACTGTAAGAAAGCATGTAGTTATGGACATGTAAGAATGGAAGTAGATTATGGTCAGTGCAAAGCATTTATCAAACACCAAAGGCATGTCTCAATTGGGGTAATCCAATTTCAAGGGGTTGTGTTGCGCAACCCTCTCAAAGGGTTGCCAGCGCAATATATAGCTTCTCCAACCCAATCGTCAACCTCACCTTCCCGTGGCGAATCCTGTTTCATTGACGGCCGAGGCTCTGGCGAGGGCGGGATGGCCTAGAAAGTTTATTGTGGTCATATAAATCGGTCCCTATATGGTCGGGCTAGTACCTTTGGACAAATGCGTGGTGGCAACGGCGCACACCCACGTATTTGTTATAGAATTATAAAGGCGGAAAAAGGGAAGAAATAACAACACCAAAAGGATTCGGATTAATAAAAATGAATTAACAATGTGTTTTTTATTCACTGTATAGAAATACAACAAGTGTTAAGAAAGATTTTAACAAGTTTTGTGAAAATTAAAATATTAAATATATTTTTGGAAATGTATACTTACGTGAACGTGGGATAACGTGTACCTTCGCTGGCTGCTGGATTCAAAGAGGACGAACCTCTTTGCAACAAATCCTATGAACCCGCGATACAGCACCTTAGTTCGGTTTCCCGGCAACAAAGTTGCTATATCGCGGGCTCACAGCGGTAAATGTAAAATACATACACGTAATACCACCCACACATATCCGTGTGCTAGTGACTGCAAACATGTGTGGGTGGCAGTGAATTATGTTACGAGGTGAGGGCAGATATATTTAGGTCTTTCACTTAAACAACCTTATTAGTGCTTTGTTACCGAAACGTACCGGATCTATATCCGGCAAAGGACCATCAACATCGGTAACACTCCCTAAAGCCTTCGGGGAGTGTATTCATCGTTAATACAACAACAACAACAATAACAACAACAAAGCATGTACTTTTAGATTGAATGAATTAAATAAATAAATAAAATGCGCGCACAAAGATATGACTAGTAATTCAGATTGATATTATTGACAGGTTCTTTTTAACTGCTGACGACTTAGCACATTTACACATCATTGCCCACAGCACGTAAAAATGAGAAATACATTTTTTTTTTTTGGATTGATGCCTTTTGAATTCAGTTGTAAAACTGCATTAAAATACAATTTTTCGAAAAAATTGACTTAGCACATTTTCACATTAAGCTAACGAAATATGTGTCTGACTTAGAAAAAAAAAAAAAACAAAACAAAATATAAACGAAAATAAAATCATATTTTTTAATTTATTGTAGTAGTAAAATATTAAAAAGAAAATAATAAAATTGTAGTTTATGTATTATATGTATTGTATATGCATGTATGTAACAATCTTTCGCAGGGTTGCAAGCGAATACAAAGTATTTTTTACTTTGTATTCGCTTGCAACTCTGCGCAGTTATCACAATTACGAATGCCGGTAAAACTCGGCTTTGCCAAAATTATGTAGTTGAAATTAGATTGCATTACAAATAAAAACAACTACATTACTTTTTTCGCGAAATATTTCAAACGAATGATAAATAAATTAATTAAATATTGTAATTGATGGATTTGCGATGCAAGAAACAAAATATGAAAGTAGAATGTAAGAACAAGATTTGAGATGTAATTGCTTTTGGGCGAAGAATCCATGGTCATAAGCACAAACAGCTTAAATCGATACAAGTTAGACGAGGTATTAGCTTATGTTGACTTTTTGGCGCATGACAAAAGCAGAAGTTATATTTGTTATTGGACTATAAAATGTTGATTATAAAGTCTATGAAATGAAATGTTGGGAACTAAGTATGAAAGTAGTGTAAATTTAAAGAAAGGATTTTAAATTTTCAAAATTTTCATATTAAAAATTTCACTAAAACTGTTGCATAACCGTTGTTATTTGCGTTCGTCCAAAAGCAATGTCATTTACATAATGTATAGAACCTGGGCGACTGAGCTTTGTTCGGCTATCTTCGAGTATGCCGCATAACATACTTTGTTCTACATGTAATCATTAATCAAACTCTACTTCTTTTATATGTACATATATTATATATTTTTACTTACACTGAGAGAAAAACCAAATTGTTAAAATAAATTTTATCATGGTCATTTATACAATTGTGCAAATTTGAAGGAAAACTATTTAATTTAACATTTAATAATGACAAAACAATAATTTTTAGGTTGATTTAAAAATTTAATAGTCGATCCAACTAGAAATAAAGTCAAATGAACATTGTTTCATTTTTCTGCTAAATATCTAAAACAATCATTTTTAATGCAAAAATGTTATTGTCGATATAAAACTAAAACACTGTTGAATCAAAATTATATTGCGTTAGTTCTTATTATCTTAAATTGTATGTAGCAACAAAACCTACATATGAATAACGATTCATGGCTTACTGATTTACATTTCTGCATGACAAAAAGCGTAATTTATAAAAAAATGTTGCCGCGTAAAGTCGATTTTTAAACATATATTTAAAAAGGTGATTTTTAAAACAATTTTGTAAGAATGGAAAGTGAAATAATTGAAAATGTATTGTACGACATAGGTAGTGAAGTAATTAACATAACTCCATGTTCTGGCGAAGTTTTTAATAACACAAAAATTTCATTTCTGCGCGAGGAAGAAAAAGACGAGACAAATTAAAGGCGCTTCTTAAAGGTTTTGATTTGGAAAATGTGTTTGAATATTTAAAAGGTGAGTATTAAATAATATTAAAGAATGCATTTGTTACTTATCTCCATTTATGATTATAGCTGCAAAAGTAACATACAGGAGTTTAAAATACTTAAGAAAAGAAGATCTGAAAGAAGCTATTCTACCATTGGGGCTTCGAGTGGAATTTTGCGAAAAGCTTATCGGATGGCAAAAGAAAGAGGTATGATATTCGGCCCTAAAATCAGCAACCAACTTAAATTTCTATTTCATTTTAATAGTTTGGCATTGACGACGAAAAAATTTCAGCTGATTGCAGTGAAATAAAAAGGCATAATCGTCACCTGATTTAAATTCATCAACTAGCAAATCCTTTTGCCAAAAAAACATAAATAAGGTAAAATTTATTAATGTTATTGTGGTCGCTTTTTTGTTCGCGGGCGTTATTTCGTTTTGTAGATAGGCATTTTTCTCCTTTGAAAATGAAATAAGGCCCGCGGGATTTATTTCCTTTTATTGGGAAATTACGCCCGCAACGTTATTGCTCTTTCTCAAACTCATACTGTATATAAAGCACATATCAAATAGCAATAATTTGAGCCAAACGTATTCGGATTTTTGGCGAGGATCATTTTATTTTTGTTTACTTTGCTTTTATTTTATTTTATTTTATTTTTATTAATTCATTTGGTTATTTATCTATTTATTATTTAATTTTTTATTTTACTTTATTATTATACTCAGTTGAGCAGAGCTCACAGAGTATATTAAGTTTGATTGGATAACGGTTGGTTGTACATATATAAAGGAATCGAGATAGATACAGACTTCTATATATCAAAATAATCAGGATCGAAAAAAAATTTGATTGAGCCATGTCCGTCCGTCCGTCCGTCCGTTAACAAGATAACTTGAGTAAATTTTGAGGTATATTGATGAAATTTGGTATGTAGGTTCCTGAGCACTCATCTCTATTTAAAATGAACGATACCGGACTATAACCACGCCCACTTTTTCGATATCGAAAATTTCGAAAAACCAAAAAATTGCGATAATTCATTACAAAAGACAGATAAAGCGACGAAACTTGGTAGATGAGTTGAACTTATGACGCAGAATAGAAAATTAGTAAAATTTTGGACAATGGGCGTCGCACCGCCCACTTTTAAAAGAAGGTAATTTAAAATTTTTGCAAGATGTAATTTGGCAGTCGTTGAAGATATCATGATGAAATTTTGCAGGAACGTTACTCCTATTACTATATGTACGCTTAATAAAAATTAGCAAAATCGGAGAAGGACCACGCCCACTGTGAAAATGGGCGAAATCGGTTGATGACACGCCCAGTTTTTATACACAGTCATCCGTCTGTCCTTCCGCATGGCCGTTAACACGATAACTTGAGCAAAAATCGACATATATTTATTGAACTTAGTTCACGTGCTTACTTGAACTCACTTTATCTTGGTATGAAAAATGAACGAAATCCGACTATGACCACGCCCACTTTTTCGATATCGAAAATTACGAAAAATGAAAAAAATGCCATAATTCTATACCAAATACGGAAAAAGGGATGAAACATGGTAAGGTAATTGGATTGTTTTATTGACGCGAAATATAACTGTAGAAAAAACTTTATAAAATGGTTGTGACACTTACCATATTAAGTAGAAGAAAATGAAAAAGTTCTGCAGGGCGAAATAAAAAACCCTTAAAATCTTGGCAGGTATTATATATATAAATAAATTAGCGGTATCCAACAGATGATGTTCTGGGTCACCCTGGTCCACATTTTGGTCGATATCTGGAAAACGCCTTCACATATACAACTACCACCACTCCTTTTTAAAACTCTCATTAATACTTTTAATCTGATACCCATATCATACAAACTCATTCTAGAGTCACCCCTGGTCCACCTTATGGCGATATCTCGAAAAGGCGTCCACCTATAGAACTAAGCCCCACGCCCTTTTAAAATACTCATTAACACCTTTTATTTGATACCCATATCATACAAACATATTTTAAAGTCACACCTGGTCCACCTTTATGGCGATATCTCGAAAAGGCGAACACCTATAGAACGAAGGCCCACTCCCTTTTAAAAATACTCATTAACACCTTTCATTTGATACCCATATCGCACAAACAAAGTCTAGAGTCACCCCTATAGAACTAAGGTCCACTCCCTTTTAAAATACTCATTAACTCCTTTCGTTTGATACCCATATTGCACAAACGAATTCTAGAGTCACTTCTGGCCCACCTTTATGGCGATATCTCGAAACGGCGTCCACCTATGGAACTAATAATTACTCCCTTTTAAAATACTCATTAACACCTTTCTTTTGATACCCATATTCTACAAACAAATTCTAGGGTCACCCCTGCTCCACCTTTATGGCGATATCACGAAACGGCGTCCACCTATGGAACTAAGGATTACTCCCTTTTAAAATACTCATTAACACCTTTCATTTGATACCCATATCGTACAAACGCATTCTGGAGTCAACCCTGATCCACCTTTATGGCTATAACCCTAAAATACTCTTTAATGCCTTTCATTTGATACACATGTCATACAAACACATTCCAGGGTTTCCCTCGGTTCATTTTCCTACATGGTTATTTTCCCTTATATTGTCACCATAGCTCTCAACTGAGTATGTAATGTTCGGTTACACCCGAACTTAACCTTCCTTACTTGTTTTTATTTTAATTTACATTATCATATTTTATTTTATTTTCCTCAGGATTTATTTACGTTGTTGTCGAGTACCACACGTGGAAAGAAAATTTTAAATTTCTACAAAGAGAACAGTAGGCTTAACAATATCAACAGGGACGAAGTAATTGCTATTTTAGTCGAAGAAATGTTCTACGGAAATATTTCTCTTAAACCGAATGATTTTTATTCGTTATTAAACGAAATTTGCTCTGTTTTACTTAGTGAAGTAGACACAAAGATGATTTTATGTTTTATAAGAATTTGAAATAAATTAATATTGTAAACAAAATAGTGTTCTTTACTTCTTGATTAAACAAATTTTTTAATTAAAATTTTCAGGAATATTACTATATTCCCCGGGCTGGAAAACTATTCTATAAATACGTAAACTACCGCAAGTCCAAAAAAGGTTCGCAGAATAATATACATCACAATGTAGAAAACAATACGCATCAATGCACTGAAGAACTCAACACTTCCATTATCAGCACTTTAAAGTTGTCGCTCAGCAAGGAGAACGCAGATTGGAACGAAGTTTTGGATAAGTGGGCTAAAACTTTTGCAGCAAGGCAACAAGACGTGAACAGCTTGGCAAGTGTCGATTTTTTGAAAGCCCGGCCGAAATTGGCCGATGCTCGGGCACCTGAGCTGGTAAGTAGATAAGAATATTGGTGTATATGCATAATCAAGTTTAGTAGGTACTTAAAGATTTAGCTTTTTGACATAACTTCACATAGACTATCTGTCAGGTTCAACCAAATTTAAGTACCTACTTAACTTTGTCTCTTAACATGCTAAGTTCGAATCACTAAACGGTTGAATAAATAACTCCAATTTGTAATAATGCAAAATGGCCTTTATTAAAGTACTTCACAATAACACTCAAACTGTGCAACGAATAGCTTGCTTAATAACCAAACTGATTGAGAGCTCAAATGAAACTCTGCTATTCAAAATAATACTGCTCTTGCTCGCTAGATAGCGTCTTAGTCGAAACTGCTTGACAACTCAACTCAAACTGAATTCCAGCGCCTCTACAATTGCCGCCTTTTTTACTCTCGGATTTCAACGTTCGCATCTTCTAGGCGCTTCCAGAATCTACTAGTCCAGCAGCTCTCAAACTTCTCAGCTGTAACTACAATTGCACATGGCGGAACGATACACGGTGGCAGCATGGGACAGCTGATCATACCCTTTTTTTATTTGATTTGATACATCAACTTTCGGCGCAGTACGATTTTGACATTTGTCCATCGAATTTACAAAAACAAAATACATGGAATTTTTATTTATGTTTGTAGGTATGTCACCATGCTGCCACCTTGTATCGTTCCATCATACAATTGCACAATTTTATAGTTTTTCTCATTGCATACTTTCAGGAGTATCTCAGATATATGCATGTGTTTGTGCATTGACTCTCCGCTGTTCGTATACGTACATGGTACATATGTGTAGACGCAATTATTGTTTCGTTTATGTAGATACATATTGATTGGATTATTGATGTGAATTCGCGTCACTGCTTAGCATCGGCTTAGAGATAGCAGCACCCCTTATTTTTGCTAATATTCGTAACAATATATATAGGAATGATAAGTAAAGAAGTAAAGGTAAGAAAAGAGTTCTACATAATTAAACCAACATTGAAGGCGTGTTTAAAGCAACGTTGAAAAAAAGTCAAACCAACAACTTTTCAATTCTTATTTAAAAACTCTACATTTTTAAGCCAACATAGGAAGTTTTCCCACTGACAGTTATAAATGTTGAAATACAAACAAAGTCAAGTTTGAATCAACTCTATTTCCAAGTTGAATAAAGAATGTGAATTTTTAAATCAACATTGATTTATTTTGAATTGAAAAGAAATAATCTTATAATTACAACACTACTTTTCAACGTAAAATTTACTCTTCCATAGTTAATTTAACAAATTACAGCTTTGGTTGACTATCGTAGCTGTTTATTGTAGAATTAACCTCGTTATAATAAGTTTTACCTTTGTTTCTTCCCTCAGTGTACCAATATTTGATTTCCTTAAAAACAGAATTATTAATTTCAAACATTTTTTAGTTATACACTATGAAAGTCTCACAACTTTATTATTGTAAATTTCACGAATGACAACTATCAGTTAGTTTAATTAAATGTCAACTTACTTCCTAAGCGCCATCTGTTGGTAAGTAGTTAAATGGTTAGATGTCGTCAAATTGAATTGAACTAGTGTTCAACGCTAGCAAATTACCATGGTAAGATATCTTTTTGCTATGGTGAGAAATCTTTCTAATAGTAATCTGTGAGAAATTGCAATTATTCATTTCATATTTGCCAAAAATACGGCGCCTTGACAGTTCATCTCAATTTTATTAGCGTGTGTGAAATTAAGAAAATTAAGTCGAATCATGTGTAAGATTTTTTACGAAGATTTTTAACTTTAATGTTCTCCTTTAAAGTTTTAATAGAATATGAGTAAGTAGAGCACTATTTCTTCAAACTACCCCAACCCTAAATGGCAACCCTACTCAAAAATGTCCATCTTGTAATGCGGAGCGAAATACCTTTCGTTTGGTACCCATATCGGCACATCTAATGCAATTTTTTTTTTATTTCGAATAGGTGGCAACCTTGTGAAATATTCTGAGTGGCAAGTCTTAGAAGGTGATACATTATCTCTGTGCCAAATTTCATTTAAATCGGTTCAGCCGTTCCCGAGATTGTTCTGCTATACAAACATACAAATATACAAGAATTGCTCGTTAAAAGTTATAAGATTGGAACGATTTTCCGTCATCCCTTGTTAAATTTGGTTTCGAAACAAACCGGTTTTGGCGTAGTGCCATCATCAGTGTCGAGTTTCGTTCTGATGTGTTGTTGTCGTTTGCCGTGTATTTATAGTTCGTAGGTACATGAGCAGGTATTGTCAAAATTGATGCTTGCGTATATTTAGTCATATGTAAATGTTCTGTGTTCATTCAGAACCGAGGGAGGTTTTTACTGATCGATTTGTGTAGCTGACTGAGGCAGGCGAAGGTCCGTAATTTTAGCCGTTTGACCTTCTTTGTGGGTTTGTTGTTTTGGTGCGCTAATCGTTTTGTGTTTATTTGTTGCTGTGTGTTTGTCTGTTGTACCTGTGTGATTACTTCGTATCTTGTAAACAAGTTTTAAAGGCTCGAATATTATGTCAGAAATTGTGTTTATTTGTTCGTTTGTTATTCTACAAATAACAAGGAGTAAACAATAATTATAAAATATAAATAAACAATGTTTACAACACAAATCAAATACAACAAGTAAGGAAGGCTGAGTTCGGGTGTAACCGAACATTACATACTCATTTGAGAGCTATGGAGACAAAGTAAGGGAAAATTACCATGTAGGAAAATGAACCTAGGGTAACCCTGGAATGTGTTTGTATGACATGTGTATCAAATGGAGAGAGCCATAGTTCTATAAGTGGACGCCATTTAGGGATATCGCCATAAAGGTGGAACAGGGCTGGCTCTAGAATTTGTTTGAACGATATGGGTATCAAATGAAAGGTGTTAATGAGTACTTTAAAAGGGCATGGACGTTAGTTCTATAGGTTGACGCTTTTTCGAAAAAAAAAAAAAATTTCGAACATCAAGAAGGTACAGTCCACAGCAGCAGGAAAAGTTACCAGCACAGGCAGAAGAAACCGCTATCCACACAAGTAGCGGATCCGTTACCAGCACCAGCAGCATTTCCCCATTACCAACACCAGCAAAATCTCGGAACAACAGCGTACGGTAAATAGAAGGTATCCCAGGCAAAAAGTAAGTGCAGAGAAAAAAAATTTTCCTACTACACATACACAGATTTATATAACCTAGCGGACCTCTAAAGCATTTCTCGAGACACCTCTCATGTTCTCATAGCGTAGAAAGAACCCTAGAGAAAAAACCAGAGTTAAGAGAAAAGTACTCTGAAGTATTAGAAGAATACTTAACTCTGGACCACATTGAGCCAACTTCACCTCACGAAGTTATTAACAAAGGTAAATACTTCTCCTTCTATTTGCCTCACCACGCGGTTATAAAACTCGATAGTAAAACCACAAAAGTACGAGTAGTCTTCAATGCCTCCAAACCAACTCACTCCGGAAACTCATTGAATGACATATTACACACCGGCCCCACACTTCAAAATGACTTAATGCTGATAATCCTACAGTGGCGCCTCTATAAATTTGTTTTCAGCGGTGACATAGAAAAAATGTACCGCCAAATTATCGTCTACCCAGAAGATCAAGATTATCAACGAATCCTCTTTCGTAGATCTTCTAACTCCAAGCTTGAAGATTTCAAGTTAAAAACAGTCACCTTTGGTGTCAACTGCTCACCCTACCTCGCGATTAGAACACTCCGCCAATTAGCAGAAGACACAAAAGAAGAATACCCGCTAGCCAACAATGTACTTCTGCATGAAACATATGTAGATGACATACTCACCGGCGGATATGAAATACAGTCCACACTCGACTCCATGACCCAAGTCATCGAAGCGCTCAAATCGGGAGGATTCCTTCTCAGAAAAATAACGGCCAATCACCCAAAACTACTCGAAGGCATATCCCACTCAGATTTCTTGGACATAGATTTCCTCAAATTCCAGGACTCCAGCTCCACCAAAACGCTTGGAATAAGATGGAATGCCCTTACAGATTCCTTCACGTACTCCTACGACCCCAGTCCGTCGAATAATTCGCGAACGAAAAGGCAAATTCTGTCGGCGGTAGCGAAACTTTTCGACCCGGCAGGATGGCTATCGCCAATTATGATCACAGCAAAAATCCTACTGCAGCAACTATGGATGGAGGGAACTGACTGGGATGAAGAAGTAAAAGCCGGCGCTCTTCAAAAATGGACGGCTTTTCACGAAAACCTCACGGCAATAAGCGACATAAAAATTCCCCGTTGGGTTCAACTCTCCCCCGACATACCCACTCAATTACACGGTTTCTCAGACGCCTCTGAAAAAGCCTTCTGCGCCTGTGTATACATAAGAACACAGCAATCTCCAAACGTATACGATTGTCACCTGCTTGTGGCGAAAAGTAAAGTCGCTCCCTTACAAACGGTCAGTCTCCCTCGACTGGAACTTTGCGGAGCAGTTCTTCTCTCTAAATTAATAAAACAAGTTCGACTTCAGCTAAAACTACTACCTCACGAACTAACATTATGGACGGATTCTTCGATAGTGTTAGCATGGCTAGAAAAGTCACCCCATATGTGGAAATCCTACGTTGCAAACCGCACCTCTCAGATCATCAAAAATCTAAACAACGCGACTTGGAAACATGTAGCCAGCAAGGACAACCCAGCTGATCTAGGAACTCGAGGATTTCGGCCCCAAGACTTAGTCGACTGCCCACTATGGTGGAACGGACCCGAATGGTTAGCCAAACCCTTTCAGTTCTGGCCAAACACCACGCCTAAACCGACACCCCCATAGAACAGAAACCAATCGTCACTCTTCACACCACTGAAACCATCGATTTGCTGGAACGCTGCTCCTCCTATGCTCGTGCGCTGCGCGTAATGTCATTCGTCTACCGCTTCATTCATAAGGCAAAAGGACTCCCAATCCCCCCGACAAGCTCGGTTTCTCACGCGGAAATTACACACACAAAGGAACGGCTTATCCTCCAAGCGCAATAAATGCATTATGGAGACACGATTTCACTATTAAAAGCATCTAAACCCATAAGTAAAAAAAGCTCTCTCTTATCCCTGAATCCTATGCTCGACGCCAAGGGCCTCCTACGCGTGAATGGGCGGCTCAGTAAGGCCCCTATGAGCGACAACGAGCGTTACCCTATAATAATTCCGGAAACTTCCAGGTTCTGCATACTGTTTCTCAATTTCTTACACTCAACGCTTCTCCATGCAGAAAAACAACTCATGGTCCGAATGGTACAACAAGAATACTACATCCCTAGATTAAAGCTCAAAATAAAATCCTGTATTTCTAATTGCAAACCATGTACGGTGTACCAGCAAAAGATGAAGTCGCAGATAATGGCTGCTCTACCAGCGGAAAGGACGACATATACCTTACCCTTTCACACAACCGGTGTCGATTTTTCCGGCCCGTTTCTCGTTAAAACATCCCCACTACGTCGAGCCTCCCACACAAAGGCTTACGTCTGTGTGTTTGTCTGCTTCTCTACCAAGGCTATTCACCTAGAAGCCTGTTCGGACCTAACAACGGAAGCATTTAGAGCCGCTTTTGCTCGCTTTGCCGGTCGCCGCGGCCTGCCTCATAAGATGATGTCAGATAATGGAAAAACGTTCGTCGGGGCTCAACGAGCAATTCAGAAAGAACTATCGTCTTTTCTAAGTGAAGCCGCCTCGGACATAGCCGACAAATACGCTCTACATGGCCTCTCTTGGCAGTTCATCCCCCCTTACGCTCCTCACATGGGCGGTCTCTGGGAAGCAGCAGTGAAGAGCTTCAAAATACACTTCCACAAAGTTGCCGGAAACCATAAATTCTCGTTTGAAGAGTTCTCGACACTTCTAGTTCGCATTGAAGTGGTCCTCAATTCTAGACCACTCTCTCCAATGTCCGAAGACCCCCATGATTTACTCCTCTTGACCCCAGGCCACTTTTTTCGGGGAGCCCCCCTGCTGTCTCTCCCAGAACCCAATCCCGACAATCTTAGCCTCCTCCACCGATGGCAAAAACTGAAAGTCCTTCACCATCAATTTAGCAATCGCTGGAAAAATGAATATTTAAAGGAATTGCATAAGCGTCAAAAATGGAAGGCCCGAGAACCCAACGTCAAGGTAGGGGACCTAGTCGTCATCAAAGACGACCTTCTGCCTCCCAACGAATGGCGACTAGGTCGAATTTCAAACCTACACGTAGGACCTGACGAGAATGTTCGCGTCGTCGACATTCACACCCAGAACGGCACAATTAGGCGCAACATTACCAAGATATGTTTATTACCCATGGCATAGCCCCCCTCTCACACACGTCCTGTGCCCTATCCCTCCAAATCCCCTTGCCACCCTTCTCTTTTAATATCACAGCTAATTCCTCTGTTTTCGTTTTTTTTTTTTTTCTTTTCTCTCAAATTTCTCCACAGAGCTCATAATGGAGCGCGGAAAATGCAGGCTGTGTTGCCGCCCCCACTCTTTGCGCCATTGCCATGCGTTTTTGGCCATGACTCCAGCAGAGCGATATGAGTCTGCACGCGTCCATCGCTACTACATAAACTGCTTAGCCACATCTCACCCCACAGGGACGTGCACTTCCACCGGCAGTTGCCGCCACTGTGGCAGAGCTCATCACACGCTGTTGCATCGGCCTAATATTGCAACAGCAACACGTAATCGACATCCGACACCACCACCCACACGCCATAGGCGTGATGATCGACGTGGAAGAACCAGGCAGCGTGCAATTGAACGACCAGCGGCGCGCTTACAGAGCCGCAGCGCCAACCAACGTAATCTGAGGAAGTTAGTCAACCAAGCGAAGAGTACGCTCGATCAGCTTAAAGAACTCCTGCATTCGTCCTCTTCGCAGGCCCGGCGCCATGTTGAAGACAAGGAGGAAGAAAATTTAATCGAATTTTAAATATGATCATTTTCGAATTTTTATATATACATATACTCTTACACTTACCTGAATTCTATAAAATTAACTATTCATATAGGTATGTATATATAGCCAATGAACTAATTTTATGAAATAAAATACATATATACATATACTTACCTTAAACTCATACTCACCTGTAAATTTATACTCACCTAAAAATTTTTATATCATAAATTCGAACGCCCTAATGTAAAATCTATTAAATCAAACTGGAAGAATACCGCTTCTTTGTCATGTACGTACCTTAAGTATACATATGTACATATACATACGTAAAGAAGTAAAAAACCAAAGGCTCAACCGTCAGCAGCAAAACGGAGTGAGTGCAGTTATCGTTGAGCGCGCGGTGAAAGCTATATATTTCTTTTTCTACTCCCTAAACTCTTGTTAATTCGAATTGTGCACTTTGAAGTTTAACCCAAGAAAGGTATTCTTCTAAATAAAGTTAATTTGTGAACGGATTAATATTAAATAAATATTATAAACCCTTTTATTATTGAAAATCGTGTGCCGCGTTGATTATTTAGTGAAAGGTGATAAAAAGGCGTAAGTAGCCAACCCAGCCAGTAAGTTGCCCTCCGTAGGCACAATAGAGTGGCTAGTGAAACTGAAACAATGAGGGTTTTAAAAGGGAGTGGTGGAAGTTGTATATCTGAAGGCGTTTTCGAGATATCGACCAAAATGTGTACCAGGGTGACCCAGACCATCATATGTCGGGTACCGCTAATTTATTTATATATGTAATACCACGAACAGTATTCCTGCCAAGATTCCAAGGGCTTTTGATCTCGCCCTGCAGAACTTTTTCATTTTATTTTACTTAATATGGAAGGTGACACACCCATTTTACAAAGTTTTTTTCTAAAATTATATTTTGCGTCAATAAACCAATCCAATTACCATGTTTCATTCCTTTTTTCGTATTTGGTATAGAATTATGGCATTTTTTTCATTTTTCGTAATTTTCGATATCGAAAAAGTGGGCGTGGTCATAGTCGGATTTCGGCTATTTTTTATACCAATACAAAGTGAGTTGAGATAATTACGTGAACTAAGTTTAGTAAAGATATATCGATGTTTGCTCAAGTTATCATGTTAACGGCCGATTGGGAGGACAGACGGTCGACTGTGTATAAAAACTGGGCGCGGCTTCAACCGATATCGCCCTTTTTTCACAGAAAACCGTTACCATCCTTGAATCTAAGCCCCTACCAAATTTCACAAGGATTGGTAAATTTTTGTTTGACTTATGGCATTAAAAGTATCCCAGACAAATTAAATGAAAAAGGGCGGAGCCGCGCCCATTTTGAAAATTTCTTTAATTTTTGTATTTTGTTGCACCATATCATTTCTGTATTTGAATGTTGACATAATTTACTTATATACTGTAAATATATTAACTTTTTTTTTTAAATTTGACTTAAAAAATTTTTTTTCTTTAAAATGGGCGTGGCCGTTCTCCGATTTTGCTAATTTTTATTAAGCATATATATAGTAATTCGAGTAACGTCCCTGCCAAATTTCATCATGATATCTTCAAGGACTGCCAAACTACAGCTTGCAAAACTTCTAAATTAATAACAACTAAACATAATAATTACTAACAAAAATATGTCTAAAATTCAACTGTGAAAAAAATTTGTATTTCATTACAGTTAAACACACGCAGGCCACAATATTTTTAAGCGTTAACGCAAATAAATGAAAAATACGAGGAAGGTAAAACAATTCAAAACAAATAACAACTGAAACAAAGCATGCAATTAGCGTCATAAAGCGCTATGTCTACATACACACATGCCTAATATAAACACCCCTCGAAGTTGTCGAACTTAAAATAGTTAAATTAGTAAAACAAAGAAAAACAATGCTAAGTCAACAAAAGCTGTGACATTGTTTATGTTATAAAAGAATTTTTTCAACTGCACGCGCACGCCCACTTTACCCCCCACAACACGAGCTTATCTTAGGTGCGCGTGTTTAACATTTGGGGTATTCACAAAGTGAAGTCGCATGCGCTACAGTCTTAATGTCGTAATGTTATTATTGGCGCCAATTTCACGCGTTATGACACCTTGTGAATGCTAAAGCGCAAATAGTTAATATACTGTAACGAGTTTTGGGGAACTCCACTTATTTGATACCTTCTGCTAACGTTCGAATCCCTGGTCTGTCGAATAAATAACTGCAATATTCTCTATTGCAAAATGGTCTTTATTAGACTACTTTGGGAGAAGTACAATTATACTTCACTTCACAACTAATATCTTCTTTAAATCAAACTGCTTGAGCTGCTTTTATACTCCTGGCTTTCGCGAACAGTTGTATCTCATGCTTGGTTACCAGCTGTATATATGTATGTATGCAGCGGCCACCGTGGTGTGATGGTAGCGTGCTCCGCCTACCACACCGTATGCCCTGGGTTCACACCCCGGGCAAAGCAACATCAAAATTTTAGAAATAATGGTTTTCAATTAGAAGAAAATTTTTCTAAGCGGGGTCGCCCCTCGGCAGTGTTTGGCAAACGCTCCGGGTGTATTTCTGCCATGAAAAACTCTCAGTGAGAACTCATCTGCCTTGCAGATTTATTTATTTATTTATCATTAATCAAACACACAACCATAGGTTAATTTACAGTGTTTGAGCTTAAAACTAACTTAAAAATAACATTAAAAAATAAACTTGACAAGTGAAGATGCTTAACAGGTTTGTTTAACAGAGAATAACCAGTCTGAGGATGTAATAAAATGCAAAGAAGAAGAATGTAAGAGAAAGTGCACATTGCCTTTTTATTGATGAAAATAGTTTATGAGCTCATTCTTGAAGCGCAGAGCATTTTGTACGGCTTTAAGTTTTTGGGGCAGAGCGTTCCAAAGGCGAACAGCGTAGACAAAAAATTGACGTTCAGTAACTAGGCAGCTGTACTTCATAGTAGTTAAGTTGAACGATCGAGGTGATCTGTTAAATTTAAGGCGGTCCATGAGATATTCAGGTTCTCGAGATGCGATGATCTTATGAAGCAGTGTTAGGCACTTTAATTGAAACAGGTTATCGAATTTAATAGAAAAAATCCGCTTGGCGAAAATGGAGATGTGCTCGTAACGACCAAGACTATACACATATCTGGCTATATTATTATAGAGGACATTTAGTTTACTACGACACAAGCTATCGCAATTGGCATAAAGTTCACATCCATACAATAAGGTGGGTAACAGATATGTTTTAGCTAACAGCAGTCGAATTTTCACTGGGGTAAAGTGTTGTGTAGTCCAAAGTGAGCGAAGCATGCCATAAACCTTGCCTATTGCTCTATAAATGTGGTTATTCCATGTCAAATTCCTATTAAAAATTATTCCAAGATTTTTTACGGTGTTTACATATCCTACGACTGAGTTATTTAATTTTACTTTATTGAAACTATCAAGCGATATGATTTTCTTATAGATTACTATGTACTGTGATTTATTTGGGTTTAAAAGTAGGCCGTTCGGAGTTGGCATAAAACATGTAGGTCCCGTCCGGCCAATTTGTAGGGAAAATCAAGAGGAGCACGACGCAATTTGGAAGAGAAGTTCGGCCTTAGATCTCTTCGGAGGTTATCACGCCTTATATTTATTTTTTATTTTTTTATACTCAGTTGAGCAGAGCTCACAGAGTATATTAACTTTGATTGGATAACGGTTGGTTGTACATATATAAAGGAATCGAGATAGATATAGACTTCCATATATCAAAATAATCAGGATCGAAAAAAAATTTGATTGAGCCATGTCCGTCCGTCCGTCCGTCCGTCCGTCCGTTAACACGATTACTTAATTAAATTTTGAGGTATCTTGATGAAATTTGGTATGTAGGTTCCTGTGCACTCATCTCAGATCGCTATTTAAAATGAACGATATCGGACTATAACCACGCCCACTTTTTCGATATCGAAAATTTCGAAAAACGGAAAAAATGCGATAATTCATTGCCAAAGGCGGCTAAAGCGATGAAACTTGGTAGATGGGTTGACATTATGACGCAGAATAGAAAATTAGTAAGACTTTGGACAATGGGCGTGGCACCGCCCACTTTTACAAGAAGGTAATTTAAAAGTTTTGCAAGCTGTAATTTGGCAGTCGTTGAAGATATCATGATGAACTTTGGCAGGAACGTTGCTACTATTACTATATATGTGCTAAATAAAAATTAGCAAAATTGGATGAAGAACACGCCCACTTTTTAAAAAAAATTTTTTTAAATTCAAATTTTAACAAAAAATTTAATATCTTTACTATATATAAGTAAATTAAGTCAAAATTCAACTCCAGTAATGATATGATGCAACAAAATACAAAAATAAAAGACAATTTCAAAATGGGCGTGGCTCCGCCCATTTTCATTTAGTTTGTCTAGAATACTTTTAATGCCATAAGTCGAACAAAAATTTACTAATCCTTCTCAAATTTGGTAGGAGCCTAGACTCTGTGACGGTAACTGTTCTCTGCGAAAATGGGCGAAATCGGTGGAAGCAACGCCCAGTTTTTATACACAGTCCACCGTCTGTCCTTCCGCTCGGCCGTTAACACAATAACTTGAGCAAAAACCGATATATCTTTACTAAACTTAGCCCACGTACTTATATGAACTCACTTTATCTTGGTATAAAAAATGGCCGAAATCCGACCATAACCACGCCCACTTTATCGACATCGAAAATTACGAAAAATGAAAAAAATGCCATAATTCTATACCAACTACGAAAAAAGGGATGAAACATGGTAACTGGATTGGTTTATTGACGCAAAATATAACTTTGGAAAAAACTTTGTAAAATGGGTGTGACACCTACCATATTAAGTAGAAGAAAATGAAAGAGTTCTACAAGGCGAAATCAACAGCCCTTGGAATCTTGGCAGGAATACTGTTAGTGGTATTGCATATATAAATAAATTAGCAGTACCCGACAGATGATTTTCTGGATCACCTGGTCCACATTTTGGTCGATATCGCGAGAACGCCTTCACATATACATCTAAGGGCCACTCGCTTTTAAAACCCTCATTAATACTTTTAATTTGATATCCATATCGTACAAACACATTCTAGAGTCACCCTGGCCCACCGTAATGGCGATATCTCGAAAAGGCGTCCACCTATAGACCTAATGCCCACTCCCTCTTAAAATGCTCAGTAACACTTTTCGTTTGATACCCATATCGTACAAACATTCTACAGTCACCCCTGGCCCTCCCTAATGGCGATATCTCGGAAAGGCGTCCACCTATATACCTAATGTCCACTCCCTCTTAAAATGCTCAGTAACACCTTTCGTTTGATACCCATATCGTACAAACATTCTGGAGTCACCCCTGGCCCACCCTAATGGCGATATCTCGAAAAGACGTCCACCTATAGACCTAATGTCCACTCCCTCTTAAAATGCTCAGTAACACCTTTCGTTTGATACCCATATCGTACAAACATTCTAGAGTCACCCCTGGCCCACCCTAATGGCGATATCTCGAAAAGGCGTTCACCTATAGAACTAAGGATTACTCCCTTTTAAAATACTCATTACCACCTTTCATTTGATACCCATATCGTACAAAATATTCTAGAGTCACCCCTGGCCCACCCTAATGGCGATATCTCGAAAAGGCGTCCACCTATAGACCTAATGCCCAGTCCCTCTTAAAATGCTCAGTAACACCTTTTGTTTGATACCCATATCGTACAAACATTCTAGAGTCACCCCTGGCCCACCCTAATGGCGATATCTCGAAAAGGCGTCCACCTATAGACCTAATGCCCACTCCCTCTTAAAATGCTCAGTAACACCTTTCGTTTGATACCAATATCGTACAAGCACATTCTAGAGTCACCCCTGGCCCACCCTAATGACGATATCTCGAAAAGGCGTCCACCTATAGACCTCATGCCCACTCCCTCTTAAAATGCTCAGTAGCACTTTTCGTTTGATACCCATATCGTACAAATATTCTAGGGTCACCCTTCGTCCACCTTTATGGCGATATCTCGAAAAGGCGTCCACCTATAGAACTAAGGATTACTCCCTTTTAAAATACTCATTATCATCTTTCATTTGATACCCATATCATACAAACACATTCTAGAGTCACCCCTGGCCCACCCTAATGGCGACATTTCGAAAAGGCGTCCACCTATAGACCTAATGCCCACTCCCTCTTAAAATGTTCAGTAAAACCTTTCATTTGATTCCCATACCGTACAACTAGAGACACCCCTGGTCCACCTTTATGGCGATATCTCGAAACGGCGTCCACCTATGGAACTAAGGATCACTCCTTTTCAAAATACTCATTAACAGCTTGCATTTGATACCCATATCGTACAAACATATTCTAGAGTCACCCCTGGTCCACCTTTATGGCGATTTCTCGAAAAGGCGTTCACCTATAGAACTAAAGCCCATTCCCTTTTAAAATACTCATTATCACCTTTCATTTGATACCCATATCGTACAAACACATTCTAGAGTCAGCCCTGGTCCACCTTTATCGCGATATCCCTAAATGGCGTCCATCCATAGAACTATGGCCTACTCTCTCTTAAAATACTCTTTAATACCTTCCATTTGATACACATGCCATACAACCACATTCCTAGGTTCATTTTCCTACATGGTGATTTTCCTTATTTTGTCTCCATAGCTCTCAACTGAGTATGTAATGTTCGGTTACACCCGAACTTAGCCTTCCTTACTTGTTATATTTGCAGTTTATGTTTTTAAACTAGCAATATACGTGTGTATGTGCGAGTAACTACGTCGGCTGCTAACTACATGTGTGTGTGTGCGATATCTCTTCGTTGCCTAGTACATAAGTGTCGCTGCTTGCTGTGTTTTCTTGTTGCGATTATTTACTTATGTCAACATTCGCCACAATACATTGCTTTGAAAAAAAAAACCTATTGCACAAACTTTTTGATTTCAAAGCAGGTTCTCGTAACTAATTTGCCACCACAGATTAGAACTTCATATCGATTAAGAATATTCCACCTCTATTATTTCCGTTAACGGCATGATGCCGGAGAAGTCCAGATTTAAATTCTCGCAATTACAAAATATGATCTGAGTGGAGGTTTTGGCCTGCAAAGTTCGCCACTGACAGTTGCAAACAAGCACTGCCTGAAAGAAAAAGGCGATCATTTTTAGAGAACATGGATACGGAGAGCTGGCATAGTATATATGCTCAACGTGAGTATTTGTCATGAAAGGCTCAGCCTCACGGATCTAATTGCGTTATCAGCGGCCCAACCAAAAGCCAAAAAAAGGGCCAAACACTGCAGTGTCAATTGTTGGTAAGAAATTTACTTGCACTCGCATGTACAATCACAAGGTCTTGCCTGGGTAAGATACAATGTCTATCTAAACACTTTTCAACCGTTAGTTCCACTATCATTCTAATCTAAGCACAAATAATCCACTACATCGTGTTCTGGACGTTGTAACACCGCCGGATATATGATACAATTCCACAATTTTAATACAAGTACAGATTCAAATTTCTCTTCGAACTTTATTGCCAACTTTCGAACGAAGATACCGCTTTACTCGAAAGAGATGGCTTCATTGTCAATTTGTTTTTGATGTGTTAACAGTACTTCTTTGCCACATTAAATGGGTGCGACCACTCACAAATTGTCATAAAAGTTCCCAACGAGACTCCAAGGAAACTATCAGTCTCAACAGGGTTGGACCAAAGGGAAGTTGGGTTTACAACAATTACAATAGAAAATATAGTTCGTGTTATGTGGAAACTTGTGTTTCCCTTGGTAGTGTTCTTTCTACTTCTACAAGAGTAGAATGGTTGCTGTTATTGTATTAACGATAAAAACACTCCCCGAAGGTTTTGGGGAGTGTTATCGATGGTCCTTTGCCGGATAAGATCCGGTACTTTCCGGTAACAAATCACCATTAAGGTACTAGCCCGACCATCTCGGGAAGGATTTATATGGCCACATTAAACCTTCAAGGCCATCCCTCCCTACCCACCCCCTAGTGCCATGAGGAGCTTCGGGTCGACAGATCCTCGTCTGTTAATGAAACATGATTCGCGGCGGAAAGGTGAGATTAACAATTGGATTGTAGAAGCTATATATTGCGCTGGCAACCCCTTTGAGACGGCGCGCGCTGGAAAGGCTCTTATGCTTGTCTGGATCAAACGGATTCCGGTTCTCACCATAGTGATTGCAAAGATGTTCCCTTAACGCTCTTGGAGATGGAACTAGATCAAGCAGTTGTTTGCTGGGGTGTTCAGGTTTGCGACAACTAAGCAAATACTGTATGTTCACAATTTCGCTATTCTCTTTAGTTTGATTAATCATAGTCAACTTCGAATGCTTCATAGTCAACTTTGGTGAAAAAGGGTTGAGTATACTTTATTCTCAGCTCCCCCAAAAATAAACTCCTGCCCATGCGAAGTAAATCCACAGTCCCTGCTATTTTCCGCCGTAGGGGCCGAACCCAAGGCTTTTTTGAGTGTAATTGATGCTTATGTTCCTTTGCTGGATATAGATGATGTACGTTCCGGTAACAAAGCACCATAAAGGTACAAGCCCAACGCATCTCAGAAACTATTAACATGACCATGACATGACAGTTTTAATGCTTCTAGGCCATCACGCCCCCAGGTCATCAGAGCCTCGCCTGCTAAATATGTGTATGATACATTCATATTTGTAACAGGATTCGCCTAGCCTAGGTGAGTTTGACAATTGGATTTCGGAAGCTCTAAAGCTTTGTATTGCGCTTATCACGCCCTTGAATCCCAGAACTGCTTCCGTGCTCCCCGCTGGTAGAGTTCTTAACAATGACAATGATAGATTTGCGAAAGCACTACACGTGTCCACAGTGTTTCAATTTCGATTCATATACCACTAATGTATTGGATAGCCATGGTATTTTAATCGTATTTTACGACCGGTATACCTACCGCGAGCATATTCACAACTCCGTACACAGGTGATTATCGCATGGTCAATTATATTCGTCAGGGTATAATAGCTTTGCTCATATAACAATTGTATGAAACGAGAGAACGAAGGGGTACTGAAGACGGCACAACTGTGAAATCCGGTTGTTCGGAAACCAAATTTGACGAAGGATAACGAAAACTCCTTTCAATATACATTGTTTGAATCATTTCGGGAAGTTCTAACTTGAAAAGCTATATTTACTACTAACCGATGTAAAAAAGTTAATTACGATTAATTTTCTACAGTATATTGTTTGAGCTTTAGATATGAAATATTTCTTTTAATTTTTATTTTAACCGCTCGTCAACATACTGAAAATATTTCAACAATTTCTCAGTTAAAAATTATGCCAATTTCTCTTTTAATACACTGTATTATATACATACATGCACATTCACCCTATGCAAATATCATAATAATTACATTAAACAGTTCAATTAATAAATAAATATTTACTTAACACACAATCATACATATGTATATCATTATATACAAACATAATAACTATTTAACTCTTTTGCTCTGGTATAACATAATTTTCCACGTAGAAGCATACACACATATATGTTACAATAATTAAATATAACAAATTTCTAATAAAAATTCTATAAGAAAAAAATTTGCATACATAAAGTAAGTGAACTTTCCATACCACAATGTATTTAACAACAATTCGAGTAATAAATAAAAAACAGTTAATAGCAAGTTTAAACATTTTCCACAGCAAATCACACAAGCAAGTCAACCGAGACAGGAGAAATGTATACACGTCCTCATTTATGGCATATTGAAATGGCCTTCCTACACTCGTAAAAAAATCACTGAAGAATTACGAATTGAAAAATATAAACAAAAATTCAAAAACGTTTAAAAATAAAGATATATATTAATTACAGGAATTTGAAATTTGCTGCTGAAAATTGCATGAAAATTAAATTTAAATATATATGAAAGGAACTTGAAATAAAATCTTAATAACAGTCATCTAGTGAAGGTAATACAACTAATAAAAAGAAAAACACAAAAACAAACTTCGAGTATTTTCTTTCGTTCAATAAACTTGTTAGTTGGAATCACCCATGCCTGTTTATGGGCAAGCCCATCAACGGCTGTTAACATGTCTAACTTTTAAACTTTGTTGTTGTTATTGAAGCAGTGCTTCGCCCCATCCAATAGGTGTCACCGATCACAAAATGTCATCAATATCCTCTAACAGGAGTCCAACGAAATTTGCTGTTTCAACAGGAGTGGACCATATTGAGGGGGGTGTTAGAGGCGTTGGTTCCCCATTACAATTGAAGAGATGGTTGGTGTCATGTGGGGACGGACACATTGCAAGCAGGGCATATATTTTGTATATCGGCTTGATTTTGGATAGGTAAGAGTTTAACCTGTTACAGTATCCAGATCAAAGTTGGACGAGATAGAGCATTGTCCCGTTGTCTAAACCTAACTGTGAAGCTTCACGTTCGTAGTTCAATGGGAGGTTAGGTTAGGTTGAACTGGGCGGTCCAAGAGGACTTCACATGGACTGCATGAGTCCGTAGTTTCACCAGAAGTTTGTTTTAACGACAACACTGAAAAACCAGGACCTATGTTATAAAATAACTCCGTCCTCTTAGGAAATACTAGAAGTTTCCTAAGATTTAAGCCACTTGCTGCTTCTTGATCTGACAGCTGTATCACTCCTAATGGTTGGAGTCTTAGCATGGCAAGCGCAAGGCACGAGCACAAAACGTGCTCGATCGTTTCCTCCTCCAACCCGCACTTCCTACATCTGCTATCACTGACCAAGCCTAATTTAATGGCATGTGACGCCAGAAGGCTGTGTCCAGTCAAAATACCAGTCATGAGTCTGCAGTCATCTCTTCTTAATAATAGAAGCAACTTTGTTAGTCTAAGGTTGTAAGACCTACACATAATCTTGGACAGTTTAGAGCCCCACGCTTGAACCCACGCCTTTCCAACTCAGCTTTTTTTGCGAACATTCAAAATTCCATGTCGTCTTGTCTAGGCACAGATCATGATTCGGTGTCATACATCACGACTGGCATGATGAGCGATTTGTAGAGCGTGTTTTTTGTTCGTTGAGAGAAAACTTTACTTTGCGATTGGCTACTCAGTCTAAATTAGCACTTGTTGGCAAGAGGTATTCTCCATTTGATTTCTAATCTGGCAGGTTTTTCGCTCTTTATGCTGGTTTTCAAATAAAGAAATCCTTCACAGTCTCGAATTTATATCCATCAACAGTGACATGGCCAAGGCGCAAATGCGCTGATTCTTTCTTGGATGACAGCAAATATTTCGTCTTATTCTCATTTACCGCAAGGTTCACTTTTTTGCCTCTTTATATGTTCATGAGAGAATAGAAATCGCTTTTGTTAATTATTGTGCCATCACGGCTTCACAAAGTTGTTAGAATTATCTTCTCCAGCATGAGTTTTAAAAAAATCGAACGAAAATAGTAGCCTTATCTCAAGTCAGCTTTGGTTTCGAATGACTCGGGGAGGTTCGTCTCAATATTTAGGTATTTTGCTGGCGTTGCTCTATGTCATTTGGCGCAGCCTTACTAACTTTGCAGCGTACCTAAATACAGTCAAAGCAGCACACAAGCAACTTCTTTTCGCGTTGCTTTCAGGTCGATGATGGTTTACGTCGTTTCTTCTATCTTCTTAAGGATCTGGCGCATCGTGAAGATCTGGTCCATATTAGATTTAACAGGTCTGGCGAGCCATTTCTTTGACTTTAGGCTTCAGTCTTTTTCTATCGGGTTTGTCTTCTCTCTCGCTAGTTAGCAATGAGAATAAGTGCTTCCTCCACAACTTAAGCACACTCTGCATGTCAGTTACCACGTCACCATTATTATTTCTGCAGGAATGTGCTCCGGTCTTGAAACTTTCCGTCATCGGTCAGATTCTTTGGCCTCTTGAAAACCTATGGCGCCAGCAGCGGCGGTACGTAATGAGAGAGCAAAATACTCCTATAACTCAACCTCATTATCAGTTCGAAAATTACTTTCAGTGCGCAGGTGTGAGAGCCGAGTGCAGTAATTATCAGCTGACTGTTTCGTGAAAAGCTTTTCGCCGGCAAACTTTCTTTGTGTACCTGCAGAAACTTCATTTGCTGTACAGAGGCGTTTACGTATATTTGCTTCCACAAAGTAAGTGGTCCGAGTCGATATATCGACCTCGTAGAGTGCTCGTACCAGTGACCAGGACACTGGTTTTCGGGACTATTTAAATTTTTTGTAGGACTATTTCGGGACCGTTTAGAGACTGTGTTCAATATTTGCTTGGGTCTGTTACGGATCCGTTTTTGATTTACTTTCGTAATAATATCGTCGAGACTTTTTGAGAACTTACCCCATATAGTTTCAAGTTTGTTTTTTGAGATGTTGTTTAGGGAATCATATCGGAAGAACTGCCATCGAATATTTTTTAACTATCGCCAGATCTGTTCGTTGTTTTCGGAACTAATCCCAGATCAATAAAAAAAAGACTTTCAGGGGAGTATCGGAACCTCCTTTTTTAAGAACTCCACTATATCCTTCCTTCTGTTTATCGCCGTGTGCTTATCTCCGCGACGGCGAGTATTTCTCGATTTGTTGGGACTATTTAAAGATTATTTTTTTGGACGATCTCGTTATTTTTTTCAAGATCATATCTAGCCATATCGTGCGGACTTGGACGCTTTTACGAATATTATTATTATTAACACTTAACGAAAGATTTTGATTATGTCAGCCCATTTAAGTTCGAGCAGTGTTGTTGCTCAGAATATCGTGCACTTCTCCCAACTCTGGCCTTTTGGCAGTATACAATAGTTTGGAGCAGATAAAGCTTCATTAAAAATACAGTCATTGTACGTACATCAATTTGATAACACAATTCAACTGTGCAAATATACATATGCATATATAAACAAACAATTATTAGGAAATTTTCTTTTGAAAAAGTATAACAAAACGTTTTGTCAAAGCCACGTTCATTTCATTTCGCTGGTATATGCGTCAATATGAATCTGTTTGTTTAACTAATTAAAACTGTCCATTATAGTTATTAATTAAATATGCTCATCTAATCTAATCTAATATATATTATAAATGGCAAAGTTTGGATGTGAAGATGTTTGGATGTTTGGATGTTTGGATGTTTGGATGTTTGTCCAGACGTTTGTCTTTGTGACTCAATCACGCAAGAACGGCTGGACCGATTTGGATGAAATTTTGCACACATATAGCCAATAGTCTAGAAGGATCTACTAACTGTATATTTTTGAAAAGGGGCGTGGTACCCGCCCCCTAAGAACAGTTATAATTTAATTATTATATTTTTTCGTCTTTGCGACTGAATCACGCCAGAATGGCTACACGGATTTTGACGAAATTTGGGACACAGACAGTAGTCTACTAGCGAAATTTTTTTCGAACATGGAAAGAGGGGTGGGGGTCCCACGACCCCTTCGAGAAATTATTTTCCAATAATTTTTACACATTATAACTTTACGTATACTGGCCTTCACCAATATCACAGACTCAAGGGGTCAAATAAGTCGAGGGCTTACAAAGTAAGCAGTGACACCCTCCGATGTCATTTCGGGACTATTTCGACATCATTTGGGGTACCTTCCGGTATCAATTCTAGATGGTTTTCGGGATGCGTCCGGGATCCCGTCGGAGTCATTTCGGAATTTTTTCTCGACTAATACAGGATCATTTGGGGACCCTATCGGCATCATTTCTGGATGGTTTTCGGAATACGTCCGCGATCCCGTCAGGGTCATTTCGGGACTATTTCGGGATAATTTGGGGTACCTGCCGGCATCATTTCTGGATGGTTTTCGGTATCCGTCCGGGATCCCGTCGGTGTCATTTCGGGACCATTTGGGGTCCATTCCGGCATCATTTCTGGATGGTTTTCGGGATCCGTCCGGGATCCTGTCGGGGTCATTTTGGGACTTTTGCCGGATCATTTGGGGTCTCTTCCGGCATCATTTCTGGATGGCTTTCGGGATCCGTCCGGGATCCTGTCGGGGTCATTTTGGGACTTTTGCGGGATCATTTGGGGTCTCTTCGGGCATCATTTCTGGATCGTTTTCGGGATCCGTCCGAGATCCCGTCGGGTTTATTTTTTTACTTTTTCGGGAAAATGTCAGGGAATTTCGAGACTGTTCTTGGATCATTTGGGGATCCTTCAGGGATAATTTCTGGATGGTTTTCGGGATCCCGTCGGGAATCCCGTCAGGATCATTTCGGAACTATAAGGGGATCATTTCACCTTCCAGCATCATTTCTGTATACTTTTGGGGATCCGTCCGGGATCCCGACGGGGTCATTTCTGGCCTATTTCGGGATCATTTTGGGGTACCAACCGGCATCATTTCTGGATGATCCGGAATCCGTCCGGGATCCGATCGGGGGAATTTCGGGAATTTTTCGGGATCATTTGGGGACCCTTCCGGCATCATTTCTGGATCGTTTTCGGGATCCGTCCGAGATCCCGTCGGGTTTATTTTTTTACTTTTTCGGGAAAATGTCAGGGAATTTCGAGACTGTTCTTGGATCATTTGGGGATCCTTCAGGGATAATTTCTGGATGGTTTTCGGGATCCCGTCGGGGTAATTTCGGGACTTCCACGACTATTTCGGGGTCAGTTGCCCTTAAAGATCATTTCTGGGTGGTTTTAGGGATCCGTCCGGGATCACGTCAGGGTTATTTCGCGCCTTTTCGGGACTATTTCGGGTTCATTTTGGTAGCCTTCCGGGATAATTTCTCTATGATTTTCGGGATCTGTTCGGGATCCCTTCGTAGTTTTTTCGCGACTTTATCTGGGATAAATTGCGGACCCTTTAGAGATTAATTCTGGATGGTTTTTCGGTATCGGTCTGGGATCCCCTCAAGGTCATTTCGGGACTTTTTCGTGACTATTTCGGAATCATTTTGGGACCCCTCCGGCATAATTTCTGGGTGATTTTCGGGATCTGTCCGGGATCCCGACGGAGTTTTTTCGGGACTTTTTCCGGACTATTTCTGGATTATTTGCGGACGTTTCAGAGCTCAGTTCTGGATGATTTTCGGGATCTGTCCGGGATCCCGTCGGAGTTATTTCGGGGTAATTTTGGGACCCTTCCAGGATAATTTCTTCATGATTTTCGGGATGGGTCTGAGTTTTTCGTGACTTTCGGGACTATTTCGGGATCATTTGCGGAACCTTCAGAGATCAATTCTGGATGGTTTGTGGACTTTTCCGGGATCATTTGGGGATCCCTCCAGAGTCATTTCTGGATGGTTTTCGGGATCCCGTCAGGGTCATTTCGAGCCTTTTTCGTGACTACTATTTCGGAATCATTTTGGGACTCCTCCGGGATAATTTGTGGGCGATTTTCGGGATTTGTCCGGGATCCCGTCAGAGTTTTTTCGGGACTTTTTCGGACTATATCGGGATCATTTGCGGACCGTTCAGGAATCAAATCTGGATGGTTTTCAGGATCCGTCCGGGATCCCGTCAGGGTCATTTCGGGACTTTTCGTGACTACTTCGGGATTATTATGGGACCCTTCCGGCATCATTTCTGGATAGTTTTCGAGATTTGTCCAGGATCCCGTCGGCATCATTTCGTGACTATTTGGTGTCATTTAGGGACACTTCCGGGATCATTTTAGGTCTCTTCGAAACCGGTAATTCAGCACACATGGCCGTGGATTTACGGCAAATTATTCGTAATTAAAATTCGGTATGTTTTATCTTTAATATATCACAGCTTTTTCGTTCTATTTTTAAATGAATCATGTAACGAACTATTACAACTATAATTACAATTTTTGTAATATTTTAACCAACTAAATACCCGAAAAAGCAACACTGCTTTTATTTAAAAACTTCTTTTTGGTTTTAGCTAATTGTAGTTTCACTCCTTTGTTCTATGAGTAGTAATTCTTTCACCCCTGTCATATCAATTAATTTAACTTAGAAACAAAATGTATTTTTTTTAATTCGAAAAAAGTGTATTGTACTATTCATGTAAGCGTGACCATCAGCTAAGTTAGTTCTTTTTTTTTTACTGTATTAAAAAATAAAATACATTGACAGAAAAAATTTTTAAACAGACAACTTGATAAGCAGGCTAACGTGAATAGCACATATATTTTATTTTCTCCTTGCGGACTGGGCCGCGGGTAAAGGCTAGTATATATTATAAATGGGAAAGTTTGGATGTTAAGATGTTTGGATGTTTGGATGTTTGGATGTTTGGATGTTTGTCCAGACGTTTGTCTTTGTGACTCAATAACGCAAGAACGGCTGGACCGATTTGGATGAAATTTTGCACGCATATAGCCAATAGTCTAGAAGGATCTACTAGCTATATATTTTTCAAAAGGGGCGTGGTCCCCGCCCCCTAGGAACAGTTATAATTTAATTATTATATTTTTTCGTCTTTGCGACTGAATCACGCCAGAATGGCTACACGGATTTTGATGAAATTTGGGACACAGACAGTAGTCTACTAGCGAAATTTTTTTCGAACATGGAAAGAGGGGTGGGGGTCCCACGACCCCTTCGAGAAATTATTTTTCATAATTTTTACACATTATAACTTTACTTATACTGGCCTTCACCAATATCACAGACTCAAGGGGTCAAATAAGTCGAGGGCTTACAAAGTAAGCAGTGACACCCTCCGCCCGCCCCCCTTTATCCCCCTCTGCTGTAAAATCCATAAATTGTTATAATTCAATCTAAATTTTCTCCTAAATCAATAGTTTTTGGTATCTGGTACATACAGAACGAGATCTAGACAATTTTGGAGGAACGATCAGTGGTCCTCTCCTCTACTCCCGCCATCCGCCCTCCATCAATTGTTTTTATTAGCACGCTTTTATTAGCTTTACCTGTATGTTTCTATCTAACTTTTTATTCGCTCCAATGCGCCTGCTGCCTTATTAACATGGTTTTATAATTAGCTTCACCTTATTTGTAATCCCGTAAGGGTCATATCGAGACCCTTCCGGGATCATTTCTGGATGGTTTTCGGGATCGGTCCGGGATTACGCCGGGGTAATTTCGGGACTTTTTCGGGACTATTTCGGGATCATTTTGGGACCCTTCCGGGATCATTTCTGTATAGTTTACGGGATCCGTCCGGGATCCCGTCGGGGTTATTTTGGAACATTTTCGGGACTATTCCGGAATCATTTCGGGACTATTTCGCGATCATTTGGGGACCCTTCCGGCATCATTTCTGGATGGTTTTCGGGATCCGTGCGGGATCTCGTCGGGGTCATATGGGGACTTTTTCGGGATCATTTGGGGGCTCTTCCGGCATCATTTCTGGATGGTTTTCGGGATCCGTCCGGGATATCGTCGGGGTCATTTGGGGCCTTTTTCGGGATCATTTGGGGGCTCTTCCGGCATCATTTCTGGATGGTTTTCGGGATCCGTCCGGGATCTCGTCGGGGTCATTTGGGGACTTTTTCGGGATCATTTTGGGGTTCATCCGGCATCATTTCTGGATGGTTTTCGGGATCCGTCCGGGATCTCGTCGGGGTCATTTGGGGACTTTTTCGGGATCATTTTGGGGCTCATCCGGCATCATTTCTGGATGGTTTTCGGGATCCGTCCGGGATCCCGTCGGGGTCATTTCGGGACTTTTTCGCGACTAATACGGGATCATTTGATAACCCTTTCGGCATCATTTCTGGATGGTTTTCGGGATCCGTCCGGGATCCCATCTGGGTCATTTCCGGACTATTTCGGGATCATTTTGGGATCCTTCCGGAATCATTTCTGTATGGTTTTCGCGATCCGTCGTTGATTCCCTCGGAGCCATTTCGGTACCTTTTCTGGAGTATGTCGGGGTCATTTGGGGACTTTTTCGGGATCATTTGGGGGCTCTTCCGGCATCATTTCTGGATGGTTTTCGGGATCCGTCCGGGATATCGTCGGGGTCATTTGGGGCCTTTTTCGGGATCATTTGGTGCTCTTCCGGCATCATTTCTGGATGGTTTTCGGGATCCGTCCGGGATCTCGTCGGGGTCATTTGGGGACTTTTTCGGGATCATTTTGGGGCTCATCCGGCATCATTTCTGGATGGTTTTCGGGATCCGTCCGGGATCCCGTCGGGGTCATTTCGGGACTTTTTCGCGACTAATACGGGATCATTTGATAACCCTTTCGGCATCATTTCTGGATGGTTTTCGGGATCCGTCCGGGATCCCATCTGGGTCATTTCCTGACTATTTCGGGATCATTTTAGGATCCTTCCGGAATCATTTCTGTATGGTTTTCGCGATCCGTCGTTGATTCCCTCGGAGCCATTTCGGTACCTTTTCTGGAGTATGTCGGGGTCATTTGGGGACTTTTTCGGGATCATTTGGGGCTCTTCCGGCATCATTTCTGGATGGTTTTCGGGATCCGTGCGGGATCTCGTCGGGGTCATTTGGGGACTTTTTCGGGATCATTTGGGGGCTTCTCCGGCATCATTTCTGGATGGTTTTCGGGATCCGTCCGGGATATCGTCGGGGTCATTTGGGGACTTTTTCGGGATCATTTGGGGGCTCTTCCGGCATCATTTCTGGAAGGTTTTCGGGATCCGTCCGGGATCCCATCAGGGTAATTTCGGGACTATTAGGGGATCATTTGTGGACCTTTCCGGCATCTTTTCTGGATAATTTTCGGTATCCGTCCGGGATGCCGACGAAGTCATTTCGGGATTATTTCGGGATCATTTGGGATACCTACCGGCATCATTTCTGGATGGTTTTTGGGATTCGTCCGGGATCCCGTCAGGGTAATTTCTGGACTTTTCCGAGACTATTTCGGGATCATTTTGGGACCTTCCCAAGATCATTTCTAGATGGATTTCGGGATTTGTCCGGGATGCCCTCAGGGTCATTTTGGGACTATTAGGTGAGCATTTGAGGACCGTTCCGGCATCACTTCTGGATGGTTTTCGGTATCCGTTCAGATTCCCGTCGGAATAATTGCGGGACTTTTTCGGGATCATTGGGGTCCCTTCCGACATCATTTCTGGATGGTTTTTGGGATTCGTCCGGCATACCGTCGGGGTCATTTCGGGACTTTTTCTCGACTAATACGGGATCATTTGCGGGCCCTTTCGGTATCATTTCTGGATAGTTGTCGGGATCCGTTCGGGATCCCGTCAGGGTCTTTTCCGAACTATTGGGAGATCATTTGAGGACCTTTCCGGCATCATTTCTGGTTAGTTTTCGGGATCCTTTCCGGGTCCCATCAGGGTCATTTCGGGACTTTTTCGGCATCATTTAAGATTGGTTTTCAGGATTCGTCCGGGATCCTTCAGGGTAATTTCTGGACTTTTCCCAGACTATTTCGGGATAATTTTGGGACCCTCCCAAGATCATTTCTCGATGGTTTTTGGGATTCGTCCGGCATCCCGTCGGGTTCTTTTCCGGACTTTTTCTCGACTAATACGGGATCATTCGCGGGCCCTTTCGGCATCATTTCTAGATAGTTGTCGGGATCCGTTCGGGATCCCGTCAGGGTCTTTTCGGAACTATTAGGTGATCATTTGAGGACATTTCCGGCATCATTTCTGGATAGTTTTCGGGATCCTTTCGGGGTCCAGTCAGGGTCATTTCGGGACTTTTTCGGGATCATTTAGAGATGGCTTTCAGGATTCGTCCGGGAACCCGTCATGGTAATTTCTGAACTTTTCCTAGACTATTTCGGGATAATTTTGGGACCTTCCCAAGATGATTTCTGGATAGATTTTGGGATCAGTCCGGGATGCCGTCAGGGTCACTTTGGTATTAGGTGATCATTTGAGGACCTTTCCGGCATCACTTCTGGATGGTTTTCGGTATCCGATCAGGATCCCCTCGGAATCATTGTGGGACTTTTTCGGGATCATTTGGGGTCCCTCCCAAGATCATTTCTGGATGGATTTCGGGATCTGTCCGGAATCCCGTCAGGGTCATTTAGGGGTGCGTTCGAGATCCCGTCAGGGTCATTTCGGGACTTCTTCGGGACTATATCGGGATTATTTCTGGATGGTTTATGGGATCCGTCCATGACCCCTTAAGGGTCATTTAGGGACTATTAGGTGATCATTTGAGGACCTTTCCGGCATCACTTCTGTATGATTTTCGGTATCCGTTCGGGATCCCGTCGGAATCAATGCGGGACTTTTACGGAATCATTTGGGATTCCTTCCGGCATCATTTATGGATGGTTTTCGGAATCCGTCCGGGATCCCGTCAGGGTCATTTCGGGATTATTAGGAGGATTATTTGAGGACCGTCAGGGTCATTTCGGGATTGTTAGAGGGATTATTTGAGGACCTTTCCGGCATCATTTCTGGATAGTTTTCGGGATCTGTACGGGAACCCATCGGGGTAATTTCGGAACTTTTTCGGGACTATTTCGTGATAATTTGGGAACCCTTTAGGGGTCATTTCAAGACTTTTTCTGTATTATTTCGGGATCATTTGGGGACCCTTCTGGCATCATTTCTTGATGGTTTGCCGGGTCCATCAGGGTCATTTCGAGACAATTTTGGGATTATATGGGGACCCTTCCGAGGTCTTTTCTGGATAGTCCGTGATGCCGTAGGAGTAATTTTGAGATATTTTTGTTACTTTTTCGGGATAGTTTTGGGCCCTTCCGGGATCATTCCTGTATGGTTTTCGCGATCCGTCGTGGATCCCCTCGGGGTCATTTCGGAACTTTTCTGGAGTATGTCAGGATAATTTAGGAACCCTTCCTGGATATTTTCCGGATGGTTTTTGAGATCCGTCCGGGAGCCCGTCAGGGTCATTTCGGAACTTTTCCGGGACTATTTCGGGATCATTTTGGTACCCTTCACGTATCAATTCTGTGTGGTTCTCTGGATAAGTCTAGAATTGTGTCGTCGTCATTTCGGGTTTTTTGGGACTATTCCGGGAACTTTTGGAGACCCTTCCGCGGAATTTCTGGACGGTTTTCGGGATCCGTCCGCGATATCGTCGGGGTCATTTCGTGGCTTTCTCTGGATAATTTCGTGATCATTTGGGGATCATATCAGGTTATTAGCACATTTAGATTTTTTTTTTTACTAAATTACAAAAATAAAATACATTAGACAAAAATAATTTTTAAACAGATAAATTGATAAGCAGGCTAACGTGAATAGCCCATATATTTCATTTTCTCCTTGCGGACGGGGCCGCGGGTAAAGGCTAGTTAAGTTCATATATCAAAAAATTTGTATGGGAAGTATAAACGCTTAATAAGCTTTTTGTATTTGTCCTAAATAAAATTTGAATTTTAGCAGGCACTTTCAATCAAAAATTTACACAAGCTATAATTGATCGAGGCGGCCGCCGCACAGTGGAACGAAATTGAAAATTTGGGATTTAGGACTTCAAATGTACATTTTCGTATTCTGTGATCATTTTCCATAATTTATTGTTATATAACATTTTTCGTAAAACCTAATTTAAAAAAGTTATGACACTTTTAGTAACCGGGTTTCATATCGACATACCCTAACCAGCATATGTGTACATCTAAGTATTTTTTCCAATTTCCAGCAATTTTGGCTTCAATAAAATAATTTTTACTATTCAGACTGGTTTATTGGTAGACGTGGTAAAGCAAGGGCGCGGCACACGAAAGATGGAAATACCGCTAGACGATTTTTCGTTGATATTAAAACTACCGCCTCTATAACTGGTGTTAGTGAAAATCTCATTCAAAGATTCTCTATAATATTACGGGCGCTTTCATGTGGGTGTCCAATAAATGTACAAAAGTTCAACATGTACGCCAGAGAAACCATTCGAGTTTACGTCGAACTATATGAATGGTATTGGCGGCCACCGTGGTGTGATGGTAGCGTGCTCCGCCTATCACACCGTATGCCTCGGGTTCAACTCCCGGGCAAAGCAACATCAAAATTTTAGAAATAAGGTTTTTCAATTAGAAGAAAATTTTTCTAAGCGGGGTCGCCCCTCGGCAGTGTTTGGCAAGCGCTCCGGGTGTATTTCTGACATGAAAAGCTCTCAGTGAAAACTCATCTGCCTTGCAGATGCCGTTCGGAGTCGGCATAAAACATGTAGGTCCCGTCCGGCAAATTTGTAGGGAAAATCAAGAGGAGCACGACGCAAATTGGAAGAGAAGCTCGGCCTTAGATCTCTTCGGAGGTTATCGCGCCTTACATTTATTTTTTTTATATGAATGGTATTACATGCCTTCAAGTGTACATAAAATTTTAGTACACTGAGCTTCAATAATAGAGCCTTTTGGTTCCATTGCTATCGGAAAGTTGTCCGAAGAAGCCGCTGAATCCAGAAATAAAGATTTGAGAGCATATCGTCGAGACCATGCAAGAAAAATTAGCCGCAAAGCCACAAATGAGGACATTTTAAATAATTTGTTAGTGACTTCTGACCCATTTATTTCATCGAGGAGATCGAAATTACCTAGTAAGCACGAGGAATATCCGAAGAAGTGAAATCTCTACTACTCCTACCGCAAAACCTCGACTATGATGCAGAAAACTAAATATTTTAGTTTCTCAATTTTAATTGGGTACGAATATACATACTACATATGAAACACAACATTTACTTAAAATAATAAAAATTGTTTTTTTAGTATTTTTTTTGGTCATATACCTATGTATATGTATATTTGGAGATTTCTTTAATTACTCTTTTGGTACTAACGAACAAGCTGGAATAGCTAAATTTTTCATTTGAACCTTGTTTGGATTGTTAAATGCAAATTCAACATAAAAAATTAAATGCATAATATTGATTATCAAATATTTTTGTTTTTAAATATTACCCATTATTAAAAAGTGATTCGCAATACTAAAAAAAAAAACAAAAAAAAAACCCTAATTGTATAAATAAATTAATGAAGTTTTGAGGAAATGTGAGGAAACTGAGTTAACGGTAAAAATGTGATTTTTCCCATACATACAATTTTTTTATTTACTATAACTTTTTTGTTTAAGACTTTATGAAAAAATACTCATATATAAAAATGTCATGTAATGAGAATTAAGACCGATCCCCATCAAAGTTTTTGTGTTATTAACTAATATTTTTTTCTTTTCCCTAAGTCCACTGAAAGCCAAATCCAGCCCACTGTGCAGCGGCCGCCTCGATCAATTATAACTTGTGTAAATTTTTGGCTGAAAGTGCCTGCTAAAATTCAAATTTTATTTAGGACAAATAAAATTATACCTTCCTATACAAATTTTTTGATATATGAACCTAATGAGCATATTTAATTAATAAATATAATGGAAAGTTTTAATTAGTTAAACAAACATATTCAAATTTACGCATGTACCAGCGAAATGAATTGAACGCGGCTTTGACGGCAAAACATTTTGCTTTACTTTTTCAAAAGAAAATTTCCTAGTAGATAATTGCTTGTTTATATATACATATGTATGTATATTTGCACAGTTGAATTGTGTTATCAAGTTGATATGTGTACAATGACTGTATTTTCAATGAAGTTTTATCTGTTTCCAAACTGCTAATAGTTTCTATTGTATACTGCCAAAAAACTAGTGCGCTAAATTCTGAGCAACAACACTGCTCGAACTTACGTGGCCCAATAAATCGCAAAACATTCGCAGACGCAGAGATAAGCACACAGTGAAACAGAAAGAAAGATTCACTGGTTTTCTTAAAAATGTAGGGTCAAATACTCCCCTGAAATACCTTTTTCTGAAATAATCCCGAAATAGGTATGACAACAAAGAAAAATCGGCGATAGCTAAAAATTGTTTGGAACCAGTCCTTCCGATATGATTCCCGAATCAGCATGAAGTGTTTTTGAAAACCATCTTGAAACAATATAGAAATTGTCCTCAAAAAACTCGACGATATTATTACGAAAGCAATCTAGAAACGTACCCGAAACAGCTCCGAAAAGATCTCGAACACAGTCTCTAAACGGTCCCGTGATGGTCTTAGAAAATCTTGAAATAATCCCGAAAATATTCTTCAAATAATCCCGAATCGGTCCCTAATCTAAAAACAGTCCTGAAACGATTCCGAACACAATTCCGAAATAATCCTGACGTATGCTTGAAGTAGTCCCGAAAAGATTCCATACGCGGTTTCGTACTGGCCCAAATATTTCCGATTTCATCGTGAAAAATATCCCGAACTGTCTTGTTATAATCTCGGGAGTACCGAAATGGTCCCACAATGATGCCGAAATTGTGCTGTAAGTAACCAGAATACACAACATTTTAGACTAACATCTATATAAAACTTGAACCGTGCATGCATACATATATTATAAATGTGAAATTTAGGATGTTCGATGTTTGAATGAACCAAAGTAATAACGACTTAGGAAAACGGTTCATATAAGTGGAGCGTACGTTACATGTATTGGAAAGTTGACAGAAAAGGAGTCCACTTATCAATATATAGTCAATTAATTGCGCTCCACCTTTATATTTTTATTTCTCGTAAATATTTTCACAATTTCTCTCTCAAAAGTTTAAAATCAAAGTTCAGCAAGAATATGTCTTTATGTAAGTATAAATTTTGCGCTGATTTTGTCCATTTATATAAAGGAAATACCTAAAATTTTTTTAATATGTTTTTATTTTATTTTATTTCCTTTATATTAGGTCCGTTGAATGTTTGTACGCATTTTCAGTACGCAATCGATTTTTAAGTAACTTCTCCTTAAGCTACAAACCTGAAACTTCACATAGAGCTGACTAGGTAACAAAGGGAAAAAATTTTTGTTAGGTCGCGCACGGATCGCAATAATTAGATGAGAATTTGGAAATTTCAAACCGGCTTTTAAGTAACTTCTCGATGAGCTAGAAAATTGAAATTTCAAATTTAATTCAGGGGCCGATACCGAATATGCGCTGTTATTTATTTCTATATTTTCTCTATTTATAATATGAAATTGCGCATTCGTATAGGATAAAAGGCAGCGTAGAACGGCAAAGAGGATCGCGACAAGGTGGCGTGAATCCATTTCACTTTAAGAACTTTTGCATCACTTTACAAGTATAAGGTACACCGAGATTAATTTTGTGGGCGCTATTATATCTAATTGAGCAAAGTAGTAGTAGTAGTACACTTAGATAAAAACGCCGTTCTAAAATCCAGCACCACCGGACTCAATTCAAGCTTTTCATGTTCTTACTTGTTTGCTCTTGAAAAATTAATGACCAGTTCTTAAAACAACAACCTTGTTCTTGAACTGACACCATTTTCTTGAAAAGAGAACTTGTGGTCACGTTTGCCACACCACTTTTCATTTGGGACCAAGAAAAGGACCAAATTTTAGTTTTATTCTATTAGTATACAAACAATTGTCAAATTACTAGAGTGTCGTATTGTTTGTAAAAAGCAAAAATTTTAGGACATATCCGTGGTTTCCTATATGAAATTTTAATAAAGGAGACACTGGGCCTAAATTCAAACTGCACAAACAAAAATAAAGTGTACGTTTAGGTATTACATCTTCAAATTTCTAGGATAAGTCTATGTCTTTCTCCGACCAAACGTTGTGAACCTAGTTTAACTTGATTACAATGAAATAAAATGTATAGCGCAGTTAGGTTTTAGTAAGGAACGGTGAAAAAATTTGCGTTGTGGCAAACTCAGTAAATCGTAAATGAAACTAAGCAATTGTGTTAATGCTATTTTTATAGATGCTTAGTTTTCCTCTAACAGTTTAAACTTCATACCAGAACCTAGATTCAGTAAGTGTGAGTTTTGAACTCAGACTAAAAATCAAGCGTCTTAAAAGTTTCAACTGTGTAATAACTGAACCGGATTACATGTAATTAGGTACGAGAAACTAGATAACAGTGTTGTGATTGAAGTTCATGGGGTTTTGCAAGCACCTACGGGAATAATTTTACACAAAACACTTCTTCCGAAATCAAATCTCTTGCATTTGCTTCAAAAGATGACTACAAAAATAAATTTTTTAATCGGAATTCGTTCCACATTAATAAAGCTATCACTTTCAAAAAGTATTTCTGCCTTACTTCCAGTTAAAATATTTCTTGGCACAAGTACCAAGTTTTCAGTGGCTTTACACCACAATAGTCCTGGAATTCCTTGAACTCACTGAGCTGCTTTGAACAGGCCGAGAAAGACTTAAACATCGACGTTCCAAACGAAGAGTAACGATTTCAAAATTTTTGCATAGAATTTTTTTGTTAAAAATTTGAAATGTATTACTGTTTGTTTGGAATAAATTAGTTTCATTCTTTTAATTAGTTTTCAGTTCATTCTCATATTTCTTAGAGACACACGTTTATTTGAGATATATTCTTTTGGTCGCCTAGTCACAAAAATATATGACGAAAAGTTGTTGATAACCGATCGTATGTAACCACTACAACATGTTTTTTCTGATAAGTCCATTGTTTCATCAAAAATAAATGACAATGTGTTTGCCCGAACATTCAACGCTTCTCTTTTTAATGCCTCGCATAATTATCTCCCAGGGGAAATGTCATTGTTCTGCTAAATTTTGTTGACTGAGCAATTTTCGTGGTAAGAATTCCATTGAAGTAAATTGAAAATTATATGTGGGATAATACTTGTATGGCAAATTTTATGACCAGTATTTTGAATTTTTGTTTCAGTGAAAAAGAAATAAAAGTAACAAAACCGTGCCGAAAAAGGACCAAAATTAGAAAAAGGGACCAGCGGACCAAATAGAGTTTGTTTGAGAACTTACTTGATGGTTGTCCACTCTTGATGGTTGTCCACTCCTGTGAGGAGATAATTCCCTTGAGGGTTATCCTTGAGTTAAAGAAAAAAAACGATGATTTCCAGATAGTGTGGTTCACTACCACTTTCAATGAACAAACTTTATTAATAACTAAAATTAGTGATAAGACAAAATGAGATCTTATTCGATATATCTAGCAATAAAAATCGATAAAATATCAGCACCAATCAGGTGCAGACCCAGTCGGACAGTTGGTGTCACAATCTGCGGACGATCCGTTGACTTCGGTGTGCAATCTGCAAACATAGTTAACAATCTCAAACATCCTGCCCGGCCGAGCGGGTACGTTCAGGATGATCCACAAGTCGGCACAACTTCTGAATTGGTCGCGTACATTCTCCCATTGCATGTTTGATGGTAACCACTCGTACCAACCCGTCCTTGCACGGATGTAGCTTAATTACTCTACCGAGTCGCCAATGAGTAGCGGGTAGATTCTCATGTCGAATAATGACAATATCACCTACTTGGACATTGTTTCTAGCCCCTTGCCATTTTGAACGAGTCTGCAGAGTAGACAGATACTCATCGTGCCAGTGCTTCCAGAAATGTTGTTGCATTTGTCGTAGCTAGCGCCAGTACGATAATCGGTTAGCAGGTATCTCGCCAATTGGTTTTTCTGGCACTGCCATAATTGATCTACCGATTAGGAAGTCCGCTGGTGATAATGCCATCTTGTCGTCGAGCGTATCGTGTAATGCAACAAGGGGCCTGGAATTAAGACATGCTTCCACATGCACCAAGAGTGTATGCAGTCGAGTGCGTTCCCACTATACGCAGGATGTGTTTCTGTGCGGATTTTACCGCAGCCTCCCAGAGTCCCCCATGATGGGGTGCTCCAGGTGGTATGAAATGCCACCGAGTGCCCTTGTTCGCCAAACTCTGTTTAGTATACTCGCCTAGCCATGCTTGCAGGTCCTCTGACATCATGCGATTTGCGCCTGCGAAACCCATGCCATTATCACTGTATAGATCGGAGCATGGGCCACGTCTATTCACGAAACGGGTATAAATGTTGATAAATGCTTCAGCTGAAAGATCTTCTGCAAGCTCGATGTGCACTGCCTTGGTGGACATACATACAAAGATTCCAGCATAAGTATTCTTGACCGTGCGGACAGATTTCGAACCAATCCGAATATTAAATGTGCCGCAGTAGTCCACACCGGATATCGAAAAGGGTGGTGCGGAGATAACGCGTTGCTTTGGCAAAGACGCCATTCGTTGAGTAACCATTTTATGCTTATGGCGTCTGCAAACTGTGCATGCATGAACATATTGCTTAACCAAACTTCGCCCGCTTAGAATCCAATATTTTTGACGAAGAGTGTGTAGCATGAGTTGGATACCTCCATGCAACGTGTCCCGATGAACTTGCTGTACGATAAGTTTAGTTAAGGAGCTTTCCCTTGGAAGTATGATAGGATGTCGTTTTCCCTGCTCAACAGTTGCATTGTCTAATCGGCCAGCCACCCGAAGAATGTTGAATGTAGAAACATCAATAAATGGAGCCAAAGTGAGAAGCCTACTTGATGAAGGAATATCTCGGCCCTTTAGGAGCGATGCAATTTCCGGTTGGAAGAACCTGTATTGCTCTGCGTATATATGCCAGTAGAGCGCAGAGTCAATCTCGGATGCGGATACGTTGGAGGTGGACCGATAGCTCCAATTACCTTTCTTCATTCTCATGATGTATGCTGTTGTGCGTAGTAGCTTTCCAAGATAACTGAATCGGTCTAGCAAGTCTATGACCATTGTGTCCTCCCCCTTGGTATATTGAGTTTGCAATGTAAAACCCATAGTAGTATGCACTATAGTTGATTTGACCGGTCTGAATTCAGCTTCCATTTGGACAATCTCCTCCGGTGCCAAATAATGTATTCTATCGATTGGGTAAGCATCTAATGCGGGACCCTGCCACCATAGTTGATGCTTAATCAAGGCCGACGCAGGAATACCTCGGCTTGCCACATCGGCTGGATTTAATGTAGAGGGAATGTGCTGCCAATTTTCTACCCTTGTGATTCGCTGAATCAGGCCAACTCGATTTACCACATACTGTTGCAACTGTGACGTATTTTTATGCAGCCAATGTAGGACAATATTCGAATCGGACCATAACTTATACGGTAGATGCTGTAATCGTAAACTTGCCTTGATCTCATTAAGTAGCGTAGCCAATAGGTGTGCGGCACACAACTCCAGTCGTGGAATAGTGATGTGATGTAAGGGTGCCACTCGTGTTTTCGCTGCAATCATCCGGTTCACGACCTTCCCGTCAGCGTTTTTCGTTCCCAAGTAGAGAACGGCCGCATATGCGTTTAAACTCGCATCACAAAATCCATACAGATATGACGTTTCAGGGGGCTGTGTGCCAAGCCATCGGGGTATTCGTAACTCTTGCAGTGGCTTCAGATGGTTACGGAAGGTTAGCCAATCATGTAGTAACTCCGATGAAAGGGGTGAATCCCACTCTAATCTCGCTTGCCATAATTTTTGTACAAACAGTTTTGCGAGAAGAAGTACGGGATACAACATTCCAGTTGGATCATATAATCTTGCCGCATCACTAAGCGCCTGTCGTTTCGTTATGAGGACGGATTCGCTCAAGGCAACATGATAAAATAGCTCATCCGTGGAGGGATCCCACTGCAGACCAAGTATAGATGTCTCCGCCAACTACAAGTCTGGTTGAATTGTATCTAAGGTGCCAATCAGTTTACCTAAGACCTCAACGCAATTTGATCTCCACTTTCGTAGGTGAAAATGGCCCTCCCTTAAAACTGTGGTGACATCAGTAGCCAATTCGATCGCCTCTTCTGGTGTAGCGACACTAACAAGGTAATCATCTATATAAAAGTTGTGTATAATGGTGTCAAGAGCCCGTGTGGCTCTTTCTGAAGGTAAAATTTTGGAGATGTTGTCTCTTCCACATTGCTGCATAGCGCGAACTGCTAAATAGGGACCACTCCGTGTGCCATATGTCACAGTAGCCAGTTGGTAAGTGTGAATAGGTTGGGAAGGGTTCTCGCGCCAGAAAATCTGTTGCCATTGTCTGTGCCGCGCGTCCATCCTTACCTGCCGGAACATCTTTTCGACATCTGCAGTCAATGCGATGCGATATAACCTAAATCGATGTATCAAGGCGGTGAGAGAGTCTTGTATGGTTGGGCCCGCCAGCTGCGTATCATTCAGCGACACACCATTCGATGATTTGGCGGACGCATTGAACACAACTCGAAATTTCGACAAAACCGCGTGATGCGGAATGTAATAGGCCTGTGAGGGGTCACCTGATGGTTCGGAAATAGGGACCATATGCCCCAGCTCTTCATATTCTCGCATAAATGCCACATAATTCGTCCTCAATTCCGGATTTAAAGCCAATTTGCGTTCCAGTTGATGGAATTGTCGAAGAGCCATTGTGGCGGAATTTCCTAGGGTAGGTGCATCGGGACGGAAGGGTATTTGTACCACATAGCGGCCATCACGGGAGCGCCGGCAAGTCTTACTGAATATTTCTTCGCAGGTGCCAAGGCCAGCCAAGTTCGTGCCATTACCGTTGTTCCCCAGCTCAGTCTCGAATAGTGTACGTAGCAGCGAATCGAGACTCACATCTTCCTCAGTGGTTCGAAGTGGCCTAGCTTGAAGTGGGGTACTGGGAGTAGTTGTCCCCTCAGCTGGTCCGAAGACAACCCAGCCTAGTTGGGTTTGTTGTGCAACGGGATCGTTAATGCCACCACGGCAAATGCCATCTTCTATTAATTGGCCCCAAATATCGGAACCGAGCAATGCGTCGATGCGACTAGTAGATCCGAATTCAGGATCAGCCAAAGCCAGGTCTCGTAAGTGTTGCCAGCAATGGTCAGTTATGGGAGCGACAGGGGTAGGTGTTGTGATAGAATCGAGAATATAAAAGTTAACAGGGAGAGTAAAGCCAGGGTTGGTACAGGAGACGATGTGGATAACTACCATGCCTCTTACCTGCGAGTATACTGTGCCACCTATACCTTCGACTCGTAATGTGCACTTCTGCCTCGGAAGAGACAAACTATTAAAGAGCCGTGACGTTATAAAACTAACCTGTGATCCAGGGTCACAGAGCAACCGACAAGAATGTGAGCCACCAAAGCCATCTATGATATGTACGCGCGCAGTCGCCAAGAGAATAATGCGGTTGCTGAGAAGGGTGAATGTCTTGACGTCACCATGTAGTCATTGATGAATTCGGGGAGGTGTAGGAGTAGTGCTTCCCGCTGCCATGGAGGAAGTTGGTGTCTTACTAGAGGTAACGGACCCGTTAGCTGATTGTGGATTGCGACACAGTAGTGTGTGATGGCGTCCGTTGCATACTCTACAGTTCGTGGAAGTGCAAGCCTTTGTTGCGTGGCCAGGTCTCAAGCAGTTGAAGCACAGATTGGAACCTTTCAATTTGTGGAACCTCTCCTGCACCGGTAAAGCCAAGAGTTGTGGGCAACGCCCGATCCGATGTGTATGTAAATTGCAATATTCACAGTTTCCTGGAGTCGTTGCGGCCAAATTCGATTTCACCAAACGTGATGTACGTGCTGCGTGTTCGCCTTGTGAATGTCGTTGAGGGCACGATGTACCCTTTATGCCAGTAATGGAATGCTTAATGGGCCATTGTAGAATATCAGCTGTTAGACTATGTGCTCGTTTCTCTATGAACTTGAGTAACTCATCCAGCCGAGGTATATCCTGTGTCGTGCGGCTCATACCCCAAGCCTGCTGTGTGCGAGTTGGAAGTTTTGAAACCACTATGGGAACCGCCAATGCATCCCATTGCTCGACTGGAACTTTCATCACCATAAGTGCCCGCAGCGATTCGCGCACAGTGTCGACCACAGATAGCAGGGCTGATGTGGACTCGGTTGAGATGGGCTCCAATCCGATAAATTGTGCAACATGAATATCAGCCAGTTGTCTCGGACTATCATAACGGTCCTTCATCGGCATCATGACTCTGGCCAAATCGTTCGAAATGAGATTGCAATGCAGTCTCTTCTTGAGCAATTTCGAAAGCATCACCACAATAATCCTCTGCGAGTATTCTATTTGCTATGCGATTTATTGCGGTAACTGCAGCAGTTTGTTTGTTTAATGAACCCATTTTGGCGCAAGTGGTAATAAAAAAAAAAAACCAAGTAAGCTTATGTCAGCGCAAATGTGTATTAAAGAAAAAAAATTGTACACCTAATGGGGCTTCCGTTAACTTCACCGTTCGTATAACGGTGGCTTGTATTGGTTGTTGTTGGTTATATATGCGATGAAAGCGGCTCACGCCACGCTAACCAAGATTATTCCGCCAGTTCCCGGGTTTCGGCACCAAAAAATGTTTGAGAACTACTTGATGGTTGTCCACTCTTGATGGTTGTCCACTCCTGTGAGGAGATAATTCCCTTGAGGGTTATCCTTGAGTTAAAGAAAAAAAACGATGATTTCCAGATAGTGTGGTTCACTACCACTTTCAATGAACAAACTTTATTAATAACTAAAATTAGTGATAAGACAAAATGAGATCTTATTCGATATATCTAGCAATAAAAATCGATAAAATATCAGCACCAATCAGGTGCAGACCCAGTCGGACAGTTGGTGTCACAATCTGCGGACGATCCGTTGACTTCGGTGTGCAATCTGCAAACATAGTTAACAATCTCAAACAGGGTTGGAAGAATGGACCAAGTTAAAAATGGACTGAAAGATTTTCAAATTAAAATTAATTTTCCTAATATCTCGATCCATGTGCCACCTAACAGAATTTTTTTGATAAAATATTGCATTGTCACCGGGTTCTGATTTACGGCTAAAGTTTCATATCTCCAGCTCACCGGGAAGTTGCTCAAAAATCGATTGCAAAATTCCCCTCCTTTTTCAAGGATTTGTAGTTATCTCACTTACAGCACGAACTAGCGGAATTTTGTTTTCTGTGAATTGTATTGTCACCATGCCTCGAACTGTGTGCCAAGTTTCAAGTCTCTAGCGCACCGGGAAGTTACTTAGATCGAGTGCAAGATTCCCTGCGTTTTTTTTACGGATTTTCAAGGATTTTCGTTTATCTCGATTCGTCTACCACCTGGCGGAATTTTGTTTTCCACGAATTGTAGTGCCATCGACTCGCACACTATGTGCTAAGTTTGAAGTCTCTGGATCACTGAGAAGTTAGTTAAAAGTCGGTAACAAAATTTCCACTTTAAAATAAATTTTCTGTATAGCTCGATCCGTGCGCCACCTAGCGGATTTTTTTTTTTTTTTTTGTTGATTGTAATGTCCCCCAGTTCTAAGTACCAAGTGTCTAGCTCAATACGAAGTTACCGAAAAAGACCTTTCCGTGGGTCAAAAATTCGTATGGAAATGAGGGGACAAACATGAAAGGGACTTAATATAAAGGTAGTAAAAAGAAATATTTTTCAATTAGAGAAAGACATGAAAAAATGCATATTATGCGTTTTTGTCATCTTTTGGATTTTAATAATAGTTTTTTTTGTTATTAATATTTTATATTAATCACAAACAAACTATTATTAATAAAAATAAATAACTGGGTACTAATGGATGAAATCACCTTTTCACTCCCCCGCAAAGATCAAGTACAAGCCGTTCTTGAATTGAAACCAAAAATGTTAAAACGACCACAAATCGTTCTCGAAGCGTGTGAACGAAAAATCTTAAATCAAGCCAAATTAGTGCTTGAAATGAGCACAGAAGTTTCACAAATCTATACCAAACTGGTCATAAAATACGAGCGTTATGCTTGGAAAAACTGTTCTTAAAACAAGCCCATCGGTGACCAGTTAAGAAAAAACGTACTTAACGTACTTTTGTCAATGAATGTTCTTAATTTTGAACTTGCTTCGTTCGTTCTAGAACGATTTTTTCTCTGAGTGTAGTATATATTTATTTTTTCCAAAAAAAAATCAGATACAGAGTATGACTTATGCCATTGCGTACATCGAAACACTTAAATAAATAAATAAAGTAAAGTAGATACTAGCGACAATAACAAAGTATGTTGTGCGTCGCACCACGTGTTATATAAAATACCAAAGAGCTACGAAAATTCATTTAATAAGAAGTCCCTAATTTTAAGGCTATCCGCGAGAAACTTGGCCAGAGCCTTGAAGTTAAATCCATTTAAACTGGCAATCACCTTGGCCATATCTAAAGTTCTTTCACCTAAGTAAAAGCAAGGAATGTTGTTATATATCGGACATGTGCCAGTGAAGTGAAAAACGTCTTCTGGCTATTCCAAGTTACATACTGTGCAAAGTGGAGACGATATGTTTTTATAGATTCTTGCGTTTAGATTCAGCAAACCTCCACGTGCCCGGAGAATCAGACTGGCTGCATATGCATTGTAATCATCAGTGAAATACGAACACTCGAACGCCACTAGGGCCGGGTAAAGGTCGTGGGTGTAGATTTCCGAGCCATTTCATGGAACCTATTTGTATTATACTCAGTTAAGCGTTCTACGAGCGAGGAAGTGAAGGTATGTATATTAGGTGATGGCGATTGCGTAATCAAAGGTAGATTTACGGAGTTAGCAAGTTCTTTCCTATGGCTTATCTAAGAAATCCCCAGGTTGGCAGTCTCCTCTGCTAAAATACGCGGAAGTCTGTCATGTGATAGGCTAAACCAACGAGCGATATACAGAATGTACAGGCGAAACGTGTGTAAATACAGGGGCAAGCCTGCAAGCCTGTTTCCAGATGCAACATGTAGTTTGGCGTATTAGAGGGAGGGAAAATCAGTTTATTTATTAAAAATCTAAGGAGTTTCTCAATTTGGTCGAACTCGCTGACCCCCCACATGCGCGCCGTAAAATATAATGGAGCTGGAAGCAGCTTCGAAGATGCGAGGGTTATTAATATAGCTCAGCCACGTTGTGTTAATAGCATTTTTAGCATCCACCAACTTTGAGTCCAAATGTTTATGAAAAGATAGTTTACAAGTAAGAAACGCACCAAAGTATTTGTATTCATTAACTACTTCAATAACCTCGCTACCGTAGATTCATTTCCATGAACCGGGGGCTCTACCATTTCCCCTAAATACCATGATTTTTGACATATTGAAGTTGACAGTTAGTGCCCATTGACTACAATAGTTGAGAAGGGAGTTTATAATTTCCTGTAGATGTTCAGGTGATACCGTAAGCAAGACCAGATTATCTGCGTACATAACCGCCTTCACATTAATGTTATTAACCTTGACACCCCCGCACAAATAGTTATTTAAGTCGCTTAAGTACAACGAGAATATAACCGGGCCTAAAAGGCAATAATTGAGCAATGTGAATAAAAAATAACCAAAACCCTTTAAGTCAAAATTTCATGAATTTTAAAAAACAACAATACATCTTAATTAAAGTCAAGGGTTCGCATTAAAAATCTTGTTTGTTTTCACTCGGTCCATTATAAATAAAATTTATAAATCTTATAAAATAAAGTCGCTAAATGTCGTCGTACGCACATCACTTAACACAGAATGTCCCGATTTTAAAACGGTTTTTTGCATTTGAAAGCCTGGCTACGTAGTATGGATATTTTCAATATAATTTGGAGATATATATTATAGGGGCGTGGCAAATTTCCAAAATGTAGTAAAAAATCATAAAATTTTTGTTTAGACAGCTATAACTCATAAACGGATGGATGGATTTGAAAAAATTCTACTTAGCAGTAAAACTGTGAAATACTTACCTTCGTTCTGCATCAAAGAAAATACTGGATTTCTGTTCTATATCAACCAAAATGTTTAAGCAAAAGTAATATTTTTACCAAAAAATGCGTGCGTGTGGTTGTTCGCTGTCAACTGTGAGCGCAAATTGCTTTTGAGTGAGGTATGATGCGGCACATACGTACATACCAAAGACTGATCGAAGCATAAAGATGTTGCACCCGCGAACTTCAGTGGAAAGCAGCGGAGCTTCACAAATTTCTAGTAGGTCACTTCCACCATACCAAAAACTTTAACACAATTTTTAACATAATTTAAGCACACAAATACACTGATTGGAGTTTTAGATAGTAAAAGTTAAAATTGTGAACACATTAGCTGAATAAAAAGTGTATAAATAATTATTAAATAACAAATACAGACAGTGGTAGTTTAACAAATTCTGCTGTGGTAAGTGGTGAGGTTTTGTGAAGCTTGCTCCACACTATTTTTCGTCCCTGCAACATGGTTTATTCTTCGATCAGTCTTTGTAGATACATTGCATTTGCTGCGTTATTTAACTTCGGGCGTACGTTTATAGGTATGTTTATAGGATGTACATATGTACGTATTTTCATATCGTATCAGCTTGACATATGTATGTACATATTTATGCGTGTTGCCAACTTAATGCAACATAAATGGTTAAGAATGCATACATCTCTTGAAAAATACTCTTTCGTTAAAAATATTTAACATTTCCTTAAAATTCTTAAACCAAAGTTTTATTTTTTGGTATTTTTGCTCGTATCACTATCACTACATAGTTTAAAACAAATTCGCTTTTTCTGTCCCTATGTCCGTTTGAATGCTTGAATCTTTAAAACTACGCAATAAATCCGTTGCGCTTTTTTTAGTAGATAGAGTGATTGAAGAGGAAGCGTTACATGTATAATAACATCCAATAAATAGTGGAGAAATACTGTTATTTTTGAAGTTTCTAATATGATGTACAGGGCCTACGAGTGGGGGAGGGGGAATGGGGGATTCCACTCGGGCCCAGGGTTTCTGAGGGGGGCCGCAATTTAGAGGCACTAAGACATTTTTTTTAATTCAGGAGAGTCTTTAGTTGTTCTAGTTGCAATTTTTAAGCCGAATTTGAAAAGCAACGAACATCTGCATTTTGTTTTAATATTATAGTGAAGTATGAAAAACATTCTGAAAAGTCCTCTTCCTTAAAATTTAAAAATAAATATTTCATTTGGCAGCTGGCTCAAAACGCTGTCTATAAATTTGTGGAAAACACGTGAGGAAAACTATATTAGATCAACGCAAGAGCCAAGTATTTTGATTATCGTTGATGCAACGCCTGATGCTAGTCATGTTGAACAGACTACGTTCTTTTTGCGCTACCTCCATTTCAATTCGAAAGCAACAAATTTTAAAATTCAAGAACGGGTTTTGGTTTTCGTGGATTGTAACTAGAGCTTACGATTTCTTCTCGAATACAAGCGAGATTTTTGAGTCCCGATAAATCGGAAACTCGACTACCCGCGAGGTTCTCATGTCTCGAAGTACTCATAAATCTTGCGAGTTTCTCGACATAAACTTAATCGCTGTATGGACAGTATTTATACACTTGTTTTCTTTTACTTGTGACTTTTTACTTGATGTTATTGCTTTCCAACGACACTTAACTTAAAATATATTTATTATACATATAATTTTGTTCACAATATTTTATTTTTTTAACGAGACATCGAGAACGCGGTTTCTCGCGAGCTTCTCGAATTTCAATTCAGTCGCTGCATTGGCTGTATTCTATATATTGCGGTGTTTTTTACTTGTGGTTTTGTGGACAAATTTTTGCTTGTGCTCCAGAAGAAATCGTAAGCTCTATATAAAACAGCCAATGAATCGATTAAATTGAATGTCTAGAAACTCGCGAGCCTTACGAGTACTTCGAGTTTCGAGAATCTCGCGAGAAGACGAGACTCGCGAAAAATCTCTTTTCGAACAAGTGCGAGTAATCGTAAGCTCTAATTGTAACAAAAAACTGGTCAGGAAATCGTTGATTTAATTTGCCATAATCTAGGTAAACATGAAATGCCATTAAAAGAATGTCGTACACAAGGGTAAGAGAAAGGCGCCAACATTGCTACAACAACAACAACAACGGCGCAAATATGAAAGGAGCTTATAACGGAGCACAACGTCATATTCTAGACAAAAACTCGAGTGCTGATTACTTGCCTTGTGCAACCCACAGTTTGAATTTATGTGGTGTTGATGCTGCAGAATGTTGTACGGCTGCAATTACTTTCTTCGGAGTTGTACAAAAATGTATTACTATTTTCAGCAGTCCACTACGATGGGATATCCTCCAAAAAAAAATGTACCGAGCTTTTTTCACAGTCTTTCACACACTATGTGGTCGGCTAGAATTGAGGCAATCAGACCATTCGCAAACCATGTTCCAGGATTAACACAAGCACTAAACGCATTAAGCTAAATTTGACTGCACAAGCATACGGAGATATTACCGGCATTCTCAAGTGCATCAACAAGTTCGAATGTATCTTGCTGCCCTCAGTGTGGTTCGAAATACTGAATAAATGGGAAACAATTTTAGGCGAGCGCAAAACAGTTGCTGTTCAATTGAACATCTCGCCAAAGTTTCCGGACATTCGAAAGAGAAAACTTAAAAGACGTTTTGAAGATAATGGAAATGAGATGATTACGGATGATCCAGAGTCTGATTTTAAAAACAATTCATTCTTGGTGATCGTTGATTCGGTAATCACTGGCATTACTGAACGATTTGCAGCTATGAGAAATTTGAACGAGTCGTTTTCCTTTTTGTGGCAATTTTAAGACTTGGATGAAACTACGGTTCGGGCGAGCGCAGCAAAATTTGCAGAAAAATACAAGTCGCACGTCTCTCAAAGCTTAGAATGCGAAATAGTTCACTTGAAGCTCATTCACGAAGCAAATTTTGAAAAGGTCACGATTGGAATTGCTAAATGCCATCTATATACGTTCAAAATCTATATAAAATTTTCCCCAACATTTGCGATGCTTTACGTATCTTTTGCACTATACCGGCCACTGTAGCTAGCGCAGAACGTTCCTTCAGCGCCCTTTCAAGAATCAAAAACTTTCATAGATCGTGTTCATCTCCAGAGCGAGTGTCAGGACTTGCCACGCTTTGTGTTGAATCCGTTTTGGCAAGACAGTTAAATTTTGATATTATTATAAGAAATTTTGCAGCAAAAAAGGCAAGAAAAGCCACTCTTTGATATCCCAACTTTCTATATTGAATAATTCAAATTTATAATCATCATTATATTTATCAGATATGTCCTAAATTGTTACCAAATAACTAGAAAAGATTATTTGAAACAATATGTGGCTGTTAGAAGAGACTTTTATTTCTACGTTACAATAAAAAAGCATAAATAGTAAATATTCTGTGTTAATTTTATTGTCAGCTGTTAGTCCAAAAATCATTTAGTTGATTTGGCAAATATTTTTTTTTTTAATCCATCAACGAATGAGACGTCATTAATTCAAATTAATGAAATGTATTAGTAGATTTTTTATAGGGGGCCAGTAAATTGTTTAGTCCCGGGCCCGGATTTTCTCTCTACGGACCTGATGATGTATATATTTATATAAAAGAAAGTGGTGTTAGTTACACTATTTATAACTCAAGAACGGATGAACAGATTTGGCTGAAAATTGGTGGAGGGGTAGTTTAGAACCAGGAGACAGACATACGATACTTTTTATCCCGTTCTGGCTAGGGTCTTGTGATCGAAACGTGGACCAGGGTAACACAAAGATGTGTTTTTACTTTATGGGTATCAAATGGAAACTGTTTGTGAGTACTTTGACACGGGGTATTTTTCGTACCCGTGGGTGACTAGTCTCGAGATATAGGTAAAAACGTGGGTCAGGGTAACATTATGATGTGCTTTCACATTATGGGTATCAAATTGGAGCTGATGATGAGTGCTTTAGTACAGGGTAGTTTTCATACCTATTGGTGACTAGCTTCTCGAGATTGAGCCCAAAACGTGGACCCGGGTACCCCTAGAATGTGTGTAATATGGATATCAAATGAAAGCTGTTGCTGAGAGCTTTAAAGTAATTTTCATTGTGATATTCGATTGAGTCGCATCAACCTGGCAAAATTGATAAATATGCATGCGAAGCCGAAATAAAGACATGAACTAATAATACCCACATACCTATTTACATACGTGCTATTCGATTTGCCCGAAATTTGGTATATAAATTTGCCTATATTAGTATTTACGATCCTTTTTTCCGGGAAGTAGACCAGAGACGGGCTGGGACTGGGATTAGGACTAGGACTGGGACTGAGACTCGGAGTGGGACTGGGAATCGGAATGGGACTGTAACAAAATACATACCACCCTCTGGGATTGGCAATAAAGGATGAAGAATAATGGGAAAAATTTGAGAGAAGGGAAAAAAGGGAAGTTGAGGTAGACTGAGAAAGAGATAGAGTGAGAAAGAGATAGGAGTGAATAAAAGGATTACGCAAAAGTGAAGAGGGGGTGAGGGCAGAGTTAGAAGGAAAAGGCTTATTAAAATGTATGCAGATAGACCAAATTTAGGGCAGAACAACGTCCGACGGGTCTGCTAGTAAATAGATAAATGTAAGGCGTGATAACCTCCGGAGAGGTTTTAGGCCGAGCTTATCTTCCAATTCGCGTCGTGCTTCTTTTAATTTTTCCTACAAATTAGCGCGACGATACCTACATGCTTTTACGCCGATTCCGAACGGTATCTGCAAGGCAGATGAGTTTCAAACTTCCGAGGGGCGACGCCGATTAGAAAAATGTTTTCTTAATTTTTGATGTTTCTCTGCCAGGGAGTTGAACCCAGCACCCCCAGGCTGCTAGGCGGAGCATGCTACCACAACACCACGGCGCACAGTGGAATGAAATTGAAAATTTGGGACTTAGGACTTTAAATGTACATTTTCGTATTCTGTGATCTTTTCCATAATTTATTGTTATATAACATTTTTCGTAAAACCTAATTTAAAAAAGTTATGACAATTTTAGTAACCGGTTTCATATCGACATACCCTAACGAGCATATGTGTACATCTAGGTATTTTTTCCAATTTCCAGCAATTTCTTCACTAAAATAATTTTTACTATTCAGACTGGTCTATTGGTAGACGTGGTAAAGCAAGGGCACGGTACAACTAATGATGGAAATTCCGCTAGACGATTTTTCGTTGACATTAAAACTACCGCCTCTATAACTGGTGTTAGTGAAAATCTCATTCAAAGATTCTCTGTAGTATTAGGGGCCTTTCATGTGGGTGTCCAATAAATGTACAAAAGTTCAACATGTACGCCAGAGAAACCATTCAAGTTTATGTCGAACTATATGAAGGTAATTACATGCCTTCAAGTGTACATAAAATTTTAGTACACTGAGCTTCATTCCATTGGTTCCATTCCTATCGGAATGTTGTCCGAAGAAACCGCTGAATCCAGAAATAAAGATTTGAGAGCATATCGTCGAGAACATGCAAGAAAAATTAGCCGCAAAGCCACAAATGAGGACATCTTAAATAATTTGTTAGTTACTTCTGACCCATTTATTTCATTGAGGAGATCGAAATTACCTAGTAAGCATGAGGAAATATCCGAGGAAGAGAAATCTCTACTACTCCTACCGCAAAACCTCGACTATGATGCAGAAAACTAAATATTTTAGTTTCTCAATTTTAATTGGGTACGAATATACATACTACATATGAAACGCAACATTTACTTAAAATAATAAAACCTGTTTTTTTTTAGTGTTTTCTTTGGTCGTATACCTATATGTATATTTGCAGATTTCTTTAATTACTCTTTTGGTACTAACGAACAAGCTGGAATAGCTAAATTTTTATTTGAACCTTGTTTGGATTGTTAAATGCAAATTCAACATAAAAAAATTAAATGCATAATATGAATTAACAAATATTTTTTGTTTTTCAATATTACCCAGAATTAAAAAGTGATTCGTAATACTCCCTCCGTCTTTTTCGCTTCATCTATCTCCATCTTCGTCTCATTCTATCTCTTTCTCAATCTCCTTCTCTTTCTCTGTTTTCTCTTCTCTCAATTCCTTCTCATTCTTCTGCATCCCTTATTGCCTGTCCCAGAGGGTAGTATGTATTTTATTCCAGTCCCAGTCCCACTACGAGTCTCAATCCCACTCCAAGTCTCAGTCCCAGTCCTAGTCCTAATCCCAGTCCCAGTCCGTCTCTGGATAATATATTACTCTGTACCAAAGCACTCATCAACAGCTTTCATTTGATATCCATATTGTATAAACACTGTCTAGGCATTCACTGGCCCACGTTTTGGCCTATATATCGAGACCCCTTTCCTGTAGTAACCACAGAGTGAGGTTTACGCAACATGTGTGAAAGTTTGAACAAAATCGACCGACGCAACTCTTCAAACACCGGCGACCAACTATCACACATTTTAGCCTTTCCTTTTATATATATAGATTTTTATTTTTCACACTTCACTATAATATTAAAACGAAATGCAGATTTTCGTTGCTTTTGAAATTCGGCTTAAAAATTGCACATGGAACAACTAAAGACTCGCCTGAATTAAAAAAAATGTAATAGTACCCCTAAATCGCGGGCCCCCTCAGAAACCCCCCCCCCCCCCCCTCTCGGTGGGCCTGGTGATGTGCTATACTTGATATCATTCGCTATAATATTTTTTATTGATAAGCAGCTTGTTTAATTAAACACCAAGCAATTACACGGAAGTATATCCGCACCACCTGAAAATATGAGTGCCACTGCGTATACGTAACATTTTAATATTACGTATAAACAAATAAAAAAAATTGCAATAAAATAATATTGCGACTATAAACTGAGATATAACCTATTCTATATTTCAAGTTACATCAAACTACATACGGGGTGCAAAACAAATTCAAAATCGGTTCAGTAGTTTAGGAGTCCATTGGCCTCAAACTTGTGACACGTGTGTTTTATATATTAAGATTAATGAGGTTTTAAGGAAATGTGAGGAAACTGAGTAAACGGTAAACATGTGATTTTTCCCATACATAACATTTTTCTATTTACTATAACTTTTTTGTTTAAGACTTTATGAAAAAATATTCAGATATAAAAAGTCATGTAATGAGACTTAAGATCGATCCCCATCAAAGTTTTTGTGTTATTAACTAATATTTTTTTCATTTGCCTAAGTCCACTGAAAGCCAAATCCATCCCACTGTGAGGCGGCCGCCTCGATCAATTATAACTTGTGTAAATTTTTGGCTGAAAGTGCCTGCTAAAATTCAAATTTTATTTAGGACAAATACAAAAAGCTTATTAAGCGTTTATACCTTCCCATACAAATTTTGTGATATATGAACCTAATGAGCATATTTAATTAATAAAGAAAGTTTTAATTAGTTAAACAATTATATTTAAATTTACGCATGTACCAGCGAAATGAATTGAACGCGGCTTTGACGGCAAAACATTTTGCTATACTTTTTCAAAAGAAAATTTCCTAGTAGATAATTGCTTGTTTATATATACATATGTATATTTGCACAGTTGAATTGTGTTATCAAGTTGATATGTATACAACGAATGTATTTTCAATGAAGTTTTATCTGTTTCCAAACTGCTAGTAGTTTCTATTGTATACTGGCAAAAAACTAGTGCACTAGTATCTGAGCAACAACACTGCTCGAACTTACGTGGCCCAATAAATCGCAAAAAATTCGCAGACGCAGAGATAAGCACACAGTGAAACAGAAAGAAAGATTCACTGGTTTTCTTAAAAAGGTAGGGTCCAATACTACCCTGAAATACCTTTTTCTGAAATAATGCCGAAATATGTATGAAAACAACGAACAGATTGACGATAGCTAAAAACTTTTCGGTACCAGTCTTTCAGATATGATTTCCGCATCGGTATGAAGTACCTTTGAAAACGGAAACAAAATAGTCCTCAAAAATCCCAACGATATTATTACGAAGGCAATCTAGAAACGGATCCGAAACAGCCCCGAAAAGATCTCTAACACAGTACCTAAACAGTCCTGAAATAGTCCTAGACAAATTTGAAATAGTCCCGAAATTGCTTTTGTGTAGCATCGCTGTAAAAACCCAATTAGAAAGAGATGGCGATAAACCACACGTACACCCCAGCATTCTTTTACATGTATAAAGTGCCGTTGAGGCCTTCTTCGCCCTCTCCCCCACGTTCAGATTCCATGACAGCTTACTGTCTAGGATGATTCCTAGATATTTTGTGCAAGATTTCTCCTGCAGGGTCACCCCTCCTAACTCTGGCCTATATCCGTCTTCTCCGGGTTGGCTGTAAACCCGACATTAGATGCCCAGGTATGAATATCCCGAAGCGCCCGATCCATTAAAGAGCTAATAGTTTGAAGGCACTTTCCACTTATGACAATTGCCAAGTTATCTGCGTAAGCCGTAAGTTTTACGGGTCCCTTGTCGAATCGCGAGAGCAGTTGGTTGATTACCAGCGTCCACAGTAGATGTGATAGCACCCCTGCCTGCGGCATGCCCCTTTTCACTGATTTCGTGGCCTCGTAATCTTCCTGCAATTTAACCTGCAGCCGATTCATCTGGTTGAGGATGGATGTACTTTAATGTAATTAAGACCATCCATAATCGCCCTTTTAGAAACATTATTGAAAACCCCGGCATTGTCCAATAATACTCCTAGAGCATACTCCTTATATTCCAGGGATTTCTCTATGCTTATTACCACCCTATGCAATGCGGTGTCTACCGACTTGCCTTTGGTGTACGCATGCTGTGTTGTGGATAGCAGCTTTTCATAAACGTTGGAATTTATGTACACATCTATCAGCCTCTCAAAAGTTTTGAGCAGAAATGATGTTAAGCTAATGGGTCTATAGTCTTTGGGATACACGTGACCGATCTTCCCCGCCTTTGGTAGGAAAGCTGCATGAGCAGTTCTCCAAGAGTGCGGTACAAGATTCAGCCTTATGCACTCATCGAATATTATTTTAAGCCATTCCACGACCGCCATACTTGAAACTTGTAGCATGGCCGGGAATATACCGTATAGGCCCGGCGATTTAAACTTAGAAAACGTTTTCACTGCCCATTCGATCTTGGTATCGGTCACCAAGACCGGCACTACCCGCTCCGTGATCGAAGTGTGAGTAATGTCTGTTGGCTCTTCTAAACCGTCTCCCGGTGGGAAATGTGTGTCGAGAAGCACCTCGAGGGATTCCTCACTATTACTTGACCATTCCCCGTTCTATTTCTTTGTTAGTCTCTGGACTATGTTTCCCCTTGCTAGGACATTTTTCAACCGTGTGTTTCGCTGGAGCACTCTATGTCCGTACAGAAACTTTCCCATGGGATTATCTTCCCCCTGGAAATTTCACGCTTGTAGATCCTCAGCAGATCCCTGTACTCGTCCCGACACGCTTCGCTTTCGGCGGTCTTTGCGAGCTTAAACATTTAATTTACCTGTCTTCCTAGAAGACCCAGGTCATTGCTCCACCATGGTGGCTTTGCTTTTCCTCTGAATCTTCTTAGAGGGCAAGCTTTGTTATACGCAGTCATAAGCTCTCTTTGGGGATCAGTTGCACTATTTTTGCAGGGACGCAACAAGATCAGCTGCGTTAGGTGCTTCTTATAAATAACTGCAAACTGAGATGTATCGAAAATAATCTATTTTTCGTACCACTGAAAAGTGTTAAATTAATCATTGGGGAAAACATGGCTGGATTGACCAGTGTCCTGGATGTGAGCACTCTACGAGGTCGAAATATAGGCCCGGACCACTTACCTTGTGGCAGAAAATTTACGTAAACGCCGCTGTACAGTAAAGAAGGTGTCTGCTGGTACACAAGGAAAGGTTGCCGGCGAAAAGCTGTTCACGAAACAGGCAGCTGATGTTTACCACAATCGGCTCTCACATCTCCGCACTGAAAGTAATTTTCGACCTGATAATGAGGTTGAGTTGTGAGAGTATTTTGCTCTCTCAGAACGTACCGCCGCTGCTGACACCATAGGTTTTCAGGGAGGCCGCAGAAATACAACTTTTACGATGAGTAATGTCGGGCTGCCTCGAAAAAAGGACGCTGCCTAAAGGGCCACGTTGCGCACATACGCAGGGGTATTTAAAATGAAAAGACGTGTGGCACAGCGGCTTGGGTGCGAGGCGCTTCAGATACTGGCTGCAAGAAATGACGGCCGAAAGCTCTACCAAAGAATCTGACCGATGGCGGAAAGTTTCAAGACCGGGGCAGATTCCTGCAGAAATGATAATGGTGACGTTGTAACTGACATGCAGGGTGTGCTAAAGTTGTGGAGGAAGCACATATTCTCATTGATAACTAGTGAGGGAGAAGACAAACCCGATAGAATAATTGCCTTGATGTAAAATACATTATGAGGAACTGAGAATGGCAATATCCCGGCTAAAGAATAACAATGCGCCGGATAACAACAGACCACTCGCCGAGCTTTTCAAACATGCAGATGAAAAGTTGGTGAAGAGCAAACATCGACTAATTTCTATGCAAAATACAGATGTAAGAGCGCATGTATTCAGATTAAAGTTTAAGTGTGCTCTGCCAAATCCACAAGACAAGCAATCCGGCAAAATGCGCTAATTACCGCTGAATCAGCCTTCTTATAAGGTTCCATGAAGCGTACTATGCAAAAGACTGAAGCCTAAAGTCAAAGAACTAGCTGGCCCTTCCTTATCAGCGCGCCTGCAGACCTGGTAAATCTAATATGGACCAGATCATTACGACGCGCCAGATCATTAAAAAGATAGAAGAATCGACGTACACCATCATCGACTTGAAAGCAGCGCGAAAAGAAGTTGCTTGTATGCTGCTTTGACTGCATTTAGGTACGCTGCAAAGTTTGTATGGCTGCGCCAAATGACATAGAGCAACGCCAACAAAATACCTAAATATTGAGACGAACCTCCCTGGGTCATTCGAAACCAAAGCTTGAGATGAGGCGACTATTTTCGTGCGACTTTTTTAAAACTCATGCTAGAGAAAATAATTGTAGCAACTTTGCTGAGCCGTTATGGCACAATCATTAACAAAAGCGTATTCTATTCGCTCCTGAACATACACACCTGCTCAAAATAATAGTTACACAGCAGTCCTTCAATTTCAAGACAAGATAAATCCATTTTATTAAATCAAAAAAACACAATTTTATCCTCGTCCTGTTTATTAATGAAAATAAGTAAACTTCGCATTAAAGTAACGAAAAACATGTTAGTTTCCTTTAAGCTATACTGATCTATTTCGTTGTAGTGCGAATAAAAACAAGGTTTATTCCACCTTGCGGCCCAACGTTTCGCTAAATTTCCTTGGCATCATCAGGGGCGTGATATTCTATTTATTATTGTATAAAATAAAAACAACAAGAAATGCAAAAAGTTACAATACTAAAATTTTTAAACGCTTATGAATATACATATATCCACAGACAAAACTCAGCGAAACAGATGACCAAATACAACATACTTCTGAAAATCAACTTAATTTAGATGTGGCGGTTGACAAAATTACAAGATGAAAATAAATAAAATTTACAAAAATTACACCATTAATTACATATAAAATCGATACCATCGAGTTGTGGTACACTTTGTCACATTAAACTCTATAAACATAATAAATAAGCTGCGGCAATATTGTCAGTACCTTCCTTCCTGTTGATTGTATTTTCTCTATTTTGCAGTATTCGTAGGCTCTCTAAAGTGTATCGTTTTCTTTCTCTCATTTCTTTATCTAAAACTTTCGCGCCTGCAAAGTCAGCTCTGTGATTATTTGTTATTGCATGCTGCACTAATGCTGTGCTTTGTTTTTGTTTTCGTATATAGTCGCGTACCTAAATCTCGTTTGGTCGTCCCGATGTACACTTTGTTGCATTTTTCTTCGTCGTTTCCTTTGCATTGTATTTGATACACTACGTTGCTTTGTTGTTGGAGATCTACAGGGCTTTTTGTTTTTGTAAAGCAAGTCGCCAAAGTGCAATTTGATTTAAAAGCCAATGTCTTTTTTGATGTTTTTATAAGATCTCGCGCCATCTGTTTCGCTAAGTTTTGTCTGTGGATATATGTATATTCATAAGCATTTAAAAATTTTAATATTGTAACTTTTTGCATTTCTTGTTGTTTTTATTTTATACAATAATAAATAGAATTTCACGCCCCTGATTATGCCAAGGAAATTTGGCGAAACGTTGGGCCGTAAGGTGGAATAAACCTTATTTTTATTCACACTACAACGAAATAGGTGAGAATAGCTTAAAGAAAACTTAATCTCCACATATGTCATACTGATCGGAAGAAAATTATTCATATTAGTTATAATTTAAAAACATTATTTGGCCGAAATTAACCTGCTCATAAAAATAGGTACAATTTTGATGAGATAGTATGTATAAAAAAAATATATGAAACAAAACTTTTCTTTTACACATTTAACATTGCTTAGTTAATAACCAGTATATGTATCCACCTTCATTCTGAACTACTTTACCCATTCTTTTGACCATATTATTGATTAAAGTCTGGGAGGTTTCTACGGGTATATCAAACAAGTTTTTTGAAAACATTCTCATAACTGGTTTTTGTTGAAGAAAGTTTGACCTGTCAATTTCTTCCTTAAATCTTCCCACAGGTTTTCAATCTGATTTAACTCCGGGGATTGACTAGCCTACTTCAAAACACTAAGATCATGGTCCTCAAAGGATTTCTTTTAAGACATCAAAGGTGATAGCAGCAGAAATAGGCAACGTAGTTAGTGCACAAACGGTTAGCAGCCGCTTACACAAGGCTAATCTTCCCGGAAGAATAGCCGGAAAAGTTCCACTAATGCGAGGGAAAAACTTAAAGACAAGGTTAACATTTGCAAACGAGCTTTTGGATTGGTCAGGACCTGAAGGATCGAAAAAGTGGGTATATTTCTCCACTGGAACGGCGAAACAAAAATAAATTTGTTTGGAAATGATGCGGAAAGAAATGTACGTCGCCCAAAAGGAAACGAGTTCCGCTTCCGTTTCACAAAAAAAAAAAACTGTCAAGCATAGAGGTGGAAGTGTTATGGTATGGGGGTGTTTTTCTTGGTATGGGGTAGGTCCTATATGCAGAACAACCAATAAAACGACTGCTGCGGATTACAAGGACATACTAGAAAATGTCGTGCTACCCTATGCTGAGGAAAACATGCCATTACGCTGGGTGTATGAGGAAGACAACGACCCAAAACATGCATCTAAGCTGGTCAAGAAATCCTTTGAGGACCATGATGTTAATGTTTTGAAGTTTCCTAGTCAATTGCCGGACTTAAATCCGATTGAAAACCTGTGGGGAGATTTAAGAAAGAAATTGGCAGGTCAAACTTTCTCCAACAAAAACCAGTTATGGGAATGTGTTCAAAAAACTTGGTTTGATATACCCGTAGAAACCTCCCAGACTTTAATCAATAATATGGTCAAAAGGTTGGGTAAAGTAGTTCAGAATGAAGGTGGATATACTGGTTATTAACTAAGCAATGTAAAATGTATAAAAGAAAAGTTTTGTTTCATATATTTTTTTTTATACTATCTCATCAAAATTGTACCTATTTATATGAGCAGGTTAATTTCGGCCAAATAATATTTTTAAATAATAACTAATATGTTTTTCGTTACTTTAATGTGAAGTTTACTTATTTTCATTAATAAAGAGGACGAGGATAAAATTGTGTTTTATTTTCATAATATTGATTTAATAAAATGGAATTTTCCTGTTTTGAAATTGAAGGACTGCTGTGTACCTATTATTTTGAGCAGGTGTGTATAAATAGGCAAAAAATTAAGCCTTGCGGTAAATGAAAATAAGACAAAATACTTGCTGTTATCCATGAAAGGATCAGCGCATTTGCGCCTTGGTCATGTCGCTGTTGATGGATATGAATTCGAGAGTGTGAAGGACTTCTTTATTTGAAAACCAGCATTAACAGCGAAAACCCTGCCAGCTCAGAAATCAAACGGAGAATACCTCTTGCCAACAAGTGCCAATTTAGACTGAGGAGCCAATCGCAAATTAAAGTTTTCTCTCAACGAACAAAAAACACGTTCTACAAGTCGCTCATCATGCCGATGTATGACACAGAATCATGAACTGTGCCTAGAAAGGATGACATGGAACTTGGAGTGTTCGTGTGAAAAGTTCTCCGAAAGATTTATGGCACTGCCCGTGATGGCGACGGCGAGTATCAGAGGAGGTATAATGGTGAGTTGTATGAGCACCGAGAAAGAAGGCGCTCCTGACTAGAAAGTTTTTCGATCGACATCGCACTTTGCAAGCCGAGGAAAGCGGAGAATTTCACTGAGGCGTGGGTTCAAGCGTGGCGCTCTAAGGTGTCGAAGATTATGTGTACGTCTTACAAACTTAGAGTAACAAAGTTGCTTCTATTATTAAGAAGAGAGGACTGCAGACTCATGACGGGTATTCTGACTGAGCACTGCCTTCTGGCGTCACATGCCCTTAAATTAGGCTTGGTCAGTGATAGCAGATGTAGGAAGTGCAAGTTGGAGGAGGAAGCGATCGAGCACGTTTTGTGCTCGTGCCCTGCGCTTGCCAGGCTAAGACTCCATTAGGAGTGATACAACTGTCAGATCTAGAAGCAGCAAGTGGCTTAAGGCCTAGAAAACTTCTAGTATTTCCCAAGAGGATGGAGTTATTTTATAACATACGTCCCGGTTTTCTAGTTTGGTTGTTAAAACAAACTTCTAGTAAAACTACGGACTCATTCAGTCCACGTAAGGTCCTCATGGACCGGCCAGTTCAACCTAACCTAACCTTGCATGGAGCTACGAACGTGAAGCTTTACAAATAGGCTAAGACATCGGGACAATGCAACAAAAAGGGGGAAAATCCGCTAGGTAGGGCACGGATCGAAATAATTAGATGAGAACTTAAACCTTCTTTTAGGTAATTCTCAATGAGCTAGAAACTTTAAATTTCAAACTTGATTCAGTTTAAAACGCATAATAAAAAGTTTCGCTAGGGGGCGCACGGATTGAAATATTTAGAAAAATCGTGGGGAACAGATGGAATCTTGCGATCGATTCTTAAGTAACTTCTCATTGATCTGCAAACGTGAAACTTCACATATAGGTTAAGACACTGTGACAAAGGAACATAATGATAAAAAAATTCGTTAGGTGGAGCACGTAGCGTAATAATTACATGAGAATTATAAATTTCGATATAAATTCGGAGTGTACGCTAAACACTTCCGAGAGGCGACGCCCATTACAAAAATTGTTTTCTAATTAAACAACTTGTTTCTTCATTTTTGATGTTTCTCTGCCAGGTAGTCGACCCCAGGACCCTCGGGGTGGTAAATTTTTGGGTGAAAGTGTCTGCTAACATTAACATTTTTTTATGGCAAATACAAAAAGTTTATTAAGCGTTTATACCTTCCCATAAAAATTTTCTGATATATAAACCTAATGAGCATATTTAATTAATAACTATAATGGAAAGTTTTAATTAGTTAAACAAACAGATTCATATTGACGCATATGCAAGGGAAATGAATAGAACGTGGCTTCGGCAAAACATTTTGTTATACTTTTTCAAAACAAAATTTCCTAGTAATTGTTTGTTTATATATATGTATATTTATACAGTTGAATTGTTTTATCAAATTGATGTGTGTACAATGACTGTATTTTCAATGAAGTTTTATGTGTTTCCAAACTGCTAGTAGTTTCTATTGTATACTGCCAAAAACCTAAATTCTGAGCAACAACAGTGCTCTACCTTACGTGGCCCAATAAATCGCAAAACATTCGCAGACGCCGAGATAAGCACACAGTGAAACAGAAGGAAAGATTTATTGGTTTTCTTAAAAAGGTAGTGTCCACTGAAATACCTTTTTCTGAAATAATCCCGAAATAGGTATGAAAAGAAAGAAAAGATCGGCGATAGCTAAAACTGTTTGGTACCAGTCCTTCCGATATGATGCCCGAAAAGTGTTTTTGAAAACCATCTTGAAATAATAAGGAAATAGTCCTCAAAAAACTCGACGATATTATTATGAAAGCATAATAGGATCGGACCCGAAACAGCTCCGAAAAGATCTCGAACACAACCTCTAAACGGTCCTGAAATGGTCCAAGAAAATCTTGAAATAATCCCGAAAATGTTCTTCAAATAATCCCGAAGCGGTTCCTAATCTATAAACAGTCCTGAAACGATTCCGGACACAATTCCGAAATAATCCTGAGGTATGCTTGAATTAGTCCCGAAAAGATTCCGTACACGCTTTCGTACTGGCCCAAATATTTTCGATTTCATCGTGAAAAATATCCCGAACTGTCTTATTATAATCTCGGGAGTACCGAAATTGTCACAGAATGATGCAGAAATTGTCCTGTAAGTAACCAGAAGACACAATATTTTAGACCAGGCATGCTTAACCAACGAACCGATATCATTTCGTTACGATAATTAACGTAAATAAACGAAACAAGGTCATTTCGTTTCGTTTATTAACGTTAAGAACGTCAAATTAACGAAATGATTTTGTTTCGTTTTCTGGCATATCAAATCGAAATCAAATCGTTTATGTTGATTATTAATTTCAAACTATGCTGGCAAAGCTGATTGATGGCAGAGTTATTAAAGGTGAAAGCCTTAGCCAAGCTGATTGCAACTTTTCTCATGAAGTTTGACTGTACGAACATTTCTCATAGTATTTTTGACATTACCACCAACGAATTACACAAACAAATTACATGGAGTTTGTGTGTATGTCCGCTCGCTGTTACCACCTTACGGCTTCACCATGGCTATAGCATTGCCAGCACAATTCAAACATAAAGTATCACGTTTTTGTTAACATTTTTAATGTTAACGAAAGCTTTTCGTTTCGGTTAAAAACGAGATACAATTTATCTTGGTAATTTGTTTATCGATAAAATTTCGAAGTGTTTCAACGGAAAAGGTGGAAATTTTTTGATAAACGATTATCTTAACGTTAAGGTGCATCCCTGGTTTAAAATCATTTTCCATTTTGCAAAATGTATATATGTTTGTTGTGATACCATTCACAAAACTTTTACCAAAACTTCTCTGATCCATTATTTAAAATGTCATTATCGCCAACTTCCTTAAAGCCGCTAGCTCAAAAAGGACACAAAAGTATTTTCCTTCGTCACCATATAAGATCTACAGATATATCTCTTTATATTTTATTAAATCTCAAACGCGTCTTGCCTCTTCAAATATTACACAGCAAATGATTTATTTAATTTTCATATTTCTGACACAGATTTGTGAGAGTGCTATATAAATCTAATATTACTAGATACTACAATATCGATTATGTCCATTAACGGCATGACGCCGGAGAATTCCAGATTTAAATTCTCGCAATTGCAAAATATGGTCTGAGTTGATCTGAGGTTTTGGCCTACAAAGTTCGCCACCGAAAATCAGAAAGTTGCAAACAAACACTGAATAAATAAAAATAAATGTAAGGCGCGATAACCTCCGAAGAGATCTAAGGCCGAGCTTCTCTTCCAATTTGCGTCGTGCTCCTCTTGATTTTCCCTACAAATTGGCCGGACGGGACCTACATGTTTTATGCCGACTCCGAACGGCATCTGCAAGGCAGATGAGTTTTCACTGAGAGCTTTTTCATGGCAGAAATACACCCGGAGTGCTTGCCAAACACTGCCGAGGGGCGACTCCGCTTAGAAAAATTTTCTTCTAATTGAAAAATGTTATTTCTAAAATTTTGATGTTGCTTTGCCCGGGGTGCGAACCCACGGCATTCGGTGTGGTAGGCGGAGCACGTTACCATCACACCACGGTGGCCGCCAGTTGCCAATTGGGTTGCGGAAACTCTGAAGCTATAAAGCTTTTTATTGCGCTTATCACGTCCTTGAATCCCGGAACTGCTTCCGTGCTCCCCACTGGTACAGTCCTCAACAATGACCATGATAGGTTCTCGAAAGCGTTACACGTGTCAACAATGTTTCAATTTCGATTCATATACCACTAATAGATTGGATAGCCATGGTATTTTGATAGTATTTTACGATCGATATACCTACCGCGAGCATATTCATGACTCCTTACCCGCAGGGGATTATCGCATGGTCAATTGCACTCATCAATAGCTTTGCTCATATAACAATAGCATGAAACGAGAGAACGAAGCGGCACTAAAGACGGCACAATGGCGAAATCTGTTTGTTCGGAAGCCAAATTTGACGAAGGATAACGAAAACTCCTTTCAGTATACATTGTTTGATTCATTTCGGGAAGTTCTAACTTGCAAAGGTATATTTACTACTGACCGATATTAACAAGTAAATCACGATTAATTTTTTACACTATAAAGTTTGAGCTTTAGTTATGAAATATTCCTTTAAATTTTTATTTTAAGCGCTCGTCAAATTGCTGAAACTATTTCAACAATTTCTGAGTTAAAAACAAATAAGGACGGGACTGTCTTCGGCTGTGCCGAAGACTCCATTCTTTCATGAATGGGGCTGAACAATAATCTTATCCCGTTCGTAATCTCCAAATAATCGGATGTATAAGATGAGAAATATATAGTGAACAGATCTACATACCTAAACTTTTTTTAAGATAAATATAAAATAAAAAAATAGGTAGGTACTTTGTGTGAGGATGCAAAGTTTCAGGTTTTTTGTGGTCTGCGTGTAAAAACTATGACTACGAATCACGTATTTCAACAATATATGACGTAAACGTAACTATTTGATGAAACTTGATGAATTTTGAAGCTTCTAGCCGTAAAAAAGGGGCAAAAAAATACAGTTTATATGGGGTATATAATATATATATCACCGATCTCTATGCTTTTTTCAGACAACAATATATGCTATATACGTAAGCAATCGGTGAAATTTGAAGCTTATAGCTGTTAAACTGGGGCTGAATTTGCGAATATATATATATATTATATATGTATACTATATATACCACCATATATATAATATATATACCACCGATCTCCATGATTTTTTCAGACAACTATATATGCAATATACGTAAGCAGTCGTTGAAATTTGAAGCCTCTAGCTCTTAAAATAGGGCAGTAATTACGAAAAGTTTCTTATCTGAATAATCGATTGTGGGGGATATAAACTATATATACAACCGATCTCATAAATTTTTTCAGACAACAATATGCGCAATATGCGAAATTATATGGTGAAGTTTGAAGCTTCAATCTGTTAAATTGAGGAAGATATGAGAAAAATCCTCTTTTTCTGAAAAATCGGTTGTATGGAGGACATATGCTAACGTGGTCCGATCCGGCCGGTTCCGACAAATGTCTAATCGGACACCCAAATACACCCGCTCACCAAATTTTATCAAGATATCTCAAAAACTGAGGGACTTGTTTGCATACAAACAGACAGACGGACAGTTGGACAGACGGACATGGCTAAATCAACTCAGCTCTTCAACCTGATTATTTCGGAATACTTAATGGTGGGTCTATCTATTTTCCTTTAAGGACTTACAATTTTGGGTTTCGTGACGAAATTAATATACCATTTCATTTTCATGAAAGGTATAACTATGCCAATTTCTGTGTTAATACACTGTATTACATACATACGTGCACATTCACCCCAAAGCAAATATCATAACAAGTACATTAAACAGTTCAATGAATAAATAAGTATTTACTTAACACTACAATCATATATCATTATTTACAAACATAATAACTATTTAACTCTTTTGCTCTGGTATAACATAATTTTCCACATAAAAGCATACACACATACATGTTACACTAATTAAATATAACAAATTTCTCATAAAAATTCTATAAGCAAAAAATTTGCATACATCATAAATTAACTGAACTTTCCATACCACAATGTATTTAACAACAATTTAAGTAATAAATTAAAAACAGTTAATAGCAAGTTTAAAGATTTTCCACAGCAAATCACACAAGCAAATCAACCGAGACAGAAGAAATGTATACACTGTGGCATATTGAAATGGCCCTCCTACACTCGTAAAAAAATCACTTAAGAATTACGAATTTAAAAGTATAAAAAAAAATCAAAAACGTTTAAAAATAAAAATATATATTAATTACAGGAATTTGAAATTTCATGCTGAAAATTGTGTGTGCGTTCCTTTTCTGCCAGTTTAGTGAGTTTAAGTGCTGGATACACAGGGCAATTCCAGACATAGAGGTCCGACGCATGTTTGTGGGGTTCACTGAGGACCTGCTTGTGTTTTTTGGCTTCATGAGGCTGTGTTCTCATGTGCCGTATTTCCTCCTAATCCTTACGGAGATGACTCCTTAAGCCTCTGGTCGGTGTTGGCTCATCAATCAGATGTCTGTTGGGATGCCCAGGTTTCTGGGTATTCAAGAGGAACTGTTTGGTTAGCATTTCATTTCTCTCCTGATGGGGAGTATTCCCGCCTCATTATGTAGATGGTGTTCTGGGGACATAAGAAGACAACCCGTGGCGGTTCTGAGGGCGGTATTTTGGCAGGCCTTTAGCTTCTTCCAGTAGGCATTCTTTAAGCTTGGCGACCATATCGGGGACGCGTAGCATGCAATCGGCTGGCCAATTACTTTGTAAGTGGTAATGCGCGTTTCTTTACCTTTCCCCCAAGTACTGCCAGCAAGATATTTGAGGATTATATTACGGCTGTAGATTTTTGGTACAATTGCGGCTGCATGCTCACCAAAATATAGATCCTGATCGAACGTCACACCCACGGTTTTGGGGTGTAAGACCGTCGGTAGCGTAGTGCGATTGACGTGGATGGGCGAGGAAACGATAGTAACTCCTTCTGGTGGCGAAGGTAGCACACCTTATTTAATTCTTCTTGGTTTTGATGTTGAGTTTCTAAATTGCACCAATGCCTGCCGGCCACCCAGATAATTTGCTGTACACCCTTTAAGACTAGAGGGAAGGGTAGACCCTTCCAGGTCTTGCAGTAACATACCATGGTTGACCGTATCAAAAGCTTTTGATAGGTCCAGCGCAACGAGTATTGTTCTATGGTGAGGGTTTTGATTTAAACCGCAATTTGTCTGGGTGCTAATGGCATTTAGCGCGGTGGTTGTGCTATGAAGTTTTCTAAAGTCATGCAGATGACAGGCTAGTTGCAAATTTGCTTTGAAATAGGGGAGTAAAATGGCTTGAAGCGTCTTAGCTACTGACGATAGGGGAGATATCGGGCGATATGACTCTCCTATGTTAGCTGGTTTCCCAGTCTTTGGTAGCGGGACCACATTGGCCATTTCCATTTTTCGGGAATGACAAAGGTGGAAAGGGACATGTGCTAAATATTTGAAACACTCTTTTCCTAGGCTTTTAAGCATCGGCATGGCTATGCCGTCTGGGCCCACTGCCTTAGATGGTTTATCTTTGACCGATGGCATCCTCAACCTCTTTGGCGGTGATGGCAATTGGGGACGCACTGAATTTATGTTTATGTACGTGTCTGTTGGCCCTCCGTCTAGCTTTGTCAACCGTAGAATGCATTATATATTGTCGGCAAAAAGCGCTCGCTTATTTTTTCGCATCCAACAGCACTTTATCGCCAAAGGCGATGGAAGCTATGTCGTTGAGCTTGGATGGATTCGATATGGATTTTACGGTGGACCAAAGCTTACCCACACCGGTAGAGAGGTTACAACTACTCAGATGCTCCTTCCATTTCGCCCGCTTGTGTTCATCAACAAGCAATCTGATGCGTTGGTTTATATCCCTTATTTGGGGGTCGCCGGGATCCAGCTGTCTTATAAGGTCACGTTCTCTCGCTAAGTTTGCGGCCTCCGCCGGAAAATGAGGTCAAATTTCGGGAACTCTTCGGCGGATTCAATGACCTTGCGGAAAGCACGCTCCCGTGGGCGAGCATCAGTCGGAATAGGGAGGGCAGCAAAGCGGTTGTCTGTAAAGGATTTGCATTCATCCCACTTTCCTTTTTTAAAGTTTATGAAAGTGCGTTTTTCGGTGACGATGAAGTCGGCGGCACGCTCGAGCGAAATAAGTATTGGCAGGTGGTCGGATGCCAATGTTACCATCGGCTTCCAGTTGACGCAGTTTACGAGTCCTCTGCTCACGATTGATATATCTGGCGAACTGTGACAAGTTGCTACCATACGAGTGGTATGATATTTCACTGAGTTGTGTATGATAAACGCGAGACCGCCCCCATTTCCACTCTCGCGATCTTTTCTGTGGACGCAGAACAGGTCTGCAGAGCAGATATTGCTGTGAGTTTAGTCTCTTGAATCGCAGCAATGCGGAGGTTGTGCCGCTTCATGAATTCGACTATCTCCGTGATCTTGCGATTTAATCCATTACAGTTTAACTGCAGAATTCTTAAGTGCATCCGTGGAGACGTCGTTACTCTAGGAGTAAGTGACGGGTGACTACGCCTGGGGTGTGAAAGGCTAGGACGCAATTGCTGTTGTCGCCCTGGGACTGAACGTCCCTGGGTAAGCATTGGGGTACCCGGTGTATTTGGGTTTGCGGCCTGGTAACATGGTGCAATGAAGCCTGTCGGGGTGTTTCCGTCGCGGAGACCAGAATATCTAAGAAAGTGGCACTGTCCAAGACAGGAGCTGCATTGGGCGGATGTCGCAAACATTTACATTCTGCGCTGGCAAAAGGTGCAAGAGGTAGGGACTAAGAGTCTGTTTCCCTGACCTACACGATTGCTGCCGGAAAGGAGGGGGGAAGCAGACGGCGTAGGTACCACATTACAAATGAAAAGGTTGTTGGTGTCACGTGGGGACACTTTGCATGCAGGACATACATTATGTATGTCGAGGTTGATTCTAAACAAGTAAGAGGTATATTTGACCTGTTGCATTATCCAGAACGAAGTTGTACCAGAGTGACTTGTGTATCCCTTGGTAGTGTGCTTTCTTCTTATACAAGAGTAGGATAGTGCTTATTAATAAGCAAAAACGTTTCCTTCTAGATTTCAGGAATTTGAACAATAAAAACACATCCTCATTTGAATTAAAACAATTTATAGAACGGAAAATTTTTATTTTTTTTTAACTCAACATATTTAACCTTGAGTAAATTTTTGGTTAGAAGTGCCTAATTAAAATTTCAATGCCCTTAATGATAAAAAATACAAAATATTTATACAGCTTTTTAAAATGGCAATTCTGTCAGTGACGTAGTGAAGTTTATTTGCGCCCGCGCAAAATATTTTTAGGAAAATATATTTTGTTGAATACAGTTTTTTTAATGAAAACAACAAAACTATATAATTATTTTATATATATTTCAACAAGTTTAAATTCAACAAGTTTATGAACATTATATGGGCAAATCCCAAAAACTTTTACTTTTTTGGATACTCGGGTTTTACACACGGGGAAAAACCTTAAGGCCAGAAAAAAGTACAAGGACATTAAGTTTGACCTTTTGACTATCCGATCTGATGATTTTAAAAATTAAGAAAGTTGATAGTAAATTTTTGCAGAACTTCGAAACGTGAAAAACGTCGATTTTTACACTTTTTCAAGCGATACCCTTGATTTTTTTTTTGTTGAATTTTTTCGATAAAATTTTGAGGCATCGCTGAAACGCTATGGAATTTAAACTAATGTTGTTTTTGAGACGGAGATTCTAAGGGTATGAGCAAAATTAATGTGCTCCTCCAATACTCAAAACTATCATCAATCAAAGTAGCGATACTTTTTTTTTTTTTTTTGTCATTTTCAATATTGACAGTTTTTTGCTTATAGCTTTTTGAGGAAACTGGGTATTGAAATTTGGATTATGCACGATAATAGCCTATCAGGGACTACAAAAAACTGGGGCTTCAAATTCGATGGGCCCCTTTCGGTTTTGAAGGTAGAGGCAGAAAAGTGGAAGCACTTGATTGCGTAAATTTTTTTCAGGAGCATGTTTTTTTGTGGGCACTGCTACAATTTTACTTTTATCACTTCATACCCGTTTGTTAATTTTTTCTCTACACCACAGTGGTATACCATCAATTGCCTCATATTGGAATATTCACGCAAGGAAAGTTTGTACATGGGGCAAATATAATGAATTTCCGACAAAATTTGACAATCGTCAAAAAGTGTAGAAAAACATTTTTCTTTTTTTTTAAACCAGGTTTTATTTAAAAGTAAATGAAAAGCAACGCAAATTTAGTAAAAAATTAAAAAAAAAAAAACAAAAAATTTGTCTACCCTTTTTGACGATTGCCAATTTGTGGCGAAAATGTTGTATATTTGCCCCATGTACAAACATCAATAACTTTCCTTGCGTGAATATTCCAAGATGAGGCAATTGATGGTATACCACTGTGGTGTAGAGAAAAAATTAACAAACGGGTATGAAATATTTGACGGTTACCCGGTTTCATATTTTTGCCCATATCTCTAAAACCGGGTTTCGGGTATCAACAAAATTTTACATAAATATACCCCACATAGATATTTAGTGGAATAGCTAAATCGTTGTTTGTTTATAGCTTACCAACGTGAGGAATATGCCAAATGAATAAACCGAATGATTTTATTCTTTAATTACAATTATAACTTTAATTAAATAATAATTAGAAAGAGCTTAGTTAAATTATACAACCGGTTGCGATGAGATGTCGAATGAATAGGAAGGAAATGAAAGTCAGTATATGGTACGATAACAAAATTGAATAGTTATAGAATTTGAGGTATGGTATAGGGTACCACAGTACTCCCCCTCTAGATGCGTCATCGGTATCGCAAAGGAATACTAACGTGTCTACCCGTGCGTGTAGTGCTTCTTGCTGCGGATTGTGATACCTCCTGTTGTATTACTTGTCTTGGCGCGGTGTCATCATTGTCGACGTTGGCAAGAAATGCTGGTTTTAAGCGATCGACGCTTATGTTTGTGGTTCGCCCTCGTACAACTATTTTGAAAAATTTTGGGCTTCGTTTAATGACGAGATATGGTCCATCGTACGGGTGTGTTAACGAGGGCCGCACTGAGTCGTTTCGCACGAATACGTGAGTAGCCGTCTGCAAAGCGGTGGTTAGGAAAGGGTGTGGCTTTGAATGGTGCGCCGTCTGTGTTGAGCGTAGCCTTTCAATTGAAGATAGAAATTGCGTTATGGCTTCGCTGGTGACTTCTTTCGATTTTACCTCTTGAAAAAATTCACCTGGGATGCGTAGTGTTGAACCGTATACCAACATGGCAGGAGAAGCATTTATGTCTGGTTTGAACGCGACTCGTAGACCCAGTAAAATCGCTGGTAAACGAAGCACCCACTTGGCTGGTTCATGGCACAAAATAGCCGATTTGAAACATCTGTGCCATCTCTCGATGATGCCATTGGACTGAGGGTGATACGGCGTTGTTCTCAAATGACTTGCTCTAATAGTACTGATCAGTTCGGCGAATACGGCTGACTCGAATTGTCTACCACGGTCGGATGTTATGCGTGCTGGAACATCAAACCGTGAAATCCACTGCGAAAGCAGAGCTTTGGCGACTGATTCGGCGCAGATGTCTGCCATGGGGACGGCTTCTGGCCATCGAGTGTATCGGTCGATGATCGTAAGGCAATAGCGCTGTCCCTCACATAGCGGAAAGGGACCAACGATATCAATATTTATGTGGGAAAATCGTTCCTGTGGAGGCTCGTACCTTGCTGGTGCTCTCTTCGTGTGACGATGTAATTTGGACCGCTGACGCGCTTAGCAACAGCGCACGAAGGACGCGATATCTTTTCGGATACCTGGCCAGACGAATTTAGAAGTGATCAGTTTAGTCGTTGCCCTTACGCCTGGATGCGATAAACCATGCGCCTTTGCAAGTATGGCCCTTCGACACTATTTCTTTATATAAGGACGAACTGTTGTTGTTGAAGTGTTGCATACCAGCTGGCGGTCACTGTTGGGAATCGGGAAAAACTTAAGAGTTAACGAATTTTTATGGGTACCTTATTCTTTAATCCACTGTTGAAGTTGAGCGTCGGTTTTCTGAGCTTCAGCAACCTTTGTGTAGTCAATAACTCCATCGATTGCTTCAATGCGAGATAGTAAGTCGGCTGTAGCATTCTGACTCCCTGGGATGTGGCGAATGTCGGATAAAATCGAGCTGTCGTACTCGTCGAGGTGAAGCCTTTTCTGAATTGTGTCGGAAAGCGAACACCAAGGGACGATGATCGGTAACCACGTAACACTTGCGCCCTTCGATCATATATCGAAAATGACACATACCTTGGTACACTGCGGCTAATTCACGGTCATACGTACTATGATTTTGCTGTGCTGGAGTGAGTTTTTTGAAATAAAACCCAAGTTGTTGGAGTTCGCCATTTACGTTTTGGTGTAATGCAGCACCTACTGCAGTATTTGATGCGTCGACGTAAAGCGCAAGTTCGGCGTCGGGTACTGGATGTACGAGGAGCGTTGCGTTTGCTAGTTCTGACTTGCATCGGCTGAAGGCGTCTTCTGCTTCTTGATTCCAAATTAACGGAGTGCGATTGTTTTTCGTATTTGCAGTTATTAATCTTTGGAGGTGGTGCTGGTATGAAACGGCGTTCGGCAGAAATTTTCTGTCCAAATTCAACATAGCGAGGAAACTTTTCAGTTGCTTAGCTACAGTAGGTTTTGGGATTCACGAATAACAACAACCCTCTCCGGAAGAGGATGAATTCCTTGCGCGTTGACTAAGTGTCCCAAAAAATCAAGTTCGCTTTTGCCGAACTCACACTTGGCCGTGTTAATGGCAAGATTATATTCTCGAAGGCGTTGAAGAACAGTGCGTATGTCGTTGCGATGTTGTTCGATGGACGTTGAAGCGATACAAATATCGTCGATATACGGGAAGGCGCAATTAATACCTCGTAACACTTCGTTGATTAGTCGTTGGAACGTCTGCGCAGCATTGCAGAGTCCAAATGTCATAAATTTGAACTCGAACAGCCCGAAGGGTGTTGTGATGGCGGTCTTAGCAATATCGTCTTCGTGAATGGGTACCTGATGAAAAGCTCGCTGGAGGTCAATTTTAGAAAATATTGACTTACCTCGTAGAGTGCTAGTGAAACCGGTGAGATAAGGGAGTGGGTAACGGTCCGGCACTGTCTGTGCGTTGAGTGCCCTGTAATCACCACATGGTCTCCATGTACCGTCGGCTTTCTTAACCAAGTGCAGCGGGCTTGCCCAATTACTGCTCGATGGGCGACAGACACCGACTTTCATTAGGTACTCGAACTCTTTTCGTGCTGAAGCCAGCTTCTCGGGCGGAAGACGTCGTGGTCGGGCGAAAACGGGCTGACCAGTTGTTATTATCCTGTGACAGGTCGTAGATTTTGTCGAAACACCGTGAGGAGCCAACTTTGTTGTATCGGAAAATTCTGCGAGTATTGCAGCAAATGGGCATGTTGAATCGTAAGTCCTGATTTCCGCAGTTTTAAGTGTAGTTGTTGTTGTTACAGGAGAGTGCAAATTCGTGGTGTTATCGATGAGTCGATTGCGGCGCAGGTCTACCAAAAGATCGTAATAGCGTATGAAATCCGCGCCAATGATAGGCGCTGTTACATCGACAATAATGAACGACCACTGAAAATCTCGACGCAGGCCTAGGTCGACGCGTACTCTTTTCTCCCCTATAACCTTGATTGCAGAACCGTTTGCGGCATATAGCTTTGTTGCTGTTGGGCGGACATCATATGTTTTAGCAATGAGAGGCAGAATGGAGACATCGGCACCAGTGTCTACGAGAAATGTTTTATTCGAATGTTGATCGTGGACTTGCAAGCGAAGCACTTCGTACCTTTCGTTACCATCTGCCGCAGCCTGTGGTAGTCAGGCTGACGTGGATGTTGTGTCGACTGATTGAACGGAGCGATTCTTGTGACGGCAAGGGCTTCTGCATTTGAGGGCATTGCGGCCGTACTTTTGATGGTACCAGCAGTCTTGATTGGATGAGTTGGCTGCACCTTATGTATTAGCGTGTGAGTTGCTACGGCTGTTTGATCTTTGCGCAAAACGGCTTTGCCTGCCACTCCGCGAGCGGGAGCGGGGACGCGTCGTAAATCGTTCAAATTTCTTGCCTAATTCAACTATAGCTGTGCGTAGTTCACCGATTTCGTTTGGCTGAACTGATTTAATACGGTTGAAGTAAAATTGGTGGCAGTTCCAGAAAAGGGAGCTATTACCGTCTGACAATCGCTTTGTCCAGAGGCTTTTGAGTGCAGCTTCACTGACCGAGTTACCTGCGACACGTTTCATTTCATAAAAAAGCTCGGATGGCTTTTTGTCGCCGAGTGGCAAATCTGATATCAGGCGGTTGAGACGTCGTTGTTCGCTGTCAGCAAAATGTGCAATTATTTTTTGTTTGATGAAATCGAAGCGATCACTAGCAGGTATTGATGCAATAACGTCACTTAATTGGCCAATTACATTTGGGTCGAGTGCTGCCAGCACAGTTGCAGTTTTTTGCTTGTCGGTAATGATACCTGATGCAGTGAACCAGAAGTCCATGGTAGTGAACCAGGCTTCTATGTTGGAGCAATTCATTGGTGGTACCGGGAGTCTGGCATATACAGCTGCAACAGTGTTTTCTACTGTGCCTGAGGCAGGTGGAGGTGGCGAATTACCTCCGATTTCGGATGGTAGCGAAACGCTGTCCGTCATTTTGTCGAAAGTAGCTAACCTCAAAGTTGGTTGAAATCGCGTGTATGCCACGCGTGAATACAAATGTTCTCGACGGGGTCACCAGTTTTAGTGGAATAGCTAAATCGTTGTTTATTTATAGCTTACCAACGTGAGGAATATGCCAAATGAATAAACCGAATGATTTTATGCTGTAATTACAATTATAACTTTAATGAAATAATAATTAGAAAGAGCTTAGTTAAATTACAACCGGTTGCGATGAGATGTCGAATGAAAAGGAAGGAAATGAAAGTCAGTATATGGTACGATAACAAAATTGAATAGTTATAGAATTTGAGGTATGGTACAGGGTACCACAGATATGTACATCCTGATAAAATTTCAACACGTCCGGTTAAGAAGTGTTTATATTTTTATCAATATCTCCAAAACCGGATCTCGGGTATTAAAACTTTTTACCGAAACATACTTCGTTCACATACCTATACGCTTTTAAAGTTTCAGAAGAATCTGTAGAAAGGTGTTAAAATAAATGTGTTGCAAACTTTGCAGTAAAAAATATTTGGCGGTTATTCGGTTTTATATTTTTACCGATATCTACAAATCGGGTCTCGTGTATCAAAAAAATGTTACATAGCTAACAGCTGCATATATCTCCATATTTTGTTAAAATTTCGATATAATCGATACAGAAGTGTTGAAATAAATATATATTTAACACTGCGACCTCAATTTATATATATTTTGCTCGATCTTTTGACTATATCATTTTGAGGCATTATGTAAGACGAGTAACGGCGATGCATTATAGCTCCAATTTACCCCTCAATGTTCCTAACAAAAAGATATTTGCGTGATACCATGTTTCAAAAAAAAAAATTGTTTCGCCAAAAAAAACCAAAGTTTAGCGGATTTCCCCATATATACTCCCCCTTCAAAAGAAATAATAACGATAATATAATAGTTATTATTATTAAAAATAAACGATGAAAATTCAGCGTTATAATTATTTAAATATATTGGACGTAAACTGAACGCCCTGATCACTTGTAATTTGTAAAGGTACTCCAAAACGTTGTATGTACTCTTTAAAGAAAACAGAAGCAACTGATTTTGCCGTTGATTCTTTAAGAGGGTAAGCTTATGGCCAGCGAGTATTTCGATCAATTATAGTTAATATATACCTGTAACCATTTGAAATCGGCAAAGGTCCAACAATATCTGTATGAAGGTGCTCAAATCTACCTGCCAAAAATATTTAGATTTTATTAAATGTCGTGTAGCTAATGTCGATGAGCTACGTTATGCCGTTTAGAAAATGCTTCTCTACGGAAACTTTTTTGAAGTTGAGGATAGAAACATCTATTTCTTTTAATTTATAAACACCGTCTGTTTTTTTTTTATAAAAGCTTTTAAAAATGCATCTTTCTTCTGCTTTTCCTACAATATTCTACGGTTAAACTCACCAGTATCTAACGGTTCTACTTCTGGAATGCGCGAAAGCATATCAGCTACCATATTTTCCTTGCCTGAGTTATGTTTTATGTCACTGGTGAATTGAGAAATATATTCAAGCTGTCTTGTCTGACGCGGACTGCGCTCAACTTTTGAATCTAAGACATACGTTAAAGGTTTATGATCTGTATAAACTCTAAATTTTCGGTTTTCTAATATGTATCTTAAATGTTTAATAGTTGCATATATTGCTAATAACTCTCTATCAAAATCTCTGTATTTAGCTTCGGAAGCTGTTAACATCTTTAGGTAAAAAGCTAAAGGTTCCATTTTACTTTCAAAATGTTGTTCTAGAACATCTTCTGTTGCAACTACTGACGCATCTACTGATATGGAAAGATCTGCTTTCTTATCAAAATGATTTAAGAGTATATTTGATGCAAAAATTTCTTTGACCTTTTCAAAAATTTTTATCGCATCATTGTGCCAATTGAAGCGATGACTCTTTTGTTTCAAAGCAAATGTTACCATTGTGTGTATTCGGCTTAAGTATTCTGCTAATCTAGGTATATAGCGATGGTAATGATTCACCATTCCTATAAACTTTTGCATTTGTATAGCTGTTTTCAGACGTTTATACTCACGAATGACTTTGACTTTTTCGTTAGTTGGCTTAATGCCTGCGTTAGAAATATTGTATCCTAGAAAATATATTTGTGGCGTACTAAAAATGCATTTGTTAGGCTTGATGTTTAAGCCGTATTCATCTAAAGTGTGAACTACTATTTTTAGATGTTGTACATGCTTCTCCTCGTTGCCACTTGATATAAGTATATCATCTAGATACACAAAAACAAAATCTAATACTGTTTTCACACAGACGGCTTATTGAATAATAAAGGCAGTTTTCTACATTAAGACGCTTATTGAGCTCAATCTTCCCTACAAAATTCGAATCTATAATTATTTCATTAGTAGCTAATCGAATGCCTAATGAATTCAAAATCACAATGCAACTCTCTTGGAAGCGTTCAGTTTCTTAGTTTTTATTGTGTTCAGTGCTTAAAAATGTCATTTATCAAAGTAAATGTCATTGTCTGTCATATAGCATTGTTATTTTATTCGCTTGACATTTCATCCTTCATACTAATCGAGCAGTTACTTCTGTGTGAAAGCAAAAAATTTACGATTTCATTAGAAGGTGAAATGAGATCATTAAGTTTCTGTGTGAAAACAGTATAAGCCTGCTAACACTTCATTAATGAAACGAACTCAAAAAGACCAAAAGGTGTGGTAATGGCAGTATTACCAATGCCTTCTTCCGCCATTGGTGTTTGATGATAGGCTCGTACTAAATCTATTTTTGTAAAAACTTTTTATTTAAATCGTATATATGAGACAGCGGAATCAGCGGAATCAGTAACTGTTATAAAATTCAATCGTCGATAATCGCCACATGGACCCAATCATTGGACTCCTTTTTAGGAACTAAATGTAATGGGGAAGCGCAATGTGAATGAGATGGACGACGAATGCCAGATTTCACTAAAAAATCAAACTCGCTTTTTGCAACTTTAAATTTAATAGGATTTAGTCTTCTGGGTTTCGTAAACGGTAATTTACCATTGCAAGTAATACGATGGACCGTGGAATGTTTTACAGGCTCATTGTAGTCAGGATCAGATATTAGTGATGGAAACGTTTTGAGTAATTTTGTATATTTGTCGTCTACCGCAAATATTTTTGGCAAAGAAATTTTAGAAAACCCTGATATTGCATTTACAGAAATATTTGTCAAAGAATCCACCAAACATTTACTTTTTAAATCAACCAATAGACCATATTTTGCTAAAAAGTGTGCGCCAATTATTGATTTTGTTATATCTGCTAAACGGAAATTCCCGTCTTAAGCATAAATTCACCTTTAATAATTGTTTACCATTCGTCTTTATAGGAATACCGTAGGCTGCCGTCAAAAATAGACACAATATACTTGTTATTGTTGTTGGTATTGTTAATGGAGTTGTTACTTTAGCGTCAGCTATTTGTGCTGTAGTAATGGCTGTGCCTGAGGCTGCACGGAATCTCCCCCACGTTGTCGATTCAAATACGACTGCCAACGTTTCACCTCGATTTCGAACACGACGACAACAACACTGACTGATTTGAATCAATGAATTATGTACAAAATCTCTAAGTATTTTATTTGTTATGCCACATACACACCACTACAAATCCTTAACGCAATCTACATTCAAGGTTTTTGTCTTTTCTCCTGTGTTAAATTTATCTTATTTATTTTGACTTAACGCTTGTCAATTACATATGTAATGGATATTACTGGTTATATTCTGATTTTTATTGTTTATTTGTTTTTTAAGCTGACTTTGTTATAAAATTAATCCAATCCAAAATAATTATGCCAAAACGAAATTTTTGACAAATTTTTGTTGCATAAAGTTTATACGTCGTTGTTTGGCTTCTCTAAAGAATTGCCAAAGGGAATTTTCCAATTTTGTACATTTTCTGTTTTATGCGTTCTTCGTATTTATATAGCTTTGACTGCTGATGTGCGCTACACCTAAAAACGCTGCCCTTCTGCTCTACACCAATGCTCAAACGACGAACTACACAATTTGCCTTGAAGACACGCGTGCTGCGCCTGCGCAATAAAAAACTTTTGGTGGTTTGATTTGGTTTACTCCTCTTATTCTTTGACTGTTGTTGTTGTTGTTGCCCCATACAAAAAAAAAGTTGCTAATGTCCGCCCATAAATTTAAAGATTATGATGTTGAGAGGGTTTCGGAAATTTTTTTTAGAATTTTTTTTGATTCTTCGAAATACAGCCGAAAAGTTTTTTTCGTTGTAACTTGTTATATGACGTCCGATTTTTAAAATTGATATGTGATTATTTTGGCCTTGAGATGCTTCACATTTCTGTTTAATGTCTTTTTAAGCTATGAGGTCGGGTACAATTTTGTTAGCTGACCTAATCATGTGAAGACGACTTCATAGCTTAAAAATACATTAAACAGAAATGTGAAGCATCTCAAGGCCAAAATAATGACATATCAATTTTAAAAAACGGACGGCAAATAACCAAGTTACAACGAAAAAAACTTTTCGTCTGTATTTCGAAGACTCAAAAAAAAAAATAATAAAAATTTTTCCGAAACCCTCTCAACATAATCTTTAAATTTAGGGGCGGACATTAGCAACTTTGTTTTCGACCCAGTCTAATATACACGTTCACTTTTTACTGAATCATTCAGTTTTGAAAGCGCGCTTCGAAATTTTTTCGTCGAAAATTTTCGTACATTCAACCCTACACACGGCACAAAGCTCCTGGCTCGCAAATGAAGCTAAAGAAGCTCAATTAAATGTATTTATTTTTAGTTGCAAATTTACTTTATTTATAAAAATTGTCTTTATTAACAATTTGATTTTTAACCAAAAAACTATTAAATTATTTTACATATTTTTTAATAAGTTTTAAATTGAACAAGATATGAACACTACACCCTCTACGTCATCAACTTGGTAGTGTGTAGTAGCACAACTTTTTCTGGGCTTGTACGATTATGCAAGCCTACTCTTGGGTTTTTAAATGAACTTGACTCAAAATCAAAAATCTTGTTAACAAAGCATTTATCTGTTATTAACTGGTGCTTAACCACCTCAGCAATGTTGGCCGTTTCGCGGTAACTGACGCTAGTTGAAAGCACCAGAGGAGGTCAAGTCTTCCGCTACCTGCCTCTTCCAACTCAGTGAAAGTCTCCGCTTTCCTCTGCTTGCAAAGTGCGATGTCGATCGAAATACTTTCTTGTCGGGAGCGCCTTCTTCCTCGGTGCTCATACAACTCACCATTATACCTGCTCTGATACTCGCCGTCGGCATCAAGGACAGTGCCATAAATCTTTCGGAGAACTTTTCTCACGAACACTCCAAATTCCATGTCGTCCTTTCTAGGCACAGTTCATGATTCTGTGTCATACATCACGACTGGCATGATGAGCGAATTTTACAGCGTATTTTTTGTTCGTTGAGAGAAAACTTTACTTTGCGATTGGCTACTCAGTCTAAATTAGCACTTGTTGGCCAGAGGTATTCTCCACTTGATTTCAAGGCTGGCAGGGGTTTCGCTGTTAATGCTGGTTTTCAAATAAAGAAGTCCTTCACAGTCTTGAATTTATATCTATCAACAGTGACATGGCCAAGGCGCAAATGCGCTGATTCTTTCTTGGATGACACCAAGTATTTCGTCTTCTTCTCATTTACCACAAGGCTCACTTTTTTGCCTCTTTATATGTTCAGGAGAGAATAGAATTCCCTTTTGTTAATTATTGTGCCATCACGGCTCACCAAAGGTGCTAGAATTATCTTCTCCAGCATAAGTTTTAAAAATCGCACGAAAATAGTCGCCTTATATCAAGTCCCCTTTGGTTTCGAATGACTCGGGGAGGTTCGTCTCAATATTTAGATATTTTGTTGGCGTTGCTCTATGTCATTTGGCGCAGCCTTAAGGGCCCATTTCTGATACTTAGCATAGACTTGATTTAACTTGGCGTAAACTTGGCAACTTAGCCACGATTATACTTAGCGCATAAAATCTGGCATCATAATCAATAAATGCCAATTTGTATGACATAATGTTAAAATGAAATGGTAAGAAACAAATGGCATTTCAAAATGTAAACTTCACTTAGAACCTACATAGAAAATCAAAATTCAAGAGACTTCAAGTCAAGTTAAGTGTTGCTAAGTTTTGAGTAATCAGTAACATGCAATGTTCATTTAACAGAACTGTAAGTGACAGTTCTCAATTCAAATGAAGTCTATGCTAAATATCAGTAATGGGCCCTTTACTAACTTTGCAGCGTACCTAAATACAATCAAAGCAGCATACAAGCAACTTCTTTTCGCACTGTTTTCAGGTCGATGATGGTGTACGTCCCTTCTTCTATCTTCTTAAGGATCTGGCGCATCGTGAAGATCTGGTCCATATTAGATTTACCAGGTCTGAAGGGCGCTGATAAGTTCTTTGACTTTAGGCTTCAGTCTTTTGCATAATACGCTTCATAGAACCTTATAAGCTATGTTAAGAAGGCTGGTTCAGCGGTAATTAGCGCGTTTTGCGGGATCGCTTGTCTTGTGCATTTGGCAGAGCACACTTACATTTTAATCTGAAGGCATGCTCTCTTCCATCTATATTTTGCACAGCTGTCGATGCTTGCTCTTTACCAGCTTTTCACCTGCATGTTTGAAAAGCTCGGCGGGTGGTTCACCGCTATACTTCGTCTTGTTATTCTTTAGCCGGGATATTCCCATTCTCAGTTTTTCATAGCCGAGTGTCGGAATGTCTTTTACATCAGGGCAGTTATTCCATCGGGTTTGTCTTTTCCCTCACTAGTTACCAATGAGAATAAGTGCTTCCTCCACAACTTCAGCATGCATGTCAGTTACCACGTCACCATTATAATTTCTGCAGGACTCTGCCCCGGTCTTGAAACTTTCCGTCATAGGTGAAATTCTTTGGTAGAGCTATCGGCCGGCATTTCTTGCAGGCAACATCTGAAGCGCCTCGCATCCAAGCCGCTGTGCCTCGCGTTTTTTCCTTCTAAATACCTCGACGTATGTGCGCAACGTGGCCCTTTAGTCAACGTCCTTGTTTTTGAGGCAGCGTGACATTAATCATCGTAAAAGTTGTCTTTCTGCGGCCTCCCTGAAAACCTATGGTGTCAGCAGCGGCGGTACGTTGTGACAGAGCAAAATACTCCCACAGCTCAACCTCATTATCAGGTCGAAAATTACTTTCAGTGCGCAGGTGTGAGAGCCGAGTGTAGTAATCATCAGCTGCCTGTTTCGTGAACAGTTTTTCGTCGGCACTCTTTCACTGTGTACCTGCAGACACATTCTTTGCTGTACAGAGGCGTTTACGTATATTTGCTACCACAAGGTAAGTGGTTCGAGTCCATATTTCGATCTCGAGGATTAATTTAACACTTTTCAGTGGTACGAAAGTAAATTACTTTCGATACATCACATGCAGTTCTTAATAAGAAGCACCTAACGCAGGCGATCTTGTTGCTTCCCTGCAAAAATAGTGCGACTAATCCCCAAAGAGAGCGGTCTCCGATTGATTTCTTTTGTCTACATTGTAGCATAATTGATCCCCTCTAGTCCCTTTTGAGTACAGTTGTGATAAGTCAGATTGAAATCTATGTAGCCCATTTTAAGAAACATAATAAAAAGAAAATAAAACAAGTAAGGAAGGTTAATTTCGGGCGTAACCGAACATTACATACTCAGTTGAGAGCTATGGTGACAATATAAGGGAAAATGACAATGTAGGAAAATGAACCGAGGGATGAAAATGAACCCTGGAATGTGTTTGTATGACATGTGTATCAAATGAAAGGCATTAAAGAGTATTTTATGAGGGAGTGGGCCATAGTTCCATAGGTGGACGCCATTTAGGGATAACCGCCATAAAGGTGGATCAGGGTTGACTCTAGAATTTGTTTGTACGATATGTGTATCAAACGAAAGGTGTTAATGAGTATTTTAAAAGGGGTGATCCTTAGTTCCAGTGAAATATAACAACAAGCCTCGGATAAATACACTCTCTATTGATGACGACCATGGCAAACGTTTGAAGGACAATGAATTGAGGGCATGCACCTGGAACGTCCGCTCCCTGAATGGGATTGGTGCAGATGCCCGGCTGGTTGATGTCCTCGTCAAAGCAAAATCTGACATCACCGCCATCCAAGAAATGCGTTGGACGAAGCAAGGAAGAAAGAAGATCAAAAATTGTGACATATATTGGAGTGGCCATGCGAATAAGCGCAGTTTCGGCGTCGGATTCGTGGTGGGAGAAAGACTTTGTCGCCAAGTGCTGGCGTTCACGCCTGTGGACGAGCGTCTCGCCGCTATTCGAATAAAAGCAAAATTTTTTAATATATCATTCATCTGCGCCCATGCGCCGACAGAGGAGAAAGACGATGAGGTGAAAGACACTTTTTATAAACAATTAGAACGCACATACGAGCGCTGCCCCCGTCATGATATAAAAGTCGTGCTTGGCGACTTTAACGCCAGGGTGGGCAAAGAAGGTGTTTTTGGCCCTACAGTCGGAAAGTTCAGCCTACACAATGAAACTTCTCCTAACGGACTGAGGCTGATTGACTTTGCCGGTGCTCGAAACATGGTCATATCAAGCACGAGGTTCATGCATAAAAAGATACATCAAGCTACATGGCTGTCTCCTGATCGAAATACTCGCAATCAGATCGATCACGTTGTGATAGACGGACGGCATGCCTCCAGTGTTTTAGATGTGCGAACGATCCGAGGACCTAACATCGATTCGGACCATTATCTCGTTGCAGCCAAAATACGCACCCGCCTCAACGCGGCTAAAAACAAGGAACAAAAAACACAAGGAAAGCTAGACGTCGAAAAGCTTCAATCACAACAGAATGCCAATGATTTCGCAACTCGACTCTCACACCTGCTCTCTGAGGGCACAACTCATCCTGAAGGAATACAGGAGCAGTGGGAGCATATCTCCAAAGCACTTCATACTGCCGCCGAGGAAAAAATTGGTTACCGGCGGCCACGAAAAAACAACTGGTATGATGAAGAATGCCGCGTTGCAACCGAAAGAAAAGACGCTGCCTACAGGGCTACGTTAAAAGCGAGCGCGACAAGAGGAGTGTGTGAACGCTATCGTGAGTTGAAAAGGGAAGCGAGACGCCTTTTCAGGAAGAAAAAAGCAGAAGCAGAAAGGCGTGAGTGCGAGGAGCTTGAGCTGCTAGCCACCAGGAATAACGCCCGAAAATTCTACCAAAAAATACGGCGACAGACGGAAGGTTTTAAGACCGGGGCAAACTCCTGTAGGAATGAAAACGGCGACCTTGTAACTGATGTCCAGAGAGTGCTTAGATTATGGAGGGAACACTTCTCTGCTCTCCTAAATGGAGGCAGCAATTCACCGCGCAGAGATGAAGAACCCGATCCCGCAATCGATGATGATGGAATATATGTCCCCCCGTCCGATTATGACGAAGTTAGAATAGCAATAACCAGATTGAAAAACAACAAGGCCGTGGGCGCTGATGGATTGCCTGCGGAGCTATTCAAGTTCGGCGGCGAGGAGTTGGTAAGGCGCATGCAGCAGCTTCTTAGCAAAATATGGGCGGACGAAAGCATGCCCGACGGTTGGAATCTAAGTGTTCTTTGCCCAGTCCACAAGAAGGGGGATACTGCAAAATGCACCAACTATCGTGGAATCAGCCTTCTTAATATCGCATATAAGGTCCTTTCAAGTGTATTGTGCGAAAGATTGAAGCCCACCGTGAACCGGCTGATTGGACCTTATCAGTGCGGCTTCAGACCTGGTAAATCTACCATCGACCAGATTTTCACAATGCGCCAAATCTTGGAAAAAACCCGTGAAAAGAGAATCGACACACATCACCTCTTCGTCGACTTTAAAGCCGCCTTCGACAGCACGAAAAGGAGCTGCCTATATGCCGCTATGTCTGAATTTGGTTTCCCCGCAAAACTTATACGGCTGTGCAAAATGACGTTGAGCAACACCATCAGCTCAGTCAGAATTGGGAAGGACCTCTCCGAGCCGTTCGAAACTAAACGAGGTTTCAGACAGGGTGACCTCCTATCGTGCGATTTCTTTAATTTGATGCTGGAGAAAATTATACTAGCTGCAGAACTTAACCGCACTGGAACAATATACTATAAAAGCGTGCAATTACTGGCATATGCTGATGACATTGATATCATCGGCCTAAACGCCCGCGCTGTTAGTTCTGCTTACTCCAAGCTGGAAAAAGAAGCGGTAAAGATGGGTTTGATGGTGAATGAGGACAAAACGAAGTACCTGCTGTCATCGAGCAAAGAGTCAGCGCATATGCGCCTTGGCAACCACGCTACTGTTGGCAGCCATAATTTCGAAATAGTAAAAGACTTCGTTTATTTGGGAACCAGCATCAACATTAGCAACAACATCAGCACTGAAATCCAGCGAAGAATCAATCTTGCCAATAAATGCTACTTTGGACTAGGTAGGCAATTGAAAAGTAAAGTCCTCTCTCGGCGAACGAAAATCATACTCTACAAGTCACTTATCGTACCCGTCCTGCTATATGGGGCAGAAGCATGGACCATGAGAACAGCAGATGAAGCGGCTTTGGGAGTGTTCGAGAGAAAAGTTCTTCGAAAGATTTATGGACCTCTACGCGTTGGCGATGGCGAGTACCGAAGAAGATTTAATGATGAGCTGTACGAGCTATACGCAGACATCAACATAGTCCAGCGAATTAAAACGCAGCGGCTGCGCTGGCTAGGCCATGTTATGCGAATGAAAGATGATGCTCCGGCCAAGAAAGTGTTTCTATCGGAACCCGCCTATGGAAGCAGAGGTAGAGGGTGGCCCCCACTCCGTTGGAAGGACCAGGTGGAAAACGATTTAAACTCCCTTGGTGTGACCAATTGGCGCCGGTTGGCGGAGCGAAGGAGCGACTGGCGCGCCTTGTTGGACGGCCATAACCGTTTAGACGGTTAAGCGCCAATTAAGTAAGTAAGTAAGATCCTTAGTTCCATAGGTGGACACCTTTTCGAGATATCGCCATTAAGGTGGACCAGGGGTGACTCTAGACTTTGTTTGTACGATATGGGTATCAAATGAGTATTTTAAAAGAGCTTAGTTCTATAGGTGGATGCCTTTTCGATATATCGCCATAAAGGTGGACCAGGGGTTACTCTAGAATGTGTTTGTACGATATGGGTATCAAATTAAAGGTATTAATGAGGGTTTTAAAAGGGAGTGGTGGTAGTTGTATATGTGAAGGCGTTTTCCAGATATCGACCAAAATGTGGACTAGGGTGACCCAGAACATCATCTGTCGGATACCGCTAATTTATTTATATATGTAATACCACGAACGTTATTCCTGCCAAGATTTCAAGGTTTTTTATTTCGCCCTGCAGAACTTTTTCATTTTCTTCTACTCAATATGGTAGGTGTCACACCCATTTTACAAAGTTTTTTTCTAAAGTTATATTCTGCGTCAATAAACCAATCCAATTACCATGTTTCATCAATTTTTTCGTATTTATTATAGAATTATAGCATTTTTTTCATTTTTCGTAATTTTCGATATCGAAAAAGTGGGCGTGGTCATAATCGGCCATTTTTTATACCAAGATAAAGTGAGTTTAGATAAGTACGTGAACTTAGTTTAGTAAAGATATATCGATTTTTGCTCAAGTTATCGTGTTAACGGCCGAGCGGATGGACAGACGATCGACTGTGTATAAAAACTGGGCTTGGCTTCAACCGATTCCGCCCTCTTTCATAGAAAACAGTTATCGTCCTAGAATCTAAGCCCATACCAAATTTAACAAGGATTGGTAAATTTTTGTTCGACTTATGGCATTAAAAGTATCGTTCTCCGATTTTACAAATTTTTATTAAGCATACATATAGTAATAGGTGTAACGTTCCTGCCAAATTTCATCATGATATCTTCAACGACTGCCAAATTACAGCTTGCAAAATTGTAAATTACCTTCTTTTAAAAGTGGGCGGTGCCACGCCCATTGTTTAAAATTTTATTAATTTTCTATTCTGCGTCATAAGTTCAACTCGCCAACCAAGCTTCATCGCTTTATCCGTCTTTGGTAATGAATTATCGCACTTTTTCGGTTTTTCGAAAATTTCGATATCGAAAAAGTGGGCGTGTTTATAGTCCGATATCGTTCATTTTAAATAGCGATCTGAGATGAGTGCTCAGGAACCTACATACCAAATTTCATCAAGTTATCGTGTTAACGGACAGACGGATGGACGGACATGGCTCAATCAAATTTTTTTTCGATCCTGATGATTTTGATATATGGAAGTCTATATCTATCTCGATTCCTTTATACCTGTACAACCAACCGTTATCCAATCAAAGTTAATATACTCTGTGAGCTCTGCTCAACTGAGTATAAAAATTGTAAGCATTTTCTTTATATATATGGACAAGATTAGCGAAAAATATATCTTTACTAGTAGACCCGGCAGACGTTGTTCTGCCTTAAATTTGGCCTATTTGCATAAATTTTAATAAGCTTTTTCCGTCTAACTATGCCCTACCCCTCTACAGTTTTTCCTAATCTTTTTATTCACTCCTCTCTCCGTCTTTTTCGCTTCATCTCCATCTTCGTCTCATTCTATATCTTTTTTTCAGTCTCCTTCTCTCTTTTCTCTTCTCTCAAGTTTTTCTCCTTCTTCTTCATCTCTTATTGCCAGTCCGAGAGGGTGGTATGTATTTTGTTCCAGTCACTTTCCGAGTCTCAGTCCCAGTCCCACTCCGAGTTTCAGTCTCAGTCCCAGTCCTAGTCCTAATCCCAGTCCCAGTCCGTCTCTGGTATACTTCCCGGAAAAAAGCAACGTAAATAAATCGAATAGGACCTATGTAAATTGGTATGTGGGTATTATTAATTCTTGTCTTTATATCGGCTTCGCATGCATATTTATCAGTTTTGCCAGGTTGATGCGGCTAAATCGAATATCACAATGAATTTTAGAGCTCTCAGGAACAGCTTTAATTTGATATCCATAATACATACACATTCTAGGGATATCCGGGTCCACGTTTTGGCCTATATCTCGAAACCCTAGTAACCCAGGAGTATGAAAATTATCCTGTAATATAGCACTCATCAACAGCTTTCATTTGATATCCATATTGTATAAACACATTCTAGGGGTACCCGGGTCCATGTTTTGATCTCAAGACCCTAGGCACGTAGCGAAAACAAAGGTAGACGTTGGCCGATTCTCAGACCTACCCAATATGCTCACAAAATTTCATGAGAATCGGTTCAGCCGTTTCGGAGGAGTTAAGCCTCTAAAACCGTGACAGAAGAATTTTATATATTAGATATAAAGACATATTCTTGCTGAGCTTTGATTTTTAAATTTTGACATAGAAATTGTAAAAATATTTATGAGAAATAAAAATATAAAGGTGGAGCGCAATTAATTGACTCGTTTTCTGTCAACTTTCCAATCCATTTAACGTGCGTTCCACTTATATGAACCGTTTTCCTAAGTCGTTATTACTTTCGTTTAACCAGACATCGAACACCCCAAATTTCACTTTTATAATATATGTATGTGTGCACGGTTCAAGGTTTATATAGATGTTAGTCTAAAAGATTGAGCCTTCTGATTACTTAAAGGACAATTTTGGCATCATTGGGACCATTTCTTATACTTTGAAAGCAAAGAATTGATAACGCATACACATACACGCAAACGCAATCAATCGCAAACACAAACCAAGGAATTATTTCCAAGCAAGCAACAAAGAGATGAGAATCTTTAAAAATCAATTTGAAAAAAAAAAGTTATTTCCATACTACCGAGATTAAAACAAGACAGTTTGGGATATTTTTCAGGATGAAATCGGAAATATCTGGGCCAGTTCGAAACCATGTATGGAATCTTTTCGGGACTACTTTTAGAATATCTCAGAGAACCGTTTCGGGATTATTTGAGGAACATTTTCGAGACTAAGTATTTCAAATTTTTCGAGGACTATTGCGGGACTTGGGAATTTATTTAATAATTTGGGAAAAATTTAAACAACGTGACATCAGGACGGACAAGGCGACAGCTGTTTCGATAATACTTTGTAAATCTCTTCAAAACTTTTTCTCCCGGGAGTGGGATTTGAACCCGCACTCACACGATGGTTGAAGTGTTATAAACGCATTCAGCCACGTCATGCCTTACAAGCCAACCTAATAAAACCGCACTTCGTTTTTTTAGCGCACGCAAACAACCGGCGTTTTTTGCCCTAACCCAAATAAGCATGCGTTGCGACAATGTAAAGCATGTGTGCAAACGTCAAATCTAAATGTCACGCAGAACAAAAATTGGGAATCGAGTTAGGTTTTCACGCAGCAAATTCAATTTGAGTTACTCTCATACAAGTTGTATGTGCATGAGACATTTTTGACAGAAAATGTCTTGCGTGCGTTTATATTAGGTTGGCTTGTTAGTTGTTGTAAAGTTTTTCCCAATTGCCTTCTTTGCATATATTATTCTTTTACACACTAATATGTGAAAGATGAAAAGACGTTTAAATCCACAACAAATTAACACCTTATTAACAGTTTACGAAAGATATTGATTATGGCAGCCCATTTAAGTTCGAGCAGTGTTGTGGCTCAGAATTTCGTGCACTTCTCCCAGCTCTGATTTTTGGCAGTATACAATAGAAACTATTAGCAGTTTGGAAACAGATAAAACTTCATAAAAAACACATTCATTGTACACACATCAATTGGATAACATAATTCAACTGTGCAAATATACATACATATCTACATAACTACTTTTTTACTGTGAATTAAATTATTCTGTTAATAACTTAAATTTTATTACAATTTTATTTTGAGTTGATTAACTATAACTGATTGTTTGACCTTTTACTACTGTTATATAATCTCTTTTTAATTGAAAATTATTTTCTATTTTTTAGTTCGGTTAGCTATAAAAGGGTGTTTTTTTTAGTTTTTTTTAAACTATTATTTATTATATCGTGAATTTCAATTATAATGTGAGACAGTGGCTTTATAAAATATATTTTCTTTAACTCTGGCATAATAAGTCATAATAAATAAGTTTGCTATTTTGCTCAATTTATGCATAAGTGAGACAGTGACTCTTTTTTACCGTACTAATTTTTGTTGCTTTGCTCAGCTTGCTCTCTAAAATGCCGTGTTTCCAAAGAGAGTAGAAAATAAGAGGCACCAGCTGTGAATGTCGAGCAGAACTTCGATTTGCCAATGTACCTACAAAGAGCAAAGAGAGTAGATAATAAGAGGCGTCATATCGATATTTCGAAAAACGACTGCGTTTTATATGAAATTTGCCAATGTACAAATTCTTGGGCTCGGCCATTCCGTCTCTTCCTATTTTTCGTAAATTGTTGTCTCATATTTTTTGTTTCACCTGACGAAAATTAAGTAGAGAAGAAGTCAAAATGAGTGACATTGAGACATTGAGTTATTTTCTGCATTTGAGCTTTTTGAAGTTTTGTTTACTTTTGTTCAAATGCTTACAAAATGCAATTTCATGCAAAATAGCATGTTAATACTTTTGTACAAATGCTTACAATATTTATGCACAATTTAAATTGGATATGTCTTCAACATCCCGTACCGTATTGTATTTTAAGATATTGACGATCATAGCTGATGTTGGATGTTGTAGTCGCAGGTGTGTATCGGTCAAGTTTGTTTGCGAGTGCCCTGTTGTTCATATAGCTCACTTCCGTATTCTTTCATCAGGGGAAGGATGAAATAAGATTACTATGTATTATCTTATTTTGAATGAGATATGAATCATAATTGCATTCAAAAATGATTCAAAAATCTCAACCAAAACGATTGAAATATGTTCACGAATATGATCAGAAAATGACTGTGAAAAGCAGTCAAATATTAAAACAATTAAAGCTCAATTTTACAATGATATCAAATACGAATAAAAAGCGTTTCGAAACATGAATCAAAAATGATTATTCAAGAATAATCACATTTATGGTACATTTTTCTCCCGACGATACATTAATTTTCGAATAGAAAATACTTTTAAATTTGAACGTTTTTAATCATCTTGGGGTATGATATTTGAATATTTTATGATCAACAAGTAAGGAAGGTTAAGTTCGGGTGTAACCGAACATTACATACTCAGTTGAGAGCTATGGTGACAACATAAGGGAAAATAACCATGTAGGAAAATGAACCGAGGGAAACCCTGGAATGTGTTTGTATGACATGTGTATCAAATGAAAGGCATTAGAGAGTATTTTATGAGGGAGTGGGCCATAGTTCTATAGGTGGACGCCATTTAGGGATATAGCCATTAAGGTGGATCAGGTTGACTCTAGAATGCGTTTGTACGATATGGGTATCAAATGAAAGGTGTTAATGAGTATTTTAAAAGGGAGTAATCCTTAGTTCCATAGGTGGACGCCGTTTCGAGATACCGCCATAAAGGTGGACCAGGGGTGACCCTAGAATTTGTTTGTACAATATAGGTATCAAAAGAAAGGTGTTAATGAGTGTTTTAAAAGGGAGTGATGCTTAGTTCCACAGGTGGACGCCGTTTCGAGATATCGCCATAAAGGTGGACCAGGTGTGACCCTAGAATTTGTTTGTACGATATGGGTATCAAATTAAAGGTATTAATGAGGGTTTTAAAAGAGAGTGGTGGTAGTTGTATAAGTGGTCGCCTTTTTGAGATATAGCCATAAAGGTGGATCAGGTTGACTCTAGAATGCGTTTGTACGATATGGGTATCAAATGAAAGGTGCTAATGAGTATTTTAAAAGGGAGTAATCCTTAGTTCCATAGGTGGACGCCGTTTCGAGATACCGCCATAAAGATGGACCAGGGGTGACCCTAGAATTTCTTTATACAATATGGGTATCAAAAGAAAGGTGTTAACGAGTATTTTAAAAGGGAGTAATCCTTAGTTCCATAGGTGGACGACGTTTCGAGATATCGCCATAAAGGTGGACCAGGGGTGACCCTAGAATTTGTTTGTACGATATGGGTATCAAATTAAAGGTATTAAGGAGGGTTTTAAAAGGGAGTGTTGGTAGTTGTATAGGTGGTCGCCTTTTCGAGATATCGCCATAAAGGTGGACTAGGGGTGACTCTAGAATGCGTTTGTACGATATGGGTATCAAATGAAAGGTGTTAATGAGTATTTTAAAAGGGAGTAATCCTTAGTTCCACAGGTAGACGCCGTTTCGAGATATCGCCACAAAGGTGGACCAGGTGTGACCCTAGAATTTGTTTGTACAATATTGGTATCAAAAGAAAGGTGTTAATGAGTATTTTAAAAGGGAGTGATGCTTAGTTCCACAGGTGGACGCCGTTTCGAGATATCGCCATAAAGGTGGACCAGGTGTGACCCTAGAATGCGTTTGTAAAATATGGGTATCAAACGAAAGATGTTAATGAGTATTTTAAAAGGGAGTAATCCTTAGTTCCATAGGTGGACGCCGTTTCGAGATATCGCCATAAAGGTGGACCAGGGGTGACCCTAGAATTTGTTTGTAGTTAGTTCCAGAGGTGGACACCGTTTCGAGATATCGCCATAAAGGTGGACCAGGTGTGACCCTAGAATTTGTTTGTACGATATGGGTATCAAATTAAAGGTATTAATGAGGGTTTTAAAAGGGAGAGGTGGTAGTTGTATAGGTGGTCGCCTTTTCGAGATATCGCCATAAAGGTGGACCAGAGGTGACTCTAGAATGCGTTTGTACGATATGGGTATCAAATGAAAGGTGTTAATGAGAATTTTAAAAGGGAGTTATCCTTAGTTCCATAGGGGGACGCAGTTTCGAGATATCGCCATAAAGGTGGACCAGGGGTGACCCTAGAATTTGTTTGTACGATATGGGTATCAAATTAAAGGTATTAATGAGGGTTTTAAAAGGGAGAGGTGGTAGTTGTATAGGTGGTCGCCTTTTCGAGATATCGCCATAAAGGTGGACCAGAGGTGACTCTAGAATGTGTTTGTACGATATGAGTATCAAATTAAAGGTATTAATGAGGGTTTTAAAAGGGAGTGGTGGTTGTTGTATAGGTGGTCGCCTTTTCGAGATATCGCCATAAAGGTGGACCAGGGTGACTCTAGAATGCGTTTGTACGATATGGGTAACAAATGAAAGGTGCTAATGAGTATTTTATGAGGGAGTGGGCCATAGTTCTATAGGTGGACGCCATTTAGGGATATAGCCATAAAGGTGGATCAGGGTTGACTCTAGAATGCGTTTGTACGATATGGGTATCAAATGAATGGTGTTAATGAATATTTTAAAAGGGAGTAATCCTTAGTTCCATAGGTGGACGCCGTTTCGAGATACCGCCATAAAGGTGGACCAGGGGTGACCCTAGAATTTGTTTGTACAATATGGGTATCAAAAGAAAGGTGTTAATGAGTATTTTAAAAGGGAGTAATCCTTAGTTCCATAGGTGGACGCCGTTTCGAGATATCGCCATAAAGGTGGACCAGGGGTGACCCTAGAATTTGTTTGTACAATATGGGTATCAAAAGAAAGGTGTTAATGAGTATTTTAAAAGGGAGTGGGCCTTAGTTCTATAGGTGGACGCCGTTTCGAAATATCGCCATAAAGGTGGACCAGGGTGACTATAGAATGTGTTTGTACGATATGGGTATCAAATTAAAGGTATTAATGAGAGTTTTAAAAGGGAGTGGTGGTAGTTGTATATGTGAAGGCGTTTTCCAGATCGCGACCAAAATGTGGACCAGGGTGACACAGAACATCATCTGTTGGATACCGCTAATTTATTTATATATGTAATACCTGCCAAGATTTTAAGGGTTTTTTATTTCGCCCTGCGGAACTTTTTCATTTTCTTCTACTTAATATGGTAGGTGTCACAACCATTTTATAAAGTTTTTTCTAAAGTTATATTTCGTGTCAATAAACCAATCCAATTTTTTTTTTTTAATTATCTTCTTTTAAAAGTGGGCGGTGCCACGCCCATTGTCCAAAATTTTACTAATTTTCTATTCTGCGTCATAAATTCAACTCATCTACCAAGTTTCGTCGCTTTATCTGTCTTTGGTAATGAATTATCGCACTTTTTCGGTTTTACGAAATTTTCGATATCGGAAAAGTGGGCGTGGTTATAGTCCGATATTGTTCATTTTAAATAGTGATCTGAAATGAGTGCTCAGGAACCTACATACCAAATTTCATCAAGTTACCTCAAAATTTACTCAAGTTATCGTGTTAACGGCCATGCGGAAGGACAGACGGACGACTGTGTATAAAAACTGGGCGTGGCATCAACCGATTTCGCCCGTTTTCACAGAAAACAGTTAGCATCATAAAATCGATGCCCCTACCAAATTTCAAAAGGATTGGTTAATTTTTGTTCGACTTATGGCGTTAAAAGTATCCTAGACAAATTAAATGAAAAAGGGCGGAGCCACGCCCATTTTGAAATTTTCTTTTATTTTTGTATTTTGTTGCACCATGTCATTACTGGAGTTGAATGTTGACATAATTTACTTATATACTGTAAAGATATTAAATTTTTTGTTAAAATTTTACTTTAAAAAAAAAATTTTTTAAAAGTGGGCGTGGTCCTTCTCCGATTTTGCTAATTTTTATTAGGCGTACATATAGTAATAGGAGTAACGTCCCTGCAAAATTTCATCATGATATCTTCAACGACTGACAAATTACAGCTTGCAAATTTATAAATTACCTTCTTTTAAAAGTGGGCGGTGTCACGCCCATTGTCCAAAATTTTACTAATTTTCTATTCTGCGTTATAAGTTCAACTTATCTACCAAGTTTCGTCGCTTTATCTGTCTTTGGTAATGAATTATCGCACTTTTTCGGTTTTACGAAATTTTCGATATCGAAAAAGTGGGCGTGGTTATAGTCCGATATCGTTCATTTTAAATAGCGATCTGAGATGAGTGCTCAGGAACCTACGTACCAAATTTCATCAAGTTACCTCAAAATTTACTCAAGTTATCGTGTTAACGGACGGACGGACGGACGGACATGGCTCAATCAAATTTTTTTTCGATCCTGATTATTTTGATATATGGAAGTCTATATCTATCTCGATTCCTTTATATATGTACAACCAACCGTTATCCAATCAAACTTAATATACTCTGTGAGCTCTGCTCAACTGAGTATAAAAATTTCAAAAAATACTGGCTGGGTTATGTACAATATTTATGCAATATTGAATGGTTTTATGACTTTAAATAAATAAATTATAGAATAGTACAATTTAATTAATCAGGGGGAAGTTTTGCGTTTTGCCGACGGCAAATCTTAAGAATGGCTACCAAAATTTACATGCTTTGGAAATGTAATTTTATGCAAAATAGCATGTTAAAACATGTATGCACAGTATTTAGGCAATAAATATATAATAAATTATATAATTTTTCATTTTCACTAATCAGGGGAAGTCTACAAGATTTGCGTTTTGCCGACGGCAAACCATATTTTTCCGAAGAAAGGTTTGATCAGCATCAATTCCACCCTTAAATATATATGTACATATGTATGTAAGCATAATCATGGTGGTTGAAATCAAAACAAACCAATTCATACGCATGCATGTTTGATATTCCAAGTTCAAACCAGCTGATTTCTCTACATAAACAAACATATGTACATGCATATATACGCGCGCGAGATTCGTTAATTAAGTCGCGGCGGGACTTTTTAAAAAGGAAGATATAAACCAAAGGCAGAATACGCTTAAGAAAATCAACACGACTGACTAGGGTGTAACTCTGAATCAAACTGAACTTTCACTTTATTACAGTCAATAATGAAACTTACAATTTGCTGATAATAATATTAATACTTATTGCTAAATGAATGATATTATTGCTTACTAAGTAGAATTAACTAGCTGTGTACTTAGTGTTTTGTTATATAGCACAATTCCCAGAATTGCCAGTTGACAACTTTAATTTAGACCGGATATTAATACTTTTGTTTATTTGTGATTTTTAAAATGAATTGGTCAATATCGTCTGCTGCTGACTCTGCACTTATATAACTTGGTGAGCTATTGACCTTATTTGGTAGAGTAGCGGAATTATACGTAACTACCCTCCCTTTTAGATTGGAATTCTCCTGAATTCTAGTATTTAGTTTTTTAATTACTTTATTGTGTTTAAAAATTGAAAATATTACAACCATTATTATTATAATAATTATGCTTACGATGCATACATATGAAACTTTGCTATGGTTATACAAGCTTGCAATAGTCTGTAAATTTATTTTATTAAGTTTAATGACATCCGTTAAAGTTATGTTTTCTGTAAAATTGCGTATCATTTAATTTTTAATGTATATCGTGTTTTCTTCAATATTTTCTTTTGAATTTGAAAAATAATAATCATTTATTTTTAGTGAACAGTTCGTATGTTGTAACAAATTACTTTCTACTAGAATAACTGTATTTTCTGTACAAGTTTCATTTATTAATAAATTCTTAATAAGAATTGTATCTATATCAATTTCTATTATTTCTAGCCCCTTGTTTTTAGTAAATTGGCAATTTGAGTTTAAAATACAATGTGTGCTTGGCTTTAATTTTCCTAGCTGTTTATTTTCTTCAAATTTATAAGTGATAGGAATCGTACCTTGTTGCCTGAGTTTTCGGATGGCCTTTTCTAAATGTTGAAGATGACGCTTAGGCAGGAAAAAAAATTTCACCTCCCTTAGAAAATCACTCCAGTGGTTGGTTTTTTGCTTACGGATACGGTACCATTGGAGTGCTTTGCCACGCAGCAGTTCCGGCAGCGTTAAGAGGACGCGGTCGACGGGGATACGGTAACATTCGGCGAGCTCCTCTATTCTCTCCAGAAATTCGTGCAGCGACTCCTCTCCCGAAAAATGCAGATCCCAGTGGCGGACGGTATTCATTAGCTCACTGGTGCTCATTTCGTGTCGTTTCTGTTGCGCGCGTTCTCTCTCATGCGCATGCGAGAGGGAATTTTGTACCTGAATGGCGGTTATTGACTTGGTCGGTTGTGATGGGGTGATGTTTAGTGTCGGTGTTGGTAGTTTAACTGGTTTCCCTTCGTCCTCTTCTACTTCCTTCTCCAACTCCTTCAGTAGATCTTCACTTGATTTCCTCGTGCGTTTTGCTTGCACGTACGTGCTAAGTGCGCGGCGTAGATCGGCTACGGTTTGGCCTTCCACGGGAATGCTATGCTTCTTACACTCCTCTATCAGCCTCTCCCTTTTCAGTAAGTAGATCCAATTGAGTGAGTCGGTATTCAGCATCGTAACTTCGGGGGTCGGTGTGTTTGTTGTTTCTGATGGTGTGTTCGGCAAACCCACCCCGGCAGTGTTGATGGTTATTGTATTTGTTTTTCCACGGTCATCTGCGGAGGAGGGTCCCTCGGGCGGCATTTATGAGGTGGGTTTTGTCTAAGGCTGGGGTAACTCTCAGTCAATCCAGAGTCAAGTAAAGGTCCCACAAACCCCTACTGAATAAATACACGATATTTATGTGTTACGAACACACGCACACATGGCTGGAGATATTCCGTCGAAAGATGGCGAAGGGGCGGAGCGGCGGCTAACGGTCGTTGGAGTAGAGGAGGTTCGGTAGGGCGGTTGAACGGTCGGGTAACGGACGGACTGGTACGGCGGTACGGAAGCAGCGGCGGGATAGAAGCAGCGGCTTGACGGCGGTAGGATGGCGAACGGCCAACGGTCGTCGTAGTAGCGGAGGGAAGGATGCAGCGGCTTAACGGCGGTAGGGCGGCAAACGGCCAACGGTCGTCGTAGCAGCGGCTTAACGGCGGTAGGATGGCAGACGGCCAGCGGTCGTCGTAGCAGCGGCGTGACGGACGCAACGGCGGTGGGCTACGGAGCGCGTACCAGGGCCGGGGTGAGAGGGGAGATAGGCTGGTGACGGGGTTTACCTGGACAGCGGCTGCGTGTTGCGGGCGGGATAGGAAGGGCATACCAGCGGGCTTGCGCTGGTCGGTCGGCTTCGGCAGGATCGCGCTGATCGAACGTCTTCGGCAGGATCGGTAATCGGCGGGGTCAGTCACCTGCGGGAGAAACTGCGAGGACTCGTTAGTGCTAGTTTCACCGCTGGACACCCCCGCCTCCCTACTTGCACACTAGAAGAAGGTACGTAAGGGGGGCGGAGTTGTACCAGCCGGGGCACCGTGGGTCGACCCGTGGGCGGAGGGGAAGTGCACCTTAACGGCACAGCGGTAGCCCCTGTGCGCACGCATCGGCTCACGGCTGAAACCAGAGCTATGGAGAGGGGTCGTGCGGTCGTTCGGGCAGCGGGTCATTCCTTACCGGACCAGGGCGACCAAGGGAAAATTAGCCCGAAGACACCACTCTCGTCGTCCTGGTGCAGCAAGGGGTGGCTCGCGCCACGGCCGCACACTTTTCTCCCTAGCTAACTAGTAGGAGTGGTCCCACCGCTCCGGCCAGCCTATTAAACCAGAGCTGAGGGGGAGGGTTGCTTTGGGTCATTGAGGCGGCGGGCCGCTCAAGCACCAAGGTGGGCGACGGAGGGAAAAGTAGTCCGAAGACACCACTCGCGTCGTCCAGCCCTGGTGGAGGGTGACCCGCGCCATGACGGCGCCCCTGCAACGCATCCCGTGCTGAGGGGGAAGGGGATATTTGGTCATTGACGCAGCGGGCCACTCAAGCACCAAGTTGGGCGACGGAGGGAAAGGTAGTCCGAAGACACCACTCGCGTGGCCCAGTCCTGGTGGAGGGTGACCCGCGCCATGACAGCACCCCTTCCACTCAGCTAGCTGGCCGAAGTGGTTATTTTGTCTTTAAAAAGAAAACCACTCCCGCAGGCTCACCTGCGAGGACTGAATTGCAAAAATGCAAATTCCATGTTTATATGGGTGGTGCCGCAAACTGGTTGAGAAGTCAACACACCATTATTGTGATTTTCATTGGTTTGCTATCAGTGGTTGTTGACTATGCTATAAAAGAATAAGTACAAGTGCTTGTTGGCTATGCTATAGAAAAATAAATACAGGGAGGTTCAGGTTTAAGTGAATAAGGAAATACAGGGGGTTACGTTATTGTAACGCTACGCTACATACTTTTTAGTAGCACAGCTAGTCGGCGAAAGAGGGGTTTCACTGGACATTTTTTGCGCTTTATAAATATGTGTCTGATTAAGAAAATAAAAAAAATTAAATACAAAGAAATAAAATCATACTTTTTAATTTATTGTAATAGTAAAATATTAAAAAGAGAATAACAATATTGTAGTTTATGTATTATATGTATTGTATATGAATGTATGTAACAATCTTTCGCCGGCATTCGTAATTGTGATGATTGCGCAGAGTTGCAATTAATTTCAAAGTAAAAAAAGCTTTGAAGAAATTATGTAGTTGAAATTAGATTGCATTACAAATAAAAACCATTACTTTACTTTTTTCGCAAAATATTTCAAAAGAATGATAAATAAATTAATTAAATATTGTAACTGATGGATTTGCGATGCAAGAAACAAAATATGAAAGTAGAATGTAAGAACAAGATTTGAGATGTAATTGATTTTGGGCGAAGAATCCATGGTCATTAGCACAAACAACGGTCGTCGCAGCGGCGGGGTGACGGATGCAGCAGATTAACGGTGGTAGGATGGCAGACGGCCAACGGTCGTCGTAGCAGCGGGTGACGGATGCAACGGCGGTGGGCTACAGAGCGCGTACCAGGGCCGGGGTGAGAGGGGAGATAGGCTGGCGACGGGGTTTACCTGGACAACGGCTGCGTGTTCCGGGCGGGATAGGAGGGGCATACCAGCGGGCTTGTGTTGGTCGGTCGGCTTCGGCAGGATCGGGCTGATCGAACGTCTTCGGCAGGCTCGGTAATCGGCGGGGTCAGTCACCTGCGGGAGAAACTGCGAGGACTCGTTAGTGCTGGTTTGACCGCTGGACACCCCCGCCTCCCTACTTGCACACTAGTAGAAGGTGCGTTAGGGGGCCGGAGTTGTACCAGCCGGGGCACCGTGTGTCGACCCGTGGGCGGAGGGGAAGTGCACCTTAACGGCACAGCGGTAGCCCCTGTGCGCACGCATCGGCTCACGGCTGAAACCAGAGCTATGAAGAGGGGTCGTGCGGCCGTTCGGGCAGCGGGTCATTCCTTACCGGACCAGGGCGACCAAGGGAAAATTAGCCCGAAGACACCACTCTCGTCGTCCTGGTGCAGCAAGGGGTGACTCGCGCCACGGCCGCACCCTCTTCTCCCTAGCTAACTAGTAGGAGTGGTCCCACCGCTCCGGCCAGCCCGTTAAACCAGAGCTGAGGGGGAGGGTTGCTTTGGGTAATTGAGGCGGCGGGCCGCTCAAGCACCAAGGTGGGCGACGGAGGGAAAAGTAGTCCGAAGACACCACTCGCGTCGCCCAGCCCTGGCGGAGGGTGCCCCGCGCCATGACAGTGCCCCTTCCACTCAGCTAGCTAGCCGAAGTGGTTATTTTGTCTTTAAAAAGACAACCACTCCCGCTGGCTCACCTGCGAGGACTGAATTGCAAAAATGCAAATTCGATGTTTATGTGGGTGGTGCCGAAAACTGGTTGAGAAGTCAACACACCATTATTATGATTTTGATTGGTTTGCTATCAGTGGTTGTTGACTATGCTATAAAAGAATAAGTACAGGGAGGTTCAGTTTTAAGTGAAAAAGAAAATACAGGGGGTTACGTTATTGTAACGCTACGTTATATACTTTTTAGTAGCACAGCTAGTCGGCGAAAGAGGGGTTTCACTGCACATTTTTTGCGCTTTATAAATATGTGTCTGATTAAGAAAATAAAAAAAATTAAAAATAAAAATACAAAAAAATAAAATCATACTTTTCAATTTATTGTAGTAATAAAATATTAAAAAGAGAATAACAATATTGTAGTTTATGTATTATATGTATTGTATATGAATGTATGTAACAATCTTTCGCCGGCATTCGTAATTGTGATGATTGCGCAGAGTTGCAATTAATTTCAAAGTAAAAAAAGCTTTGAAGAAATTATGTAGTTGAAATTAGATTGCATTACAAATAAAAACCATTACTTTACTTTTTTCGCAAAATATTTCAAAAGAATAATAAATAAATTAATTAAATATTGTAACTGATGGATTTGCGATGCAAGAAACAAAATATGAAAGTAGAATGTAAGAACAAGATTTGAGATGTAATTGCTTTTGGGCGAATAATCCATGGTCATTAGCACAAACAGCTTAAGTCGATACAAGTTAGACGTGGTAATAGCTTACGTTCATTTAGGCTGTTTTTGGCGCATGACAGTTGTATTTGTTAGTGGACTATAAAGTGTTGGTTATAGAGTCTATGAACTGAAACGTTGCGAACTAAGTATGAAACACAGTGTAAATTTAATGAAAGGATTTTAAATTTTCCAAATTTTCATATTAAAAATTCTACAAAAAAAAAAATTCCACTAAACTGTTGTATTACCGTTGTTATTTGCGTTCGTCCAAAAGCAATGTTATTTACATAGTTTAGGAAAAATTTAGTAAAAAAATATGAATTGAAAGTTATTTCAATTAAAATATAACATTATAAAACTCCTGCTTTATTTTTGTTGTTTAGCAGCTGCAGTGAGTAAAAAATATATAAAAATATGTTTAAAACAAAAAAAATTTGATGGTGCATACCAAAAATACATACGTGCGTAACACAAACAACAAATACCAAAGAGTAATTAATATTTTTAAAATATAAATAAACCATGTTTACAACAAAAATAAAATACAAAAATCAATAACAAAATTACAAAAACCAACAAACATAATAAATACTAACAAAAATACACCTAAAATTCAACTGTGAAAAAAATGTGTATTTCGTTACTGTTAAACACACGCAGGCCACAATGTTTTTAAGCGTTAACGCAAATAAATGAAAAATACGAGGAGGATAAAACAATCAAAAACAAACAACAACTGAAACAAACCATGCAATTAACGTCATTAAGCGCTATATCTACACACACACATGCCTAATATAAACATCCCTCGAAGTTGTCGAACATAAAATAGTTAAATTAGTAAAACAAAAAAAAATGCTAATCAAAAAAAAAGCTGTGACACTGTTTATTTTATAAAACACTTTTTTCAACTACACACGCACGTCCACTTTACCCCCCACAACACGAGCTTATAGCGCGTGTTTAACATTTGGGGTATTCACAAAGTGTCGTCGCATGCGCTATATATAGTCTTAATGCCGTAAAATTATTATTGGTGACAATTTGACGTGTTATAACACTTTGTGAATGCTACAAATTTAAGGTTACGTTATTGCACACTAAAGCATGTTCAATAATTTTTAACTGAACAAAACTAAATGTTCTAAATTTTAAACAGCGGAAATAGTTAATATACTGTAACAAACTTTTGGGGAATTCAGCTTATTTGAAACCCTCTACTAATGTTCGAATCGCTGAACTGTCAAATAAATGACCCCAATATTCTGTACTGCAAAATGGTCTTTATGGGACTACTTTGGGAGTAGTACAATTATACTTCACTTCGCAACTAATAGCGTATTTAAATCAAACTGCTTGCGCAGTTTCTCCTACGGTCTAGTAATTTTGGGAACAGTTGTATCGCATGCTTGGTTACCAGCCCAGTTATATACATGTATATTTGTAGTTTATGCCTTTATACTAGCCATATGCGTGTGTGTGTGTGAGTAACTACTTCGGCTGAGGACTACATGTGTGTGTGTGTGAGATATCTATTCGTTGCCTAGTACATAAGTGTCGCTGCTTGCTGTGTGCTGTTGTTGCGGCATTCGCCACAATACATTGCTTTGAAAAAACCATTAGCACAAACTTTATGATTGCAAAGGAGGTTCTCGTAACTAATTTGCTAACACAGGTTAGAGCTTCATATCGGATTAAGAATATTCCATCTCTATTATTTCCGTTAACAGCATGACGCCGGAGAATCCAGATTTAAATTCTGGAATTACAAAATATGATCTGAGTTGAGGTTATGTCCCGCAAAGTTCGCCACCGCATGCTACCGGCTAAACACAGCAGTGTCAATTGTTGGTAAGAAATTATCTTGCACTCGCGTGTACCTTCACAAAGTCTAACCTTGGTAAAATACAATGTCTCACTAAACCATTTTCCATTTTATGTACATTCGGTTGCATGATACCGGGAGTTCGAATATTATTCTTACCTAAACACAAGTAATACGCTACATCGTGTTCTGCACGTTGGAACACCGCCCGATATATGATACAATCTCATAATTTTAATACCTCTTCTAAGCACCAGGATAACATGTATAACAATTAAGTGAAATGATTACAGCTGCTTCGTCACATCATATTGAAATGTTTCTTCGAACTTTATTGCCAACTTTCCAACGAAGGGACCGCATTAATCCAAAGAGATTGCCTTATTGTCAATTTGTCTTGATGTGTTAACAGTGATTTGCCCCATTCAGTGGGTGCGACCACTCATGAATTTTCATAAAACTTCTCTAAGGGGAGTGCAAGGAAACTATCAGCCTCAACAAGGGTGGACCATAGGGAAGTTGGGTTTACAGTCGTAGGTACCACATTACAATTGAAAATATAGTTTGTGTTATGTGGAGACTCGTGTCTCGCTTGATAGTGTGTTTTCTTCTTCTACAAGAGTAGGAGGGTGTATATTGATAGCGGGGTCTCAGGGCTCTCTTATGATTGTCTGGATCAAATGGATTCCGTTTCTCACCCTAGTGATTAGAGATATTCCCTTAACGCGGAACTAGATCAAATAGTTGTTTGCTAGGGTTTTCAAGTTTGCGACAACTAAGCAAAAACTGTATGTTCAGCATTTCGTTACGCCCTTTAGTTTGATTAATCATTGTCAACTTCGAATGCTTTATTGCCAACTTCGGCGCGAAAAAGGGACTGCATAGCTCCGTTTAGTATACTTAATTGTCAGCTCCCCCAAAGCTGAACTCCTGTGCATGCGAAGTAAATTCACAGTCCCTGCGATTTTCCCCCGTAGGGGCCGAACTCAAGGCTTTTTTGGAGTATAATCCATGCTTAGGGTCCTTTGCCGGATATAGATCACGTACGTTCCGGTAACAAAACACCATAAATGTACAAGCCCGACCATCTCAGAAAATATTAACATGACCATGACATTACAGGTTTAATCCTTCTAGGCTATCACGCCCCAGGTCGCCAGAGCCTCGCCTGCAAAATATGATACATTCATATTTGTAGCAGAATAAGCCTAGCGTATCTGAGGTTGACAATTGGGTTTTGGAAGCTATAAAGCTTTGTATTGCGCTTATCACGTCCTTGAATCCCAGAACTGCTTCCATCCTCACCGATGGTACAGTTCTTAATAACGACCATGATAGGTTCGCGCAAGCGTTGCACGTGCTCACAATGATTCGATTTCGATTTATACACCACTAATGGATTAGATAGCCATGGTATTTTGATCGTATTTTACGATCGAAATACCTACCGCGAGCATATTTATAACTCCTTACCCGCAGGGGATTATCGAATGTCAATTATGCTCGTCAGGGTATAATAGCTTTGCTTATATAACAATAGCATGAAACGAGAGAACGAAGCGGCACTGAAGACGGCATAACGGCGAAATCTGTTTGTCCCGATTCCAAATTTGACGAAGGATAACGAAAACCCCTTTCAGTATACATTTTTTGATTCATTTCGGAAAGTTCTAACTTGCAAAGCTATATCTACTACTAACCGATTTTAAAAAGTAAATTATGATTAATTTTTTACAGTATAAAGTTTGAGATTTAGTTATGAAAGTCCCTCCTAAATTTATATTTTAAGCGCTCATCAACGTGCTGAAGCTATTTCAACGATTTCTCAGTTAAAAATTATGCCAATTTCTCCTTTTATACACTGTATTACATACATACATACATGCACATTCACCCAATGCAAATATCAAAATAATTACATTAAACAGTTCAATTAATAAATAAATATTTACTTAACACACAATCATACATATGTATATCATTACATATTTACAAACATAACAACTCTTTTGGTATAACATAATTTTCCACATAAAAGCATACACACATATATGTTACACTAATTAAATATAACAAATTTCTAATAAAAATTCTATAAGCAAAAAATTTGCATACATCATAAATTAAGTGAACTTTCCATACCACAATCTATTTAACAACAATTTAAGTAATAAATAAAAAACAGTTAAAACATTTCCCACAAGCAAGTTTAAACATTTTCCACAGCAAATCACACAAGCAAGTCAACTGAGACAGGAGAAATATATACACGTCCTCATTTATGGCATATTGAAATGGCCTTCCTACACTCGTAAAAAAATCACTTAAGAATTACGAATTGAAAAATATAAACAAAAATTCAAAAACGTTTAAAAATAAAGATATATATTAATTACAGGAATTTGAAATTTGCTGCTGAAAATTGCATGAAAATTAAATTTAAATATAAATGAAAGGAACTTGAAATAAAATCTTAATAACAGTCATCTAGTGAAGGTAATACAACTAATAAAAAGAAAAACACAAAAACAAACTTCGAGTATTTTCTTTCGTTCAATAAACTTGTTAGTTGGAATCACCCATGCCTGTTTATGGGCAAGCCCATCAACGGCTGTTAACATGTCTAACTTTTAAACTTTGTTGTTGTTATTGTAGCAGTGCTTCGCCCCATCCAATAGGTGTCACCGATCACAAAATGTCATCAATATCCTCTAACAGGAGTCCAACGAAACTTGCTGTTTCAACAGGGGTGGACCATAATGAGAGGGGTGTTAGAGGCGTTGGTTCCACATTACAATTGAAGAGATGGTTGGTGTCATGTGGGGACACATTGCAAGCAGGGCATACATTTTGTATTACGGGTTGATTCTGGATAGGTAAGAGTTTAACCTGTTACAGTATCCAGATCGAAGTTGGACGAGATAGAGCATTGTCCCGTTGTCTTAACCAATCTGTGAAGCTTCACGTTCGTAGTTCAATGGGAGGTTAGGTTAGGTTGAACCGGGCAGTCCAAGAGGACCTCACATGAACTGAATGAGTCTGTAGTTTCCCCAGAAGTTTGTTTTAACGACCAAGCTGAAAAACCAGGACCTATGTTATAAAATACCTCCGTCCTCTTGGGAAATACTAGAAGTTTTCTAGGACTTAAGACACTTTCTGCTTCTAGATCTGACAGCTGTATCACTCCTAATGGTTGGAGTCTTAGCACGGCAAGGGCAGGGCATGAGCACAAAACGTGCTCGATCGTTTCCTCCTCCAACCCGCACTTCCTACATCTGCTATCACCGGCCAAGCCTAATTTAATGGCATGTGACGCCAGAAGGCAGTGTCCAGTCAGAATACCCATCATGAGTCTGCAGTCACCTCTTCTTAATAATAGAAGCAACCTTGTTAGTCTAAGGTTGTAAGACCTACACATAATCTTCGACAGTTTAGAGCCCCACGCTTGAAATCAGTGAAAGTTTTCGCTTTCCTCTGCTTGCAAAATGTGATGTCGATCGAAATACTTTCTTGTCAGGAGCGCCTTCTTCCTCGGTGCTCATAAAACTCACCATTATAACTCATCTGATACTCGCCGTCGGCATCACAGACAGTGCCATAAATCTGTCGGGGAAATCTTCTCACGAAGACTCCATATTCCATATCGTCCTTTCTAGGCACAGTTCATGATGCTGTGTCATACATCATGACTGGCATGATGAGCGACTTGTAGAACGTGTTTTTTGTTCGATGAGAGAAAACTTTACGTTGCGATTGGCAACTCAATCTAAATTAGCACTTGTTGGGCAGAGGTATTCTCCATCTCATTTCTAACCTGGCAGATTTTTCGCTGTTTATGCTGGTTTTCAAATAAAGAAGTCCTCATAGTCTCGAATTTATATCCATCAACAGTTACATGGCCAAAGCGCAAATGCGCTGATTCTTTCTTGGATGACAGCAAGTATTTTGTCTTGTACTCATTTACAGCAAGGCTCACTTTTTTGCCTCTTTGTATGATCACGAGAGAAGAGAATTCGCCCTTGTTAATGATTGTGCCATCACGGCTCAGCAAAGTTGCTAAAATTATCTTCTCCAGCATGAGTTTTAAAAAAATCGCACGAAAATAGTTGCCTTATCTCAAGTCACCTTTAGTTTCGAATGACTCGGGGAAGTTTTTCTCAATATTTAGGGAATTTTTTGGCGTTGCTCTATGTCATTTGTTATTATTTAGCCGGGATATTGCCATTCTCACTTCGTCACAGTCGAGTGCCGGATTGTCTCTTACATCAGGGCAATTATTCTATCGGGTTTTTCTTCTCCCTCACTAGTTAGCAATGAGAATAAATGCTTCTCCCATAACTTAAGCACACTATGCATGTCAGTTACCACGTCACCATTATTATTTCTGTAGGAATTTTTAAACTATCCGTCATCAGTCAGATTATTTCGTAGAGTTTTCGGCCGTAATTTCTTGCAGCCAGCATCTGAAGCGCCTCACACTCAAGCCGGCTTGCCTCACGTTTTTCCTTCTAAATACCTCTGCGTATGTGCGCAGTGTGGCCCTTTAGGCAGCGCCCTTTTTCGCGGCAGCGTGATTTTACTCATCGTACAAGTTGTCTTTCTGTGACCTCCGTGAAAACCTATGGTATCAGCAGTGGTTGTTCGTAATGAGAGAGCAAAATACTCCCAAAGCTCGACCACATTATCAGGTAATCATCAGTTGTCTGTTTCGTGAAGAGCTTTTCGCCGGCAAACTTTCCTTGTGTATCTGCAGCCACTTTCTTTGCTGTCCAGAGGCGTTTACGTATATATTCTGCTACAAGATAAGTAGTCCGAGTCGATATATCGACCTCGTAGAGTGCTCACATCCAGGACTCTTGTCACTGGTCAATCCAGCCATGTTTTCCCCAAGAATTAATTTAACACTTTTCAGTGGTACGAAAAGTAGCTTACTTTCGATACATCACATGCAGTTCTTAATAAGAAGAACCTAACGTAGCCGATCTTGTTTCTTCCCTACAAAAATAGTGCGACTAATCCCTAAAGAGATCGGTCTCGGATTGATCTCTTTTGTCTATATTGGAGCATAATTGATCCCCTCTAGTCCCTTTTGCGTCCAGTTTTGATAGGTCAGATTGAAATCTATATACAAAAACTTTTAGCATTTTCCTTATACAAATGAACGAAATCAGCCAAAAATGTATCGTTATATAAAGACAAATTGTTGCTGAACTTTGATTTTAAATTTTGACATAGAAATTGTAAAAATATCTATGAGAAATAGAAATATAACGGTGGAGCGCAAGTAATCTAATCTAATATCTAATCTAATCTAATCTAATCTAATATCTAATATATATTATAAATGGGAAAGTTTGGATGTTAAGATGTTTGGATGTTTGGATGTTTAGATGTTTGGATGTTTGGATGTTTGGATGTTTGGATGTTTGGATGTTTGGATGTTTGGATGTTTGTCCAGACGTTTGTCTTTGTGACTCAATAACGCAAGAACGGCTGGACCGATTTGGATGAAATTTTGCACACATATAGCCAATAGTCTAGAAGGATCTACTAGCTATATATTTTTAAAAAGGGGCGTGGTCCCCGCCCCCTAGGGTCAGTTATAATTTAATTATTATATTTTTTCGTTTTTGCGACTGAATCACGCCAAAATGGCTACACGGATTTTGATGAAATTTGGGACACAGACAGTAGTCTACTAGCGAAATTTTTTTCGAACATGGAAAGAGGGGTGGGGGTCCCACGACCCTTCGAGAAATTATTTTTCATAATTTTTACACATTATAACTTTACGTATACTGGCCTTCACCAATATCACAGACTCAAGGGGTCAAATAAGTCGAGGGCTTACAAAGTAAGCAGTGACACCCTCCGCCCGCCCCCCTTTATATCCCCCTCTGGTGTAAAATCCATAAATTGTTATAACTCAATCTAAATTTTCTCCTAAATCAATAGTTTTTGGTATCTGGTACATACAGAACGAGATCTAGACAATTTTGGAGGAACGATCAGTGGTCCTCTCCTCTACTCCCGCCATCCGCCCTCCATCAATTGTTTTTATTAGCACGCTTTTATTAGCTTTACCTGTATGTTTCTATCTAACTTTTTATTCGCTCCAATGCGCCTGCTGCCTTATTAACATGGTTTTATAATTAGCTTCACCTTATTTGTAATCCCGTAAGGGTCATATCGAGACCCTTCCGGGATCATTTCTGGATGGTTTTCGGGATCGGTCCGGGATTACGCCGGAGTAATTTCGGGACTTTTTCGGGACTATTTCGGGATCATTTTGGGACCCTTCCGGGATCATTTCTGTATAGTTTACGGGATCCGTCCGGGATCACGTCGGGGTTATTTTGGAACATTTTCGGGACTATTCCGGAATCATTTCGGAACTATTTCGCGATCATTTGGGGACCCTTCCGGCATCATTTCTGGATGGTTTTCGGGATCCGTGCGGGATCTCGTCGGGGTCATATGGGGACTTTTTCGGGATCATATGGGGGCTCTTCCGGCATCATTTCTGGATGGTTTTCGGGATCCGTCCGGGACCTCGTCGTGGTCATTTGGGGACTTTTTCGGGATCATTTTGGGGCTCATCCGGCATCATTTATGGATGGTTTTCGGGATCCGTCCGGGATCCCGTCGGGGTCATTTCGGGACTTTTTCGCGACTAATACGGGATCATTTGGGAACCCTTTCGGCATCATTTCTGGATGGTTTTCGGGATCCGTCCGGGATCCCGTCGGGGTCATTTCGGGACTTTTTCGCGACTAATACGGGATCATTTGGGAACCCTTTCGGCATCATTTCTGGATGGTTTTCGGGATCCGTCCGGGATCCCATTAGGGTAATTTCGGGACTATTAGGGGATCATTTGGGAACCTTTCCGGCATCATTTCTGGATAATTTTCGGGATCCGTCCGGGATGCCGACGAGGTCATTTCGGGACTATTTCGGGATCATTTGGGATACCTACCGGCATCATTTCTGGATGGTTTTTGGGATTCGTCCGGGATCCCGTCGTGGTCCTTTCGGGACTTTTTTTCGACTAATACGGGATCATTTGCGGACCCTTTCGGCATCATTTCTGGATAGTTGTCGGGATCCCGTCACGGTCATTTCGGGACTATTAGGGGATCATTTGAGGACCTTTCCGGCATCATTTCTGTATTGTTTTCGGAATCCTTTCGGGATCCCGTCAGGGCCATTTTGGAACTTTTTTGGGGCTAATACGGGATCATTTGGGGATCCTCTAGGGGTCGTTTCGTGACTTTTTCTGTTTTATTTCGGGATCATTTGGGGACCCTTCCGGCATAATTTCTTGATGGTTTGCCGGGTCCATCAGGGTCATTTCGGGACCATTTTGGGATCATTTGGGGACCCTTCCGAGATCATTTCTGGATCCGTCCGGGATGCCGTAGGAGCCATTTCGGGATTTTTTGTTACTTTTCCGGGATAGTTTTCGGACCCTTCCGGGATCATTTCTGGATCTGTGCGGGATCCCATCTGGGTCATTTCCGGACTATTTCGGGATCATTTTGGGATCCTTCCGGAATCATTTCTGTATGGTTTTCGCGATCCGTCGTTGATTCCCTCGGAGCCATTTCGGAACCTTTTCTGGAGTATGTCGGGGTCATTTGGGGACTTTTTCGGGATCATTTGGGGCTCTTCCGGCATCATTTCTGGATGGTTTTCGGGATCCGTGCGGGATCTCGTCGGGGTCATTTGGGGACTTTTTTGGGATCATTTGGGGGCTCTTCCGGCATCATTTCTGGATGGTTTTCGGGATCCGTCCGGGATATCGTCGGGGTCATTTAGGGACTTTTTCGGGATCATTTGGGGGCTCTTCCGGCATTATTTCTGGATGGTTATCGGGATCCGTCCGGGATCCCATCAGGGTAATTTCGGGAGTATTAGGGGATCATTTGTGGACCTTTCCGGCATCATTTCTGGATAAGTTTCGGTATCCGTCCGGGATGCCGACGAGGTCATTTCGGGATTATTTCGGGATCATTTGGGATACCTACCGGCATCATTTCTGGATGGTTTTTGGGGTTCGTCCGGGATCCCGTCGGGGTCATTTCGGGACTTTTTCTCGACTAATACGGGATCATTTGCGGACCCTTTCGGCATAATTTCTGGATAGTTGTCGGGATCCGTTCGGGATCCCGTCACGGTCATTTCGGAACTATTAGGGGATCATTTGAGGACCTTTCCGGCATCATTTCTGGATAGTTTTTGGAATCCTTTCGGGATCCCGTCAGGGTCATTTCGGGGCTTTTTCGGGATCATTTAAGGATGGCTTTCAGGATTCGTCCGGGAACCCGTCAGGGTAATTTCTGAACTTTTCCGAGACTATTTCGGGATCATTTTGGGACCTTCTCAAGATCATTTATGGATGGATTTCGGGATTTGTCCGGGATGCCCTCAGGGTCATTTTGGGACTATTAGGTGAGCATTTGAGGACCGTTCCGGCATCACTTCTGAATGGTTTTCGGTATCCGTTCAGATTCCCGTCGGAATAATTGCGGGACTTTTTCGGGATCATTGGGGTCCCTTCCAAAATCATTTCTGGATGGTTTTTGGGATTCGTCCGGCATCCCGTCGGGGTCATTTCGGGACTTTTTCTCGACTAATACGGGATCATTTGCGGACCCTTTCGGTATCATTTCTGGATAGTTGTCGGGATCCGTTCGGGATCCCGTCAGGGTCTTTTCGGAACTATTGGGAGATCATTTGAGGACCTTTCCGGCATCATTTCTGGTTAGTTTTCGGGATCCTTTCCGGGTCCCATCAGGGTCATTTCGGGACTTTTTCGGCATCATTTAAGATTGGTTTTCAGGATTCGTCCGGTATCCGTCAGGGTAATTTCTGGACTTTTCCCAGACTATTTCGGGATAATTTTGGGACCCTCCCAAGATCATTTCTGGATGGATTTCGGGATCTGTCCGGGATGCCGTCAGGGTCATTTTGGGACTATTAGGTGATCATTTGAGGACATCTTCGGCACCACTTCTGGATGGTTTTCGGTATCTGCTCAGGATCCCGTCGGAATTATTGCGGGACTTTTTCGGGATCATTTGGTGTCCCTTCCGGCATCATTTCTGGCTGGTTTTTGGGATTCGTCCGGCATCCCGTCGGGTTCATTTCGGGACTTTTTCTCGACTAATACGGGATCATTTGCGGCCCTTTCGGCATCATTTCTAGATAGTTGTTGGGATCCGTTCGGGATCCCGTCAGGGTCTTTTCGGAACTATTAGGTGATCATTTGAGGACATTTCCGGCATCATTTCTGGATAGTTTTCGGGATCCTTTCGGGGTCCAGTCAGGGTCATTTCGGGACTTTTTCGGGATCATTTAGAGATGGCTTTCAGGATTCGTCCGGGAACCCGTCAGGGTATTTTCTGAACTTTTCCGAGACTATTTCGGGATAATTTTTGGACCTTCCCAAGATCATTTCTGGATGGATTTTGGGATCAGTCCGGGATGCCGTCAGGGTCATTTTGGTATTAGGTGATCATTTGAGGACCTTTCCGGCATCACTTCTGGATGGTTATCGGTATCCGATCAGGATCCCCTCGGAATCATTGCGGGACTTTTTCGGGATCATTTGGGGTCCCTCCCAAGATCATTTCTGGATGGATTTCGGGATCTGTCCGGGATCCCGTCAGGGTCATTTAGGGGTGCGTTCGAGATCCCGTCAGGGTCATTTAGGGAATATATCGGGATCATTTCTGGATGGTTTATGGGATCCGTCCATGACCCATTAAGGGTCATTTCGGGACTATTAGGTGATCATTTGAGGACCTTTCCGGCATCACTTCTGGATGATTTTCGGTATCCGTTCGGGATCCCGTCGGAATCAATGCGGGACTTTTACGGAATCATTTGGGATTCCTTCCGGCATCATTTCTGGATGGTTTTCGGGATTTGTCCGGGATCCCGTCGGGGTTATTTCGGGACCTTTTCGGGGATAATACGCGATCATTTGGGGATCCTCTAGGGGTCGTTTCGTGACTTTTTCTGTATTATTTCGGGATCATTTTGGGACCCTTTCGGCATAATTTCTTGATGGTTTGCCGGATCCATCAGGGTCATTTCGGGACCATTTTGGGATCATTTGGGGACCCTTCCGAGATCATTTCTGGATCCGTCCGGGATGCCGTAGGAGCCATTTCGGGATTTTTTGTTACTTTTCCGGGATAGTTTTGCACCCTTCCGGGATCATTTCTGGATCTGTGCGGGATCCCATCTGGGTCAATTCCGGACTATTTCGGGATCATTTTGGAATCCTTCCGGAATCATTTCTGTATGGTTTTCGCGATCCATCGTGGATCCCCTCGGAGCCATTTCGGAACTTTTTCTGGAGTTAATCGGGATAATTTAGGGACCCTTCCTGGATATTTTCTGGATGGTTTCTGAGATCCGTCCGGGAGCCCGTCAGGGTAATTTCGGAACTTTTTCGGGACTATTTCGGGATCAATTTGGTACCCTTCAGACATCATTTCTGTGTGGTTATCTGGATAAGTCTAGAATCGTGTCGTTGTCATTTCGGGTTTTTTTGGGACTACTTCGGGAACTTTTGGAAACACTTCCGGGGCGTTTCCGGGTGGTTTTCGGGATCCGTCCGCGATAGCGTCGGGGTCATTTCGCGGCTTTTTCTGGATAATTTCGTTATCATTTTGGGATCCTATCAGATTATCAGCTCATAAAGTTCGTTTTTTTACTCAATTACAAAAATAAAATGCATTAGACAGAAAAAAAATTTTAAACAGATAACTTTATAAGCAGGCTAACGTGAATAGCCCACATATTTCATTTTCTCCTTGCGGACGGGGCCGCGGGTAAAGGCTAGTATATATTATAAATGGGAAAGTTTGGATGTTAAGATGTTTGGATGTTTGGATGTTTAGATGTTTGGATGTTTGGATGTTTGGATGTTTGGATGTTTGGATGTTTGGATGTTTGGATGTTTGGATGTTTGTCCAGACGTTTGTCTTTGTGACTCAATAACGCAAGAACGGCTGGACCGATTTGGATGAAATTTTGCACACATATAGCCAATAGTCTAGAAGGATCTACTAGCTATATATTTTTAAAAAGGGGCGTGGTCCCCGCCCCCTAGGGTCAGTTATAATTTAATTATTATATTTTTTCGTTTTTGCGACTGAATCACGCCAAAATGGCTACACGGATTTTGATGAAATTTGGGACACAGACAGTAGTCTACTAGCGAAATTTTTTTCGAACATGGAAAGAGGGGTGGGGGTCCCACGACCCTTCGAGAAATTATTTTTCATAATTTTTACACATTATAACTTTACGTATACTGGCCTTCACCAATATCACAGACTCAAGGGGTCAAATAAGTCGAGGGCTTACAAAGTAAGCAGTGACACCCTCCGCCCGCCCCCCTTTATATCCCCCTCTGGTGTAAAATCCATAAATTGTTATAACTCAATCTAAATTTTCTCCTAAATCAATAGTTTTTGGTATCTGGTACATACAGAACGAGATCTAGACAATTTTGGAGGAACGATCAGTGGTCCTCTCCTCTACTCCCGCCATCCGCCCTCCATCAATTGTTTTTATTAGCACGCTTTTATTAGCTTTACCTGTATGTTTCTATCTAACTTTTTATTCGCTCCAATGCGCCTGCTGCCTTATTAACATGGTTTTATAATTAGCTTCACCTTATTTGTAATCCCGTAAGGGTCATATCGAGACCCTTCCGGGATCATTTCTGGATGGTTTTCGGGATCGGTCCGGGATTACGCCGGAGTAATTTCGGGACTTTTTCGGGACTATTTCGGGATCATTTTGGGACCCTTCCGGGATCATTTCTGTATAGTTTACGGGATCCGTCCGGGATCACGTCGGGGTTATTTTGGAACATTTTCGGGACTATTCCGGAATCATTTCGGAACTATTTCGCGATCATTTGGGGACCCTTCCGGCATCATTTCTGGATGGTTTTCGGGATCCGTGCGGGATCTCGTCGGGGTCATATGGGGACTTTTTCGGGATCATTTGGGGGCTCTTCCGGCATCATTTCTGGATGGTTTTCGGGATCCGTCCGGGACCTCGTCGTGGTCATTTGGGGACTTTTTCGGGATCATTTTGGGGCTCATCCGGCATCATTTATGGATGGTTTTCGGGATCCGTCCGGGATCCCGTCGGGGTCATTTCGGGACTTTTTCGCGACTAATACGGGATCATTTGGGAACCCTTTCGGCATCATTTCTGGATGGTTTTCGGGATCCGTCCGGGATCCCGTCGGGGTCATTTCGGGACTTTTTCGCGACTAATACGGGATCATTTGGGAACCCTTTCGGCATCATTTCTGGATGGTTTTCGGGATCCGTCCGGGATCCCATTAGGGTAATTTCGGGACTATTAGGGGATCATTTGGGAACCTTTCCGGCATCATTTCTGGATAATTTTCGGGATCCGTCCGGGATGCCGACGAGGTCATTTCGGGACTATTTCGGGATCATTTGGGATACCTACCGGCATCATTTCTGGATGGTTTTTGGGATTCGTCCGGGATCCCGTCGTGGTCCTTTCGGGACTTTTTTTCGACTAATACGGGATCATTTGCGGACCCTTTCGGCATCATTTCTGGATAGTTGTCGGGATCCCGTCACGGTCATTTCGGGACTATTAGGGGATCATTTGAGGACCTTTCCGGCATCATTTCTGTATTGTTTTCGGAATCCTTTCGGGATCCCGTCAGGGCCATTTTGGAACTTTTTTGGGGCTAATACGGGATCATTTGGGGATCCTCTAGGGGTCGTTTCGTGACTTTTTCTGTTTTATTTCGGGATCATTTGGGGACCCTTCCGGCATAATTTCTTGATGGTTTGCCGGGTCCATCAGGGTCATTTCGGGACCATTTTGGGATCATTTGGGGACCCTTCCGAGATCATTTCTGGATCCGTCCGGGATGCCGTAGGAGCCATTTCGGGATTTTTTGTTACTTTTCCGGGATAGTTTTCGGACCCTTCCGGGATCATTTCTGGATCTGTGCGGGATCCCATCTGGGTCATTTCCGGACTATTTCGGGATCATTTTGGGATCCTTCCGGAATCATTTCTGTATGGTTTTCGCGATCCGTCGTTGATTCCCTCGGAGCCATTTCGGAACCTTTTCTGGAGTATGTCGGGGTCATTTGGGGACTTTTTCGGGATCATTTGGGGCTCTTCCGGCATCATTTCTGGATGGTTTTCGGGATCCGTGCGGGATCTCGTCGGGGTCATTTGGGGACTTTTTTGGGATCATTTGGGGGCTCTTCCGGCATCATTTCTGGATGGTTTTCGGGATCCGTCCGGGATATCGTCGGGGTCATTTAGGGACTTTTTCGGGATCATTTGGGGGCTCTTCCGGCATTATTTCTGGATGGTTATCGGGATCCGTCCGGGATCCCATCAGGGTAATTTCGGGAGTATTAGGGGATCATTTGTGGACCTTTCCGGCATCATTTCTGGATAAGTTTCGGTATCCGTCCGGGATGCCGACGAGGTCATTTCGGATTTCGGGATTATTTCGGGATCATTTGGGATACCTACCGGCATCATTTCTGGATGGTTTTTGGGGTTCGTCCGGGATCCCGTCGGGGTCATTTCGGGACTTTTTCTCGACTAATACGGGATCATTTGCGGACCCTTTCGGCATAATTTCTGGATAGTTGTCGGGATCCGTTCGGGATCCCGTCACGGTCATTTCGGAACTATTAGGGGATCATTTGAGGACCTTTCCGGCATCATTTCTGGATAGTTTTTGGAATCCTTTCGGGATCCCGTCAGGGTCATTTCGGGGCTTTTTCGGGATCATTTAAGGATGGCTTTCAGGATTCGTCCGGGAACCCGTCAGGGTAATTTCTGAACTTTTCCGAGACTATTTCGGGATCATTTTGGGACCTTCTCAAGATCATTTATGGATGGATTTCGGGATTTGTCCGGGATGCCCTCAGGGTCATTTTGGGACTATTAGGTGAGCATTTGAGGACCGTTCCGGCATCACTTCTGAATGGTTTTCGGTATCCGTTCAGATTCCCGTCGGAATAATTGCGGGACTTTTTCGGGATCATTGGGGTCCCTTCCAAAATCATTTCTGGATGGTTTTTGGGATTCGTCCGGCATCCCGTCGGGGTCATTTCGGGACTTTTTCTCGACTAATACGGGATCATTTGCGGACCCTTTCGGTATCATTTCTGGATAGTTGTCGGGATCCGTTCGGGATCCCGTCAGGGTCTTTTCGGAACTATTGGGAGATCATTTGAGGACCTTTCCGGCATCATTTCTGGTTAGTTTTCGGGATCCTTTCCGGGTCCCATCAGGGTCATTTCGGGACTTTTTCGGCATCATTTAAGATTGGTTTTCAGGATTCGTCCGGTATCCGTCAGGGTAATTTCTGGACTTTTCCCAGACTATTTCGGGATAATTTTGGGACCCTCCCAAGATCATTTCTGGATGGATTTCGGGATCTGTCCGGGATGCCGTCAGGGTCATTTTGGGACTATTAGGTGATCATTTGAGGACATCTTCGGCACCACTTCTGGATGGTTTTCGGTATCTGCTCAGGATCCCGTCGGAATTATTGCGGGACTTTTTCGGGATCATTTGGTGTCCCTTCCGGCATCATTTCTGGCTGGTTTTTGGGATTCGTCCGGCATCCCGTCGGGTTCATTTCGGGACTTTTTCTCGACTAATACGGGATCATTTGCGGCCCTTTCGGCATCATTTCTAGATAGTTGTTGGGATCCGTTCGGGATCCCGTCAGGGTCTTTTCGGAACTATTAGGTGATCATTTGAGGACATTTCCGGCATCATTTCTGGATAGTTTTCGGGATCCTTTCGGGGTCCAGTCAGGGTCATTTCGGGACTTTTTCGGGATCATTTAGAGATGGCTTTCAGGATTCGTCCGGGAACCCGTCAGGGTATTTTCTGAACTTTTCCGAGACTATTTCGGGATAATTTTTGGACCTTCCCAAGATCATTTCTGGATGGATTTTGGGATCAGTCCGGGATGCCGTCAGGGTCATTTTGGTATTAGGTGATCATTTGAGGACCTTTCCGGCATCACTTCTGGATGGTTATCGGTATCCGATCAGGATCCCCTCGGAATCATTGCGGGACTTTTTCGGGATCATTTGGGGTCCCTCCCAAGATCATTTCTGGATGGATTTCGGGATCTGTCCGGGATCCCGTCAGGGTCATTTAGGGGTGCGTTCGAGATCCCGTCAGGGTCATTTAGGGAATATATCGGGATCATTTCTGGATGGTTTATGGGATCCGTCCATGACCCATTAAGGGTCATTTCGGGACTATTAGGTGATCATTTGAGGACCTTTCCGGCATCACTTCTGGATGATTTTCGGTATCCGTTCGGGATCCCGTCGGAATCAATGCGGGACTTTTACGGAATCATTTGGGATTCCTTCCGGCATCATTTCTGGATGGTTTTCGGGATTTGTCCGGGATCCCGTCGGGGTTATTTCGGGACCTTTTCGGGGATAATACGCGATCATTTGGGGATCCTCTAGGGGTCGTTTCGTGACTTTTTCTGTATTATTTCGGGATCATTTTGGGACCCTTTCGGCATAATTTCTTGATGGTTTGCCGGATCCATCAGGGTCATTTCGGGACCATTTTGGGATCATTTGGGGACCCTTCCGAGATCATTTCTGGATCCGTCCGGGATGCCGTAGGAGCCATTTCGGGATTTTTTGTTACTTTTCCGGGATAGTTTTGCACCCTTCCGGGATCATTTCTGGATCTGTGCGGGATCCCATCTGGGTCAATTCCGGACTATTTCGGGATCATTTTGGAATCCTTCCGGAATCATTTCTGTATGGTTTTCGCGATCCATCGTGGATCCCCTCGGAGCCATTTCGGAACTTTTTCTGGAGTTAGTCGGGATAATTTAGGGACCCTTCCTGGATATTTTCTGGATGGTTTCTGAGATCCGTCCGGGAGCCCGTCAGGGTAATTTCGGAACTTTTTCGGGACTATTTCGGGATCAATTTGGTACCCTTCAGACATCATTTCTGTGTGGTTATCTGGATAAGTCTAGAATCGTGTCGTTGTCATTTCGGGTTTTTTTGGGACTACTTCGGGAACTTTTGGAAACACTTCCGGGGCGTTTCCGGGTGGTTTTCGGGATCCGTCCGCGATAGCGTCGGGGTCATTTCGCGGCTTTTTCTGGATAATTTCGTTATCATTTTGGGATCCTATCAGATTATCAGCTCATAAAGTTCGTTTTTTTACTCAATTACAAAAATAAAATGCATTAGACAGAAAAAAAATTTTAAACAGATAACTTTATAAGCAGGCTAACGTGAATAGCCCACATATTTCATTTTCTCCTTGCGGACGGGGCCGCGGGTAAAGGCTAGTATATATTATAAATGGCAAAGTTTGGATGTTAAGATGTTTGGATGTTTGGATGTTAAGATGTTTGGATGTTTGGATGTTTGGATGTTTGTCCAGACGTTTGTCTTTGTGACTCAATAACGCAAGAACGGCTGGACCGATTTGGATGAAATTTTGCACACATATAGCCAATAGTCTAGAAGGATCTACTAGCTATATATTTTTCAAACGGGGCGTGGTCCCCGCCCCCTAGGAACAGTTATAATTTAATTATTATATTTTTTCGTCTTTGCGACTGAATCACGCCAGAATGGCTACACGGATTTTGATGAAATTTGGGACACAGACAGTAGTCTACTAGCGAAATTTTTTTCGAACATGGAAAGAGGGGTGGGGGTCCCACGACCCCTTCGAGAAATTATTTTTCATAATTTTTACACATTATAACTTTACGTATACTGGCCTTCACCAATATCACAGACTCAAGGGGTCAAATAAGTCGAGGGCTTACAAAGTAAGCAGTGACACCCTCCGCCCGCCCCCCTTTATCTACCTCTCTGGTGTAAAATCCATAAATTTTTATAACTCAATCTAAATTTTCTCCTAAATCAATAGTTTTTGGTATCTGGTACATACAGAACGAGATCTAGACAATTTTGGAGGAACGATCAGTGGTCCTCTCCTCTACTCCCGCCATCCGCCCTCCATCAATTGTTTTTATTAGCACGCTTTTATTAGCTTTACCTGTATGTTTCTATCTAACTTTTTATTCGCTCCAATGCGCCTGCTGCCTTATTAAAATGGTTTTATAATTAGCTTCACCTTATTTGTAATCCCGTAGGGGTCATATCGAGACCCTTCCGGGATCATTTCTGGATGGTTTTCGGGATCGGTCTGGGATTACGCCGGAGTAATTTCGGGACTTTTTCGGGACTATTTCGGGATCATTTTGGGACCCTTCCGGGATCATTTCTGTATAGTTTACGGGATCCGTCCGGGATCCCGTCGGGGTTATTTTGGAACATATTCGGGACTATTCCGGAATCATTTCGGGACTATTTCGCGATCATTTGGGGACCCTTCCGGCATCATTTCTGGATGGTTTTCGGGATCCGTGCGGGATGTCGTCGGGGTCATATGGGGACTTTTTCGGGATAATTTGGGGGCTCTTCCGGCATCATTTCTGGATGGTTTTCGGGATCCGTCCGGGATATCGTCGGGGTCATTTCGGGACTTTTTCGCAACTAATACGGGATCATTTGGGAACCCTTTCGGCATCATTTCTGGATGGTTTTCGGGATACGTCCGGGATCCCGTCGGGGTCATTTCGGGACTTTTTCGCGACTAATACGGGATCATTTGGGAACCCTTTCGGCATCATTTCTGGATGGTTTTCGGGATCCGTCCGGGATCCCATTAGGGTAATTTCGGGACTATTAGGGGATCATTTGGGAACCTTTCCGGCATCATTTCTGGATAATTTTCGGGATCCGTCCGGGATGCCGACGAGGTCATTTCGGGACTATTTCGGGATAATTTGGGATACCTACCGGCATCATTTCTGGATGGTTTTTGGGATTCGTCCGGGATCCCGTCGTGGTCCTTTCGGGACTTTTTTTCGACTAATACGGGATCATTTGCGGACCCTTTCGGCATCATTTCTGGATAGTTGTCGGGATCCCGTCACGGTCATTTCGGGACTATTAAGGGATCATTTGAGGACCTTTCCGGCATCATTTCTGTATTGTTTTCGGAATCCTTTCGGGATCCAGTCAGGGTCATTTTGGGACTTTTTCGGGGCTAATACGGGATCATTTGGGGATCCTCTAGGGGTCGTTTCGTGACTTTTTCTGTTTTATTTCGGGATCATTTGGGGACCCTTCCGGCATAATTTCTTGATGGTTTGCCGGATCCATCAGGGTCATTTCGGGACCATTTTGGGATCATTTGGGGACCCTTCCGAGATCATTTCTGGATCCGTCCGGGATGCCGTAGGAGCCATTTCGGGATTTTTTGTTACTTTTCAGCGATAGTTTTTGGACCCTTCTGGGATCATTTCTGGATCTGTGCGGGATCCCATCTGGGTCATTTCCGGACTATTTCGGGATCATTTTGGGATCCTTCCGGAATCATTTCTGTATGGTTTTCGCGATCCGTCGTTGATTCCCTCGGAGCCATTTCGGAACCTTTTCTGGAGTATGTCGGGGTCATTTGTGGACTTTTTCGGGATCGTTTGGGGCTCTTCCGGCATCATTTCTGGATGGTTTTCGGGATCCGTTCGGGATCTCGTCGGGGTCATTTGGGGACTTTTTCGGGATCATTTGCGGGCTCTTCCGGCATCCTTTCTGGATGGTTTTCGGGATCCGTCCGGGATATCGTCATTTCGGGACTTTTTCTCGACTAATACGGGATCATTTGCGGACCCTTTCGGCATAATTTCTGGATAGTTGTCGGGATCCGTTCGGGATCCCGTCACGGTCATTTCGGAACTATTAGGGGATCATTTGAGGACCTTTCGCATCATTTCTGGATAGTTTTTGGAATCCTTTCGGGATCCCGTCATGGTCATTTCGGGGCTTTTTCGGGATCATTTAAGGATGGCTTTCAGGATTCGTTCGAAAACCCGTCAGGGTAATTTCTGGACTTTTCCGAGACTATTTCGGGATCATTTTGGGACCTTCCCAAGATCATTTCTGGATGGATTTCGGGATTTGTCCGGGATGCCCTCAGGGTCATTTTGGGACTATTAGGTGAGCATTTGAGGACCGTTCCGGCATCACTTCTGGATGGTTTTCGGTATCCGTTCAGATTCCCGTCGGAATAATTGCGGGACTTTTTCGGGATCATTGGGGTCCCTTCCGACATCATTTCTGGATGGTTTGTGGGATTCGTCCGGCATACCGTCGGGGTCATTTCGGGACTTTTTCTCGACTAATACCGGATCATTTGCGGGCCCTTTCGGTATCACTTCTGGATAGTTGTCGGATCCGTTCGGGTCTTTTCGGAACTATTGGGAGATCATTTGAGAACCTTTCCGGCATCATTTCTGGTTAGTTTTCGGGATCCTTTCCGGGTCCCATCAGGTTCATTTCGGGACTTTTTCGGCATCATTTAAGATTGGTTTTCAGGATTCGTCCGGGATCCGTCAGGGTAATTTCTGGACTTTTCCCAGACTATTTCGGGATAATTTTGGGACCCTCCCAAGATCATTTCTGGATGGATTTCGGGATCTGTCCGGGATGCCGTCAGGGTCATTTTCGGACTATTAGGTGATCATTTGAGGACCTTTTCGGCATCACTTCTGGATGATTTTCGGTATCCGCTCAGGATCCCGTCGGAATTATTGCGGGACTTTATCGGGATCATTTGGTGTCCCTTCCGGCATCATTTCTGGATGGTTTTTGGGATTCGTCCGGCATCCCGTCGGGTTAATTTCGGGACTTTTTCTCGACTAATACGGGATCATTTGCGGGCCCTTTCGGCATCATTTCTAGATAGTTGTCGGGATCCGTTCGGGATCCCGTCAGGGTCTTTTCGGAACTATTAGGTGATCATTTGAGGACATTTCCGGCATCATTTCTGGATAGTTTTCGGGATCCTTTCGGGGTCCAGTCAGGGTCATTTCGGGACTTTTTCGGGATCATTTAGAGATGGCTTTCAGGATTCGTCCGGGAACCCGTCAGGGTAATTTCTGAACTTTTCCGAGACTATTTCGGGATAATTTTGGGACCTTCCCAAGATCATTTCTGGATGCATTTTGGGATCAGTCCGGGATGCCGTCAGGGTCATTTTGGTATTAGGTGATCATTTGAGGACCTTTCCGGCATCGCTTCTGGATGGTTTTCGGTATCCGATCAGGATCCCCTCAGAATCATTACGGGACTTTTTCGGGATCATTTGGGGTCCCTCCCAAGATCATTTCTGGATGGATTTCGGGATCTGTCCGGGATCCCGTCAGGGTCATTTAGGGGTGCGTTCGAGATCCCGTCAGGGTCATTTCGGGACTTCTTCGGGACTATATCGGGATCATTTCTGGATGGTTTATGGGATCCGTCCATGACCCCTTAAGGGTCATTTCGGGACTATTAGGAGATCATTTGAGGACCTTTCCGGCATCACTTCTGGATGATTTTCGGTATCCGTTCGGGATCCCGTCGGAATCAATGCGGGACTTTTACGGAATCATTTGGGATTCCTTCCGGCATCATTTCTGGATGGTTTTCGGGATTTGTCCGGGATCCTGTCGGGGTTATTTCGGGACCTTTTCGGGGCTAATACGGCATCATTTGGGGATCCTCTAGGGGCCGTTTCGTGACTTTTTCTGTATTATTTCGGGATCATTTTGGGACCCTTTCGGCATAATTTCTTGATGGTTTGCCGGATCCATCAGGGTCATTTCGGGACCATTTTGGGATCATTTGGGGACCCTTCCGAGATCATATCTGGATCCGTCCGGGATGCCGCAGGAGCCATTTCGGGATTTTTTGTTACTTTTCCGGGATAGTTTTTGCACCCTTCCGGGATCATTTCTGGATCTGTGCGGGATCCCATCTGGGTCAATTCCGGACTATTTCGGGATCATTTTGGAATCCTTCCGGAATCATTTCTGTATTGTTTTCGCGATCCATCGTGGATCCCCTCGGAGCCATTTCGGAACTTTTTCTGGAGTTAGTCGGGATATCCTTGCTAGATATTTTCTGGATGGTTTTTGAGATCCGCCCGGGAGCCCGTCAGGGTCATTTCGGAACCTTTTCGGGATCATTTTGGAACACCTTCAGGGATCATTTCTGTGTGGTTCTCTGGATACGTCTAGAATCGTGTCGCTCTCATTTCGGGTTTTTTTGGGACTATTCGGGGAACTTTTGGAGACCCTTTCGGGGCATTTCTGGATGGTTTTCGGGATCCGTCCGCGATAACGTTGGGGTCATTTCGTAGCTTTTTCTGGATAATTTCGGGATCATTTGGGATCATATCAGGTTATCAGCTCATTTAGTTCTTTTTTTTACTCAATTACAAAAATAAAATGCATTAGACAGAAAACAAAATTTTAAACAGATAATAAGAAGGCTAACGCGAATAGCCCATATATTTAAAATTTTCCTTGCGGACGGGGCCGCGGGTAAAGGCTAGTATATTATAAATGGGAAAGTTTGGATGTTAAGATGTTTGGATGTTTGGATGTTTGGATGTTTGGATGTTTGTCCAGACCTTTGTCTTTGTGACTCAATAACGCAAGAACGGCTGTACCGATTTGGATGAAATTTTGCACACATATAGCCAATAGTCTAGAAGGATCTACTAGCTATATATTTTTCAAAAGGGGCGTGGTCCCCGCCCCCTAGGAACAGTTATAATTTAATTATTATATTTTTTCGTCTTTGCGACTGAATCACGCCAGAATGGCTACACGGATTTTGATGAAATTTGGGACACAGACAGTAGTCTACTAGCGAAATTTTTTTCGAACATGGAAAGAGGGGTGGGGGTCCCACGACCCTTCGAGAAATTATTTTTAATAATTTTTACACATTATAACTTTACGTATACTGGCCTTCACCAATATCACAGACTCAAGGGGTCAAATAAGTCGAGGGCTATATTACAAAGTAAGCAGTGACACCCTCCGCCCGCCCCCCTTTATCTCCCCCTCTGGTGTAAAATCCATAAATTGTTATAACTCAATCTAAATTTTCTCCTAAATCAATAGTTTTTGGTATCTGGTACATACAGAACGAGATCTAGACAATTTTGGAGGAACGATCAGTGGTCCTCTCCTCTACTCCCGCCATCCGCCCTCCATCAATTGTTTTTATTAGCACGCTTTTATTAGCTTTACCTGTATGTTTCTATCTAACTTTTTATTCGCTCCAATGCGCCTGCTGCCTTATTAAAATGGTTTTATAATTAGCTTCACCTTATTTGTAATCCCGTAGGGGTCATATCGAGACCCTTCCGGGATCATTTCTGGATGGTTTTCGGGATCGGTCTGGGATTACGCCGGAGTAATTTCGGGACTTTTTCGGGACTATTTCGGGATCATTTTGGGACCCTTCCGGGATCATTTCTGTATAGTTTACGGGATCCGTCCGGGATCCCGTCGGTGTTATTTTGGAACATTTTCGGGACTATTCCGGAATCATTTCGGGACTATTTCGAGATCATTTGGGGGCTCTTCCGGCATCATTTCTGGATGGTTTTCGGGATCCGTCCGGGATATCGTCGGGGTCATTTGGGGCCTTTTTCGGGATCATTTGGGGGCTCTTCCGGCATCATTTCTGGATGGTTTTCGGGATCCGTCCGGGATCTCGTCGGGGTCATTTGGGGACTTTTTCGGGATCATTTTGGGGCTCATCCGGCATCATTTCTGGATGGTTTTCGGGATCCGTCCGAGATCCCGTCGGGGTCATTTCGGGACTTTTTCGCGACTAATACGGGATCATTTGATAACCCTTTCGGCATCATTTCTGGATGGTTTTCGGGATCCGTCCGGGATCCCGTCGGGGTCATTTCGGGACTTTTTCGCGACTAATACGGGATCATTTGGGAACCCTTTCGGCATCATTTCTGGATGGTTTTCGGGATCCGTCCGGGATCCCATTAGGGTAATTTCGGGACTATTAGGGGATCATTTGGGAACCTTTCCGGCATCATTTCTGGATAATTTTCGGGATCCGTCCGGGATGCCGACGAGGTCATTTCGGGACTATTTCGGGATCATTTGGGATACCTACCGGCATCATTTCTGGATGGTTTTTGGAATTCGTCCGGGATCCCGTCTTGGTCCTTTCGTGACTTTTTTCGACTAATACGGGATCATTTGCGGACCCTTTCGGCATCATTTCTGGATAGTTGTCGGGATCCCGTCACGGTCATTTCGGGACTATTAGGGGATCATTTGAGGACATTTCCGGCATCATTTCTGTATTGTTTTCGGAATCCTTTCGGGATCCCGTCAGGGTCATTTTGGGACTTTTTCGGGGCTAATACGGGATCATTTGGGGATCCTCTAGGGGTCGTTTCGTGACTTTTTCTGTTTTATTTCGGGATCATTTGGGGACCCTTCCGGCATAATTTCTTGATGGTTTGCCGGATCCATCAGGGTCATTTCGGGACCATTTTGGGATCATTTGGGGACCCTTCCGAGATCATTTCTGGATCCGTCCGGGATGCCGTAGGAGCCATTTCGGGATTTTTTGTTACTTTTCCGGGATAGTTTTTGGACCCTTCCGGGATCATTTCTGGATCTGTGCGGGATCCCATCTGGGTCATTTCCGGACTATTTCGGGATCATTTTGGGATCCTTCCGGAATCATTTCTGTATGGTTTTCGCGATCCGTCGTTGATTCCCTCGGAGCCATTTCGGAACCTTTTCTGGAGTATGTCGGGGTCATTTGGGGACTTTTTCGGGATCATTTGGGGCTCTTCCGGCATCATTTCTGGATGGTTTTCGGGATCCGTGCGGGACCTCGTCGGGGTCATTTGGGGACTTTTTCGGGATCATTTGGGGGCTCTTCCGGCATCATTTCTGGATGGTTTTCGGGATCCGCCCGGGATATCGTCGGGGTCATTTGGGGACTTTTTCGGGATCATTTGGGGGCTCTTCCGGCATCATTTCTGCATGGTTTTCGGGATCTGTCCGGGATCCCATCAGGGTAATTTCGGGACTATTAGGGGATCATTTGTGGACCTTTCCGGCATCATTTCTGGATAATTTTCGGTATCTGTCCGGGATGCTGACGAGGTCATTTCGGGATTATTTCGGGATCATTTGGGATACCTACCGGCATCATTTCTGGATGGTTTTTGGGATTCGTCCGGGATCCCGTCGGGGTCATTTCGGGACTTTTTCTCGACTAATACGGGATCATTTGCGGACCCTTTCGGCATAATTTCTCGATAGATGTCGGGATCCGTTCGAGATCCCGTCACGGTCATTTCGGAACTATTAGGGGATCATTTGAGGACCTTTCCGGCATCATTTCTGGATAGTCTTTGGAATCCTTTCGGGATCCCGTCAGGGTCATTTCGGGGCTTTTTCGGGATCATTTAAGGATGGCTTTCAGGATTCGTCCGGGAACCCGTCAGGGTAATTTCTGGACTTTTCCGAGACTATTTCGGGATCGTTTTGGGACCTTCCCAAGATCATTTCTGGATGGTTTTTGGGATTCGTCCGGCATCCCGTCGGGTTCTTTTCCGGACTTTTTCTCGACTAATACGGGATCATTCGCGGGCCCTTTCGACATCATTTCTAGATAGTTGTCGGGATCCGTACGGGATCCCGTCAGGGTCTTTTCGGAACTATTAGGTGATCATTTGAGGACATTTCCGGCATCATGTCTGGATAGTTTTCGGGATCCTTTCGGGGTCCAGTCAGGGTCATTTCGGGACTTTTTCGGGATCATTTAGAGATGGCTTTCAGGATTCGTCCGGGAACCCGTCAGGGTAATTTCTGAACTTTTCCGAGACTATTTCGGGATATTTTTGGGACCTTCCCAAGACGATTTCTGGATGGATTTTGGGATCAGTCCGGGATGCCGTCAGGGTCATTTTGGTATTAGGTGATTATTTGAGGACCTTTCCGGCATCACTTCTGGATGGTTTTCGGTATCCGATCAGGATCCCCTCGGAATCATTGCGGGACTTTTTCGGGATCATTTGGGGTCCCTCCCAAGATCATTTCTGGATGGATTTCGGGATCTGTCCGGAATCCCGTCAGGGTCATTTAGGGGTGCGTTCGAGATCCCGTCAGGGTCATTTCGGGACTTCTTCGGGACTATATCGGGATCATTTCTGGATGGTTTATGGGATCCGTCCATGACCCCTTAAGGGTCATTTCGGGACTATTAGGTGATCATTTGAGGACCTTTCCGGCATCACTTCTGGATGATTTTCGGTATCCGTTCGGGATCCCGTCGGAATCAATGCGGGACTTTTACGGAATCATTTGGGATTCCTTCCGGCATCATTTATGGATGGTTTTCGGGATTTGTCCGGGATCCCGTCGGGGTTATTTCGGGACCTTTTCGCGGCTAATATGGGATCATTTGGGGATCCTCTAGGGGTCGTTTCGTGACTTTTTCTGTATTATTTCGGGATCATTTTGGGACCCTTTCGGCATAATTTCTTGATGGTTTGCCGGGTCCATCAGGGTCATTTCGGGACCATTTTGGGATCATTTGGGGACCCTTCCGAGATCATTTCTGGATCCGTCCGGGATGCCGTAGGAGCCATTTCGGGATTTTTTGTTACTTTTCCGGGGTAGTTTTTCCACCCTTCCGGGATCATTTCTGGATCTGTGCGGGATCCCATCTGGGTCAATTCCGGACTATTTCGGGATCATTTTGGAATACTTCCGGAATCATTTCTGTATGGTTTTCGCGATCCATCGTGGATCCCCTCGGAGCCATTTCGGACTTTTTCTGGAGTTAGTCGGGATAATTTAGGGACCCTTCCTGGATATTTTCTGGATGGTTTTTGAGATCCGCCCGGGAGCCCGTCAGGGTCATTTCGGAACCTTTTCGGAATCATTTTGGAACACCTTCAGGGATCATTTTTGTGTGGTTCTCTGGATACGTCTAGAATCGTGTCGCTCTCATTTCGGGTTTTTTTGGGACTATTCGGGGAACTTTTGGAGACCCTTTCGGGGCATTTCTGGATGGTTTTCGGGATCTGTCCGCGATAGCGTTGGGGTCATTTCGTAGCTTTTTCTGGATAATTTCGGGATCATTTGGGATCCTATCAGGTTATCAGCTCATTTAGTTCTTTTTTTTACTCAATTACAAAAATAAAATGCATTAGACAGAAAACAAAATTCTAAACAGATAATAAGCAGGCTAACGCGAATAGCCCATATATTTAAAATTTTCCTTGCGGACGGGGCCGCGGGTAAAGGCTAGTTGACTATATATAGATAAATTGACTCCTTTTCTGTCAACTTTCCAATCCATATAACGTGCGCTCCACTCATATAAATTAGTCCAAAAGATTGTGTCTTCTGGTTACATGCAGGAGAATTTTGGCATAATTGGGACCATTTCCGTACTCCCGAGATTATATCAAGACAGTTTGGGATATTTTTCAGGATAAAATCGGAAGTATTTGGGCCATTTCGAAACCGTGTATGGAATCTTTTCTGGACTACTTTTAGAATACCTCAGGATTTCGGGATTATTTGAGGAACAATTTCGGGATTATTTCAAACTTTTCTAGGACTATTTCGGGACCGTTTAGGGACTGTGTTCGAGATTTTCATGGGCCTGTTTCGGATCCGTTTCTAGATTATTTTCGTAATAATATCGTCGAGACCTTTTGGGAACTAACTCCATATAATTCCAGGATTGTTTTTGGAAAGTATTTCACGATTGTTTAGGGACTTATATCGGAAGACTTGGCACCGAATATTTTTTAACTATCGCCGGATCTATTCGTTGTTTTCGGATTTTCGGAATTCAAGATCATTAAAAAAAAGAATTTCAGGGGAGCATCGGATCATCTTTTTTTAAGAACTCCACTATATCCTTCCTTGTGTTTATCACCGTGTACTTATCTCCACGACGGCGAGTATTTCTCGATTTGTTGGGACTATTTAAAGATTATTTTCTGGACGATCTCGTTATTTTTTTCAAGTTCATATCTTAGCATATCGTGCGGACTGGGACGCTGTTTTATGCAAGTTTTACAAATATGTGAAAGATGGACAGACGTTTAAGGCCACAAAAACTTAACGCCTTATTAACACTTAAAGAAGGATATTGATTATGTTAGTCCATTTAGGTTCGAGCAGTGTTGTTGCTCAGAATTTCGGACGCTTCTCTCAACTCTGGTTTTTTGGCAGTATACAATAGTTTGGAAACAGATAAAACTTCATTAAAAATACAGTCATTGCACACATATCAATTTGATAACACAATTCAACTGTGCAAGTATCCATATGTATACATAAACAAACAGTTACTAGGAAATTTTCTTTTGAAAAAGTATAACAATATGTTTTGTCAAATCCACGTTCATTTCATTTCGCTGGTATATGCGTCAATATGAATCTGTTTGTTTAACTAATTAAAACTTTTCATTAAAGTTATTAATTAAATAGGCTCATTATGTTCATATATCAGAAAATTTGTATGGGAAGGTTTAAACGCTTAATAAGCCTTTTGTATTTGCCATAAACAAAATTTTAATTTTAGCAAGCATTTTCACCCAAAAATTTACACAATTTGTAATTGATCGAGGGGACCGCCGTGGTGTTATGGTAGCATACTCCGCCTACCATCGCGAGGGTCCTGGGTTCAACTTCCGGGCAGAGTAACAACAAAAATGTAGAAAAAAGTTTTTTAATTAGAAAAATGTTTTTCTAATCGTCGTCGTTTCTTGGAAGTGTTTCGCATACACTCCGAATGTATATCAAAATTTTCAAACTGTCATCTCATTATTTCGATCCGTGCCCCACCTAAAGGAACTTTTTTCTCACTTGGTTCCTTTGTCACAGTGTCTAAACCTACGTGTGAAGTTTCACATATGTAGCTCAATGAGAAGTTATTTAAAAAACGATCGCAAGATTCCATCCTGTCCGTACGATTTTTCTAAATATTTGGATCCATGCGCCACCTAGCGAAACTTTGTAATGCGTTTTATACTGTCATGGGCCTCTGAATTAAGTTTGAAATTTCAAGTCTCTAGCTCACCAAGAAGTTACTTAAAACCGATCTCGAAATTCTAAATTTCCAAATTCTTATTTAAATATTTCGATCCGTGCGCCACCTAACGGATTTTTTTTACTTTTTGTTGTATTGTCCCGATGTCTTAACCTATCTGTGAAGCTTCACGTTTGTAGCTCAATAGGAGGTTAGGTTAGGTTGAACTGGCCGGTCCATGAGAACCTCATATGGACTGAATGAGTCCGTAGTTTTACTAGGAGTTTGCTTTAACGACCAAACTGAAAAACCAGGACATATGTTATAAAATAACTCCATCCTCTTGTGAAATGCTAGAAGTTTTCTAGGACTTAAGCTAATTGCTGCTTCTAGATCTATCTATCACTCCTAATGGCTGGAATTATGCCTTGCAAGCGCAGGGCACGAGCACAAAACGTGCTCGATCGTTTCCTTCTCCAACCCGCACTTTGTACATCTACTATCACTGGCCAAGCCTAATTTAAATGCATGTGACGACAGAAGGCAGTGTCCAGTCAGAATAGCCGTCGTGAGTCTGTGGTCCTCTCTTCTTAATGATAGAAGCAACTTTGTTAGTCTAAGGTTGTAAGACCTACACATAATCTTCGACACTATAGAACCCTACGCTTGAACCCACGCCTTTCCCGCTTGGTCGATCGCGTGTACCTCTCGCCTTCTCTTAACGTCGCCAAATCTAATTGGGACGTTTACGGAGCAACCTTCAAGGGGTGTTCCCTTTTTAGCTAGTTCATCTACTTTTTAACAACCATCTATTCCCATATGCCCTATGACCCAATATAGATGTATGCTTCTCCCTGTCCCAATTCTTTCCAGAGACTACTTACACTCTAACGCACCTTTAGATGATGTGCTATGCGAGATTATTGCCTTAATTGCTGCTTGGCTCTCCATATAACAGTTAACACGGTTGCCATTTAAACTATTATCTTCCAGTTTTTCTACCGCTTTGGTTAAGGATAATATTTCCGCTTGGAAAACGCAACAGTAATCTGGCAGCTTGTAGGATCTGTTTGTTTCCGAATCAGCACAGTATACCGCAGACCCTACTCCTCCACTACTTTGGAATCATCTGTGTACACATGTATCGCCTCGTCCGCCATTTGCGCACCCTTGCGCTATTCACCTCTAGAGTGGCTTTAAGAGCCCCTCGAAGCGCATATAGGGAATCAGGTAGTCTACTCGTCCTGTAAATGATAACGCTATGCTACTATGGCGGAATGGTCGGCCCTCAAGCTACCCCGAGGCACTGAACCTGGTTGCAGTTGTTAACGCTATGTTCTTTGCTACCAGGTCTACAGGTGGAGTGTGCAGCCGGCGGGGTTGTTTTCAGGGCTCTCGTTATGTCAAGCATTGATAGTCTGCTCAAATTTTTTGAGGTAGGTTGTTTTTGTGTAGCATCGCTTTAAAAACCCAATTAGAAAGAGATGGCGATAAACCACACGTACACCCCAGCATTCTTTTACATGTATAAAGTGCAGTTGAGGCCTTCTTCGCCCTCTCCCCCACGTTCAGATTCCATGACAGCTTACTGTCTAGGATGATTCCTAGATATTTTGTGCAAGATTTCTCCTACAGGGTCACCCCTCCTAACTCTGGCCTATATCCGTCTTCTCCGGGTTGGCTGTAAACCCGACATTAGATGCCCAGGTATGAATATCCCGAAGCGCCCGATCCATTAAAGAGCTAATTGTTTGAAAGCACTTTCCACTTATGACAATTGCAACGTCATCTGCATAAACCGTAAGTTTTACGGGTCCCTCATCGAATCGCCTGAGCAGTTGGTTGATGACTAGCGTCCGCAGCAGATTTGATAGCACCCCTGCCTGCGGCATGCCCCTTTTCACTGATTTCGTGGCCTCGTAATCTTCCTGCAATTTAACATGCAGCCGATTCATCTGGTTGAGGATGGATGTACTTTAATGTAATTAAGACCATCCATAATTACCCATTTATTAACATTTTTGAAAGCCCCCCAATGTCTATGAAGACTCCTAGAGCATATTCCTTATATTCCAGGGCTTTCCCTATACTTATATCCACTCTATGTAATGCGGTGTCTACCGACTTGACTTTGGTGTACGCACGTTTGGTTGTGGAGGGCAGCCTTTCATTCACGTTGGACTTTATGTACTCATCTATCAGCCTCTCAAAGGTTTTGAGCAGAAATGATGTTAAGCTAATGGGTCTATAGTCTTTAGAATACACGTGACCGATCTTCCCCGCCTTTGGTAGGAAAGCTAAGCGAGCAGTACTCTAAGAGTGCGGTACATGATTCAGTTTTATGCACCCATTGAATATTATTTGAAGCCATTCCACGACCGCTCTACTTGAAATGTGTAGCGATTTAAATTTAGAAAACATCTAAACAATACCACCCATTCGATCTCGGAATCGGTCACCAACCCCGGCAATACCCGCACCATCGTCGAAGTGCGAGTGGTGTCTGCTGGCTTTTCTAAATATCTGCCGATGGAAAATCTGTATCGAAAAACATCTCAAGGAGCTCCTCACTATTACGTGACCATTCCCCGTTCTCCTTCTTTTTTTGTCCCTGGACTATGCTTCCCCCTGTTTCGCTGGAGCACTCCGTGTCCGTACAGAAACTTTTCCATGAAATTCCCTTCGCCCTGGAAATTTCGCGCTTGTAGGTCCTCAGAAGATCCCTGTACTCTTCCCGACGAGCTTCGCTCTCTGTGGTCTTTGCTAGCCTTAACATTTCTTTCACCTCTCTTCTTAGAAGAGTCAGCTCTTTGCTCCACCATGGCGGCTTTGATTTTCCTCTGAATTTTCTTAGAGGGCAAGCTCTGTCATACGAAGTCACAAGCGTCCTTGTTAGGATTCATTAGACTCCTAAAGTTCCTCCAAATTGGGCACCTATTTGGGTTGTTCCAGTTTCATTTCTACCTGTTTCTGGAATTTTGTCCAGTTTGTTGACCTAGGATTTCAAAAGGCTCCTCCCTTCTCTACCCTCTTTAGGAGGATTCTGAAGCTGATATACGCGTGGTCGGAGAAGGATGGCCTATCAAGGAACTTACAGTCGTACCGTAAAATATCGCGCCGCAACTTTACTGTGTCGGAGGTTTATCTGTAAAACTCGAAGCACCATTGAGCTGTTTATCCCCCTCCATCACCCTCGTCGTGACGTCTTCGTCCTCTCCTTGCCCTTTTGGTTTAGGGTATTCGAGGCCCTCTTTAGCCTCTCGTAAATGCTGTGCCGGGTGTTCCTCTGTGCGACTCGCAGCACCATTTCGCTGTTTGACCCCTCCTAACACCTTCGGGGTGACCCGGCTACCTCCACCTGTCCTCTTTCTCTTAGGCTTTTGAGGTCCTTCTTGACCTCGCCTACTTCTAGCGTGTTAGGATTGTTATCCTCGGGACTTCTTTTCCTGAATCGCATGAAAATTTTGCCTGTAGCCCAGGACATTTTTGTCAAGCTGCGTGTACAAAATAACATCCGCCTGCTTGTTCATTTGGAAGTTGTAGCTCAATGGGAAGTTACTTAAAAATCGATCGTAAGATTCCCTCCGTTCCGTACGATTTTTCTAAATATCTCGATCCGTGCGCCTATAGCGAAACTTTTTTATGCGTTTTATAATGCCATTGGTTTCTGAATTTGTTTGAAATATCTAGTCCGTAGCAGGAGATTATAACGAGACAGTTTGGGATATTTTTCTGGATGAAATCGGAAACATTTGGGCCAGTTCGAAACGGTGTATGGAATCTTTTCGGGACTACTTTTAGAATACCTCAGGATTATTTTGGGATAGTGATGGGGATCATTTGAGAACTGTTTATAGTTTAAATACTTTGAGACTATTAGAGGACCGTTTCGGGATTATTTGGGGAAAATTTTCGGAACTATTTCAATTTTTTCTATGACTATTTCGGGACAATTTATAGACTGTGTTCGAGATTTTTTTTTGGGTCTGTTACGCATCCGTTTCTGAATTATTTTCGTAATAATATCGTCCAGACTTTTTGGGAACTATCTCCATATAATTTCAAGATTGCTTTTTGAAAGTATTTGGCGATTGTTTAGGGAATCATATCGGAAGAACCAGCAACGAATATTTTTAACTATCGCCGGATCTGTTCGTTCTTTTCGAAACTAATTCAAGATTATTAAAAAAAAGTATTTCAGGGGAGTATCGGATCCTTTTTTTTAGAACTCCATAATATCCTTCCTTCTTTTTATCACCGTATGCTTATCTCCGTTACTGCGAATATTTCTCGATTTGTTGGGACTATTTAAAGAATATTTCGTGGACGATCTCGTTATTTTTACAAGATCATATCTTGGCATAACGTGAGGACTGGGACGCGGTTTTAGGCTAGTTCTACAAATATGTGAAAGATGAACAGTCATTTAAACCCACAACAAATTAACACCTTATTAACATTTAACTAAAGATATTGATTACGTCAGCCCATTTAAGTCGAACAGTGTTGTTGCTCAGAATTTAGTGCACTTGGAAACAGATAAAATTTCATTAAAAATACAGTCATTGTACACGTATCAATTTGATAACACAATTCAACTGTGCAAATATACATACATATGTATATATAAACAAACAATTACTAAGAAATTTTCTTTTGAAAAAGTGTAGCAAAATGTTTTGTCAAAGCCAGGTTCATTTCGTTTCGCTGTTAAATGCGTCAGTATGATTATGTTTGTTTAACTGATTAAAACTTTCCATTATAATTATTAATTAAATATGCTCGTTAGGCTCCTATATCAGAAAATTCGTATGGGAAGGTATAAACGCTTTATAAGCTTTTCATACCTTTCATGAAAATGAAACTGCGTTTGCGTTGGCATAACGGGTGCGATGAGAACCGCCCCTGCTGACGCACTTAGTGCTTTAGTGGGATTAACTCCCTTCCCTATTCTAATAGAGAAAGAGGCAACACAAGGTGCACTAAGACTTCCAAATATTTCTGAGTTGAAGGAAGGAAATATGATAGGGCATATGAAAGTAATAACAAAATTCATAGAAAATCCCTCATTACAACTGAGTGACGTAATGCCCCTAAGCTCAGAATCTCACGGAATTTTGAAGCGTCCATTGTGGAGAGGACGCACTGGGAAATAGGAAATCCTCTGGTACACAGATGGATCGAAATTCGATGACGAAGAACGGGAGCTGGCATCTATGGGACAAACTTAAAAAAATATATACCAATAGGATGTTACCCCACCATATTTTAGGCAGAAATTCATGCAATAGGGTCTGTGGTAGAGAATGTCTGCGGATAGGCTCAACACCGAAGAGCATCTACATTATGTCGGACAGCCAGGCGGCACTGCGTGCCTTGCAATCCTACAGAGTAAGATCTAAGCTAGCGGATAAATGCACTGTTGTTGGAATGGGTTCCCGGACATAAGGGACATGAAGGTAATGAACATGCAGATTACCTAGCAAAGCAGGGTGCTACATCAGCGTTCTATGGTCCAGAGCCCTTTTTGGACTCACAAAAGCGCACACCAAAGGAAACTAAACAATTCCGACGTCACTGGATTGATTGCCCAGGGCAAAGGCTGGCCAAACTGTTTATACTTCCGGCAACGAAAGTATCAGCCAAATTCATCAACCTAAGCAGGGATGACCTAAGGACTTTTACTGGGTACTACACGGGACACTGCAATCTACGATATCACCTAAGTAAATTAAATCTATCTGATACCCAAATTTGTCGTTTCTGTGAGCTGGGTGATGAAACGCCGGTTCACATTCTATGCGAATGCGTTGCTCTAGCTAGGCGGAGACTATCCCATCTAGGTGGTTGGACTCTTAATCCCTATGTGATATGGATTAAAAAGCCTGAACAGGCACTTAGACACATCAATAGCCTCCAGATACAAAATTAGGCTGAAAGTTCTTGCACAATAAATCTACACAAAGGTCGCAGTGCTTCCAGACCTATTAATAATATGCATACACACTACCACAACAAGGAGAAGTTTTCGACGACAATGCAACATTTAAGGAAAAATTATTCAAGATGCATTTTATAAAGAGCTTGGCCGGAGAGTTGACTGCCCACAGTATGGATACGGCAACACAAATGTTGGAAAGTCTTCAAGAAGATTTTTTGATCATGATGAAATGACTGTTCGCATTACTGGAGTCGATAGAGATATTGTCAAACGATTGGGAGTAATTTTAAATATTTTAAGTTGCCATGAAAAAGTTACTGGACCTAAATTTGGAGAAAATGCACCGAGAACTGTAAAGCTGCTACTTCAAAAGTATCCTCAGAAAAAGCTCACACCAACGGTACATAAAATTTTGGCCCATGGAAACGATTTAATAGAATACCAGTGTTTACCATAAGGAGAATTGTATGAAGAAGCTCAAGAATCTAAAAGCAAGGACTACAAAAGATATAGAAATACTAACGTTTGCAAAATCTTACGAGTTAGACAAAACGAGGAGCTTTTCAACAAGTTGGCCATCTCTTCTGATCCAGTCATATCATCTATGAGGCATGTAAGATCACAAAAAGATCTTACAGACTCCTATAGCTCAGAAATGGTTTCCTCGTTAGATATATTTCCAAGTGACGTAGACTACGTTAAGATTAAATAAATGATCCATCTTTTTTATCACAACAACAAAATTGAAAAAAAAAATAAATCAATAAATACAAGTTTATTATTTATTATAAATAATACAGTTATTCCACTTAGTAATTATAAACATATAATTTGGTTTTTATATCTTTTCAAATTTATCAAATTTTAAGATGAGTTTTGAAGCTCCCTTTATGTATATTTATTTTAACGCTTAGGCTTTGGCTACCAGAAAAAAATAATAAATCTTTACAGAAATCAATAAAATTGGTAAGGTGGTTATTAAGATAAACTGTTTGTCATAAGTGGGCAGTGCTCAAAATTTATTAATTGTTCATCTTTGGCTCAAATACAATAATATTGAACAACTTTTAATAATTTGTACTTAGTTAAGTATTGATAAAATATTTGGTTTTTGAATTTTTCAAGAATATGTAAGTAAATTTATACAATGAATTTTCAAGCAATGTTTATATACTTATCCCCTAGCGTACACATTTTACTTTTATAAGAGTACTAGAAGACCTGGCAGACGTTGTTCTGTCCTAAATTTGGCCTATCTGCATACACTTTAATAAACTTTTTCCGAATAATTCTGCCCTCGCCCTTCTACACTTTTTTCTAATCCTTTTATTCACTCATCCCTCCGTCTTTTTCGCTTCATCTATCTCCATCTTCGTCTCATTCTATCTCTTTCTCAATCTACTTCTCTCTTTTCTCTTCTCTCAATTCCTTCTCATTCTTCTGCATCCCTTATTGCCTGTCCCAGAGGGTGGAATGTATTTTATTCCAGTCGCATCTCTTCAAACACCGGCGACCAACTACATATAGATTTTTATATTTCACACTTAACTATAATATTATAACGAAATGCAGATTTTCATTGATTTTGAAATTCGGTTTACAAATTGCACATAGATCAACTAAAGACTCTCCTGAATTAAAAAAAAAATGTCATAGTACCTCTAAATCGCGGGCCCCACCCACTCGGCGGGCCTGGTGATGTGCTATACTTGATATCATTCGCTATAATATTTTTTATTGATAAGCAGGTTGTTTAATTAAAAACCAAGCAATTACACGGAAGTATATCCGCACCACCTGAAAATATGAGTGACACTGCGTATACGTAACATTTTATTATTACGTATAAACAAATAAAAAAATTTGTAATAAAATAATATTGCGACTATAAACTGAGATATAACCTATCCTATCTCTCAAATTAGATCCAACTACACACGAGGTGCAAAAGAAATTCAAAATCGGTTCAGTATTTTAGGAGTCCGTCGCGCCCAAAAATGCTGTCACACGTGTTTTTTATATATTAAGTAATTAAGATATATATCTTAAAACAAGTAATACGTCCGTCAAGTTTGGTGGAGATTGATAACCTTGCTACTAAGACAAAACTTTTAATCATAAGTGGGTAGAGCCACACTCCTTCATACAAATCATACCTTTAACTGATTTCATGTTCAAATACATCCTCATAAAAAAACTTTCAAAGTGTTTCCTTCAGTTTTTAACAAATTTTTTTTTGCATTTTTCTACAATTTTCAACTTTGACGAATTATTGTGAAGCACCCTGTTACTCTGGTACCCTGTTTTGTAAACTGTCCAAAGTCTAAATAATTAGCTTTCAGGTGCAGTATAAAACTTTAAAATATCTTCATTAGTTCAAAAGTTATGATTTTTGCAAAGAAAAAACTCAAAAGGAGCCATAGTGCGACGGTCATATAGTCCGCTGTTATGGCGCTGGCGACCCACAGCCACTCTTCTAGGGAGATGGCACCATCCTCCCTACTCCTATTTCGTTAAACGCAAGTGCGCCCCCAACTCCTCGGGCCCCTTTTGTCGTTGAGGCATTCCGCTCTTCCGGCCTTTGCCGCTTCCAAGCCCCCAAACCCTGCTGCTCACCCGCACCGTTCGACACCGGTGTATGATCGTCGCCAGCTACGATGCTACTTGCCCACTCCAGAGTCTGGGCATGCTTCTCAGAAATCTGAGCTGCGTCCCTTCCACCGTAGCGCTCCACCGCCATCGGCCAGGCGCCGATCACCCAGAGCTTTCCTACGCGGCGTCGATCGCCTACCTTTCCTGACAGGCTTTGACCCAGGGTTCCATTTGGGAAAGCTCCTCGCGACAGGGCCTCCTTACTGGTGCTGGGCTAGTCCGTCGCATTCGCCGGATCTCTCCCTTTCCCAGTCACAGCCCCATATGGGTTTGGATTGGGTGTCGGTTTCGACCCCCTCCACTACCCGAACTACCCGCACCTACGGGGTTTGAACCCAAACCCCTGCGCTGATCCACCTGACCAGCCCTATTGATCCGCCGGGGATTTTCCCGGCTGCCAGCGACCTGCTTCGGAGCGCTCTTCGCGCCTGTCGCGCCCTTGCTCCATGACGACCTAATTTTTATTGGTCGGGTCCATTCTAAGAAGTCCCCCCTTAAGACCGCTATCCGAAGCCGAATGTGTCGCCCTTCAACGCTACGCAGGGGTCACGTGAGGGTTCACGTATTACCTTATGGGTAATGCGTTCAGAGCCAGACCGGACGCCAAGCTGGCAAATTTTCAACCGCACCTACATCACCAATTTAACGGCGACGGGGCCGGAACGTACCCTCAGGCCCGCCACGGTTTTAACGGGACGTAGGTAGGTGCGGCATTAGCAGAATTCCACACCTACCAGCCCAAATCGTGACATTTAGCAGAGTCCTCCCTCGCCTGATCTCGGCACAATGACTCAGGGGTGCGGGTATTATCGAGTTATCCTCTCTAGATCCGCCATTATCAGCAGAAGCAGGGGCACCTCGCGCAGGACGTGATAACTTATGACGCGTGACAATTCGTCACTATGGCCGGTCTAAGGCTGATAACAGTCCCCAGAGCCTGGACCACGTATGATATCCCAGCCAATTATCTTAACCCCCGGCGACCCCGCTTAGAAGAACTTGTTTTCTAATTGAAAAAACGTTTTTCTTAGTTGTTGATGTTGCCTTGTGCGGGACTTTAACGCAAGGCCTGAAGGACGTTTGGCGGAGTACGCTACCACCAGCCTAGCGAAGACAGTATCTAAGGTTAGGGATATATTGTGATTTTACATTAGTGCATCTATTATCGAAAACTAGGTCAGAGTACTTGGATATAAATCGATTAGAGAATAATTTAAGAAACACTGAAAAGCGATACTGTCAAAGTTATCCATTATTCATAAGACATGATAGGTCGAAAGTTGTGCGAAAATATTGGTAGCTGCAAATCAGTTTTTCATTTGTAATAATTAAAAGTAGTAAGAGAAAATGAATAAAAGCAAATAGGGAAGGGAAATTTCGGGTGTAACCGAACATTACATACTCAGCTGAGAGCTTTGGAGTCAAAATAAGGAAAATAAACCTAGGGTAACCCTGGAATGTGTTTTTATGACATGGGTTTCAAATGGAAGGTGTCAATGATTATTTAAAACGTAGTGGGCCTTAGTTCTATAGGTGGACGCCATTTAGGGATATCGCCATAACGGTGGACCAGGGCTGACTCTAGAATTTCTTTGTACGATATGGGTATCAAATGAAAGGTGGTAATAAGTATTTTAAAATGGAGTAATCCTTAGTTCCTTTTCGAGATATCGCCATAAAGGTGGATCTCTCTTTTGATATTTGGTATAGAATTATAGCATTTTTTTCATTTTTCGTAATTTTCGATATCGAAAAAGTGAGTTCAAATAAGTACGTGAACTAAGTTTAGTAAAGATATATCGATTTTTGCTCAAGTTATTGTGTTAACAGCCGATCGGAAGGATAGACGGTCAACTGTATATAAAAACTGGGCGTGGCGTCAACTTATTTCGCCCATTTTCACAGAAAACAGTTACCGTCATAGAATCAATGCCACTACCAAATTTCACAAGGATTGGTAAATTTTTGTTCGACTTATGGCAATAAAGGTATTCTACAAAAATTAAATGAATAAGGGCGGAGCCACGCCCATTTTGAAATTTAATTTTATTTCTGTCATTACTGGAGTTGAATTAAAAAGTGATTTGAGATGAGCGCCCAGGAACCTACATAGCAAGTGTCATCAAAATACCTCAAAATTTACTCAAGTTATCATGTTAATGGACAGACGGATGGACATGGCTAAATGAATTTATTTTTTCGCCCAGATGATTTTGATATATAGAAGTCTATATCTATCTCGATTAGTTTATGCCGTTACGGATTACAGTTATGCGAACAACATTAATATACTATGTGAGCTCTGCTCAGCTGAGTATAAAAAGTTAAAGAGGGAAAGTGATCAAAATGTTGCTGTTTGTCTGGCATTATGAGAAAAACGTACCCTAATCCACATTTCATATCAACGCAGAGCTTATACTGAAGGAATAAGTGATAGCAAAAATATAGTTTAGGTTAGGCTTTGAATTATTATAAGAAGCCTTTGGAATATATTCGTATCAAGTATATAAGCTTACAATCCATTAAAAATGCTGATAAAAGAAAGCAATAAAATTTAATTGATTTTAAATAATTGCAATTAAGTGCGCTTCAATTAAAAATTCACATTAGAAACCAATTTGAAATTGACCTTACAATTCGATTAGAATTTTAACCCTTTTCTCGATATCGAGAACAAAGTCCCCAGTTCCGCAAATTGTCTTCTAACCTTTTACCTTAGAGAAATACGATTCGTTTTCTAATCATTCTCAAATATAAATGTTTGTTAAGGTATAGCATACCCCTTCAAAATATTACGCTTCCTCTAGGAGCTTACATTCAGGATTCCCCTATACCGTGAGCAAAGATATTAACATATCAAAAATTTCATTTGTAAAAAGTGCTGCAAGTCATAGATTCCCTTTCGAAACATTTTTTTATACGTTTAATGTTTTGTTCCACAGATGTGATAGCTCAGTCGTTCCGCTAGATTTTTCTTATTTCTTATACCTACTCAGTTGAGCAGAGCTTGCAGAGTATATTAATTATGTTCGCATAACGTACCCCGTAACGGCGTAAACTAATCGAGATAGATATAGACCTCTATATATCAAAATCATCTGGGCGAAAAAAGAAATTAATTTAGCCATGTCCGTCCGTCCGTTCGTCTGTCCGTAAACACGATAACTTGAGTAAATTTTGAGGTATCGTAATAAAATTTGGTTTGTATGCTTCTGAGCACTCTTCTCAGATTGCTATTTAAAATGAGCGGCATCGGATTATAACCACGCCCACTTTTTCGATATCGAAAATTTCGAAAAACAGAAAAAGTGCTATAATTCATTACCAAAGACGGATAAAGCGATGAAACTTGGTAGCTGGGTTGACCTTATGACGTAGAATAGAAAATTAGTAAAATTTTGGACAATGGGCGTGGCACCGCCTACTTTTAAAAGAAGGTAATTTAAAAGTTTTGCAAGCTGTAATTTGGCAGCTGAGTATGTAATGTTCGGTTACACCCGAACTTAACCTTCCTTAATTGTTCTTTGTTGGTTTCGTTTTTGCATTGCTGCAAAGCATAAAAAAGCTAATAAAACAGTAAATTTAATGTCCGTTCATTTAGTTCGAGTGAGCTGCCCGCGGTGGATAAATACCTTCGGGGCTGCTGTGATACTGCGATATCCTTTGTGGAATGAAAGTAAAATATCAAGATAAATGCCTTCATTGGTTACGTGATAATTTTATTGTAAAAATGCATAGTTTTTGTATGTGCGTATGTAATTTATAGCTAAAATGTGCTTAGAAGTTAAAGCGTTATATCCTTGTATGATATCTGACTTCTCACGTGCAAGCAGATTAGTGCGACAGTACTCAACTTTTAGTTTTATACCCAGCTGTACTATAACAGATGGTACCATAGCACGAGCTACAAACGGATGAGGTATTATGATGAGCTGTATGAGCTCTACGCAGATATGAGAATAAAGCAGAGAATAAAAGCCCAAAGGCTTCAATGGCCAAGAAAGCATTTCAGTCCACATCGCATTTCATAACAGAGTTGGGGGTTACAGGTAGAGGAAGACTTGACGTCCCTTGGTGCTATGAATTCGCCTCAATTATCGCGAAACATGGATGGCTTGTTACAAAACGCCCAAAATTGATTAAGTAGCTAAGCTCCAATTATTTATGATGATGGTCACAATACGGTAGGTTATAGTAGCGAATAGATGATACGACGTTGGACAAGGAAATTTTGATAGCTCGCCTCATATTACTATCTATTACTATGAAACGATTTCATCGAGCCTGAACACCGTACTTTCACTAAATTCAAAAGAGGAAAGTAGGCCAACTATACAACATGCACAAACAGCTTTTGCTACTTCCTAATCCCGACTGATATTCGTCATACAAATGTACTCATCGTAGGATCATTGAATCCGCGCGTAGCTTTATTCCGCTGGAAGAATTCCAGAAGTCCGCCCAAATTTTCCAATAGAGGCTAAAACTGTGGCGAGATAGCTTGATCTTGGGAGACATCCAGACGCTGGGAACTCCCAAATCAGGGTCGAGAATTTGTGCATTTGACAGCTTGTGGATAAACAAAGGCGGCCAAAAAGCACGGAAAATCTAAAGAACTGTAAGCGCTCGGCCGGTGTTAATAAGCTGCATTTAATCTTAAAGTCGCTCCCAAATCCGACAAAGTATCCCCCGACATTGACGATAATGTGCTCTTTGTTGCGAGGTAATGCGCGAGGGCCTTTTTCCAGCAGTAAGTAGTATATTTCTCGATTACCAAATCTAGACGAAAAGCCAAAATACGCGCACATAATAGCAAACACGGTGCGCCTCAAATCACCGTCACCACCATAGAGTTTGAAAAAGCTATCAAACTTGCTAAGCCATCAAAAGCGGGAGTCCTGGCCGATATTGCCATGTTGATACTACAATAATTTGGCAAAGAGGGATTTAGTTACATGGCGCTAGTCTTCAACCTGTCTCTGCTCACATTCTTCATCCTTGAAAAATGCAAAATGGCGAGGTTGGTACCTCTTTGAATACTGGGAACCAGGCAAGTAGCCAAGCCAAGCCACTTGAAATCGTCCTGCTCCCTTATTTCACCTCAAACATAGGGCTTTTAGCCAGTAGCATGGTTTTCGAAAACTACATAGCACCGGATTCTGGAAACTCGGATTCAAAAAAATACTATTTCTAAAAAGCATTCAGATTCGAAAAATTTACCTGAACTGAAAAAGTACCCGGGATTTGAGAAAATAACCGGATCAGAAAAAGTACCCAATTCTTAACTCAGTTTCTAGAAAAAGCCGTTCAAACAACACTCAAATAAATATTGGACTGAACCAAAAACCTCACCATAGAACAATAGGCGTAACGCTAGACTTATGACCTTCGACAGTCAAGCACAACACGTTACTGCTAGAAATGCAAAAGGACTACCCTTCCACCTAGCCTCAAAAAATGGAACGCATATTATCTGTGTGGTCGGCAGCTGTCGGTCAAGTTCAGAAGCGTATATCAAAAGTAAGAAGAATAAAACAAGCTTATGCCGCATGATGGTATCCAACCCCATTTTTGTTAATATCGAAGCTTCCTTCCCCCATAAGAAGGAGTTACCATTCTTTCCTACGCTGATGACTGCACGATAATGAGAACAGGTCCTGGCTCTTCGAAGCTTTGCTGTCAAAAATCCTCTGGATTTGCCCACAGTGGATGACACTCCCATTATCTTTGGTGCGCTTCGATTGAAGATATGGTCGAAGGAATCCAGAATATTAAATTATCTACCCATGCTGATGTTGACGGCTTATAGTCTTATCTTTTGAAAAATTGTTTGACACTGGCTTTCCCACTCCTTTTAATTTGCAACAAATTTTTAGAGTGTGGCGAATTTATTGAAGCGTGGAAGATAACATTCATCAGCCCGATTTTAAGTGTGGTAATAAAAACAATGTCGCAAAATATAGGCACATTGCAAACTTCTCATCTGTTTCAAAATTATTCATTTTGAAACAAAAAATATAATTTGCTGTTAAACCTATAATTTTTGAAAATCAGCATGGTTTTATGGCCGGTAGGTCCACCGTAACAAACCTATCTATCTTCTCTGATATTTGCCTATCTTCTTTTAAATTTCGTTGTCAAGTTGATACTGTGAAGGAAGTTGTAGGCCTGTCAAAACACTGCGCTCCGGACTGCCAAGAGATAGCTTCTTATTCAAATATGTGCTCAAGCCTTAACAATAGTGTAGTGTTTTTATTGAAAACTTACAGTTGGTTATTAAATGCTCGCTTCCACCCAAATTTAGACCTCGTTTTTAATTTTGACCTGTAGGATAAAACAAAAATAATATTACGTGAAACTTTTTTTCTGAATCCTTTTGATTTATTGGATACTTCAAACTCTGAATAGGGTTCGCTAAGCAATACCTTTTTTATGCAGTTTAAAGAGTCTCTTCTGCTATTAAACATGCTCTATGAACGTGCTACGTTTGTTATGTAATGGCACATAAATAATTTTACGTTAATACCTACATAAATATCCGGAACATTTCACCCAAATCAATCAATATAACAAATGTTGCTCATACGCCATGGCACACCCATCAATAAATAAGGATTGCACAATTCATAGCCAGCAACACAAATTAATATGGTCTTTTATTATTCATATTCCCCAAATGTTAAACAGAAGAGTTATGAAGTATGTGCTTTGTGGTTAATATAGTCAATAGTCAATATTTTATTGATTGCCGGATATAGAACGATTAAAGTTTGATGCAACATAGAGCAAATTATTTGCATATAAGGAACAAAAAAGCACCCTGTATTCAAAACAGCTAGTTGAATACTAGAAGAATACTAGTTTGCCAAAAATTCCAACTAGTTAGAGTTCCGTTCATAGCGGCAATTGGTATTTTTAACACGACGTTGTCCTACGAAATGCCAATTGCCAGCCTCTGCATCAGCCACATACCTATTGACAAACTAGACATTATATGCACCAGAATCGTGGTAAGGTTGAACTGGCTGGTCAATAAAGTCCTCACATAGACTGAATATGTCCATAATGTTACCAGAATTTGTTGGAAGAACCCCAAACATATACCAGGACTTATGTTATAGAATAACTGCGTCCTCTTGGCAAATACTAGAAATCTTCTAGGACCCAGTTAAATTGCTGCCTCATGATCTGTCAACTCTGCCACCCCTAATAGCTGGAGCCATGGCCTGGCTAGCACAGGACACGAACACAGAACGTGCTCAACCGTTTCTTCCTGCCGCTCCTACAGCTGCATATACGAGACCTAACATATAAGCGTGTGACGTCAGAAAGCAGTGTCCTGTTAGTATACCCATCGTGAGCCTCACGTATTCTCTATTCAGAGGTATGAACCACTTTTTGAGTCTAATAGAAATTTTGCAGCCCGCGCTTTTGTCGGCGCCTTTCCTGCTTGATGGAACATATTCGCTCGTGTCTTCTTTTTATTTATCCTAAACGGATTGGGCGGCCACCGTGGTGTGATGGTAGCGTGCTCCGCCTATCACACCGTATGCCATGGGTTCGCACCCCGGGCAAAGCAACATCAAAATTTTAGAAATAAGGTTTTTCAATTAGATGAAAGTTTTTCTAAGCGGAGTCGCCCCTCGGCAGTGTTTGGCAAGCGCTCCGGTTGTATTTCTGCCATGAAAAGCTCTCAGTGAAAACTCATCTGCCTTGCAGATGCCGTTCGGAGTCGGCATAAAACATGTAGGTCCCGTCCGGCCAATTTGTAGGGAAAAATCAAGAGGAGCACGACGCAAATTGGAAGAGAAGCTCGGCCTTAGATCTCTTCGGAGGTTATCGCGCCTTAAATTTTTTTTAACGGATAGGGACGTCTATTGTCGTTTCAGCGAGTGTTGCATACTCATCTGCCAACTCATTGGCATTTTCGTTACTTTTATTCCTTTATGGCGGGAAATCCAGTTTAGATGTATGGTCGCCAGAGCGATGTTTTTCCAATGCTTCTTTGCATTCCAGAACACAGAACACTTCTTCATTAAGTACACTGAAAGGAAAAGACTGGTAAAATCAACCGAAATTTCTATAAATTTTTATCCATCGCAACAAGATGTTGAATCAACTGCGCACAGATCGTTTATTCGTAATTGACCGTTTTAGTAGTCAAATGAAAAAAAAGTTGCTGCGACAGCTTTGTACGAAAGTACCTATGTTGCGATATGCACACATACGTAAATATGTGAATACATAACAAGTAAGGACGGGACTGTCTTCGGCTGTGCCGAAGACTTCATACCTTTCATGAGTGGGGCTAAACAATAATATTTTCCCGTTCGTAATCTCCAAATAATCGGATGTATAAGATAAGAAATATATAGTGAACAGATGTACATACCTAACCGCTTTTCAAGATAAATATAAAATAAAAAATGGCAAAAAACCCCCTTATCTCTACGATCGGTCGTATGGGATATATATTATATATACCTCCGATCGAAATGAATTTAACAGGAAATCTTCTATGATATATTAGAATATATATCACCAAGTTTCACGTTTTTATATTGGAAACTAAGGGAGAAATGGCCAAAAATCTTTCTATCTGAACTATCGGTTGTATGGGATAGGTATATACTATAGACATATAGCTCCGATCAAAGTGATTTTTGCAGGAAATCTTCTATGATATATTGGAATAAATATCGCCAAATTTAACGTTTTTATATTGGAAATTAAGAGAGAAATGGCTAAGAATCTTTCTATCTGAACGATCGGTTATATGTGATATATATTATATATAGTTCCGATCGAAATGATTTTTTCATGAAATCTTCTATGAAATATTTGAATAAATATCACCAAGTTTAACGTTTTTATATTGGAAATTAAGGGAGAAATGGCTAAGAATCTTTCTATCTGAACGATCGGTTATATGGGATATATACTATATATAGCTCCGATCGAAATGATTTTTTCATGACATCTTCTCTGATATATTGGAATAAGTACCAACAAATTTAACGTTTTTATATTGGAAATTAAGGGAGAAATTGTCAAAAATCTTTCTATCCGAACGATCATTTGTATGGAATATATACTGTAGAATATGTAGCATTCTTTATTAGCTACCTAATGCAGCCATATAGTTACGATTTCTACCTGCTGTCATCAGTAAATTAGTGTGTAAGAAAAACAAAAAAAAAGGACATTGAATAAAGCACTTGAACGGAAAGCACGCTTTTTACTTTTGACGTAATATGTTATAATGGCGACGAGTTAAAAAAAAATATATATGCATATATATAAAAAGTTTATTTTTGGTGCCTTTTAGTGTATATACACGGCAGTACATACTGTTCCAGCTGAAATAAAATTGTAAAAATAAATATTAATAATAATGGCTACAGCCCCAGTAAGTGTAATCTAGTCTCAAGCAGTCCCAGAATTTTGTCCAAGCTCGGATAATTTGATACTGTGGAAAGAAAGATTGGACATATACTTCACTGAAATAAACTGTGAAGAAGACAACACAAAAAAATCTATCTTATTAAAACTCATTGGTAGTGAAGCATACCGCGTATTACATATCCTGTGTAGCCCAGAATCGCCAATATCAAAAGCATATAAAGAAGTATGCGAAATATTAGCAACGCAATATACACCACCTATAATCGTATTTCAACAGCGTCGAATATTTCATACGGCTTCCAAACGCGATGACGAAACAATGGCCGTATGGTTTGCCAGTAAAACTTCCAAAAAAACTGGCGTTAAACTGCAAGTTTGGTAGCAATTTGGAAGCATTTGTGACGAATCAGTTCATTATGGGCATGCCGCAGAAAATCTTTGACAAACTAACCTCAACAGAGGCATTAGGTAAGGCGATCATATTTGAAGCAAAGTTTCAATCGTCAGGAAGTACGGTAGAGAAGGATAGCATTAATTATGTCAGCAACAAGGCACGTGCTCAAACAAAACCAGGTGATGAAAAATCAAACCAAAAAGAAAGCCTGCGCGCATTGTGGTTGGCACAATCACGAGACGATGGAATGCAAATACAAAAATAGCAAATGTCACAACTCTGGCAAAACAGGGCATTTTGCGTCAATTGGTAGAGATAAGTTGAAAAAGGTGAATTATGTTTCAGAAAATAATTATAACGTGTATTCTCTATTTAGTTCTGATGTTAAGAAGACGGCGTACCTTTACACCCTGCCAATTGAGATAGATGGTACCAAAGTGGAAGCGATGTGCGATACTGGCGCACCTTGCGTGTTGATCTCAGATGAATTGTATCAGAAAATCAAAGGAAGGAAGCAATTAGCGAAGTGCAAGATTCCGTATTTAACATATAGCGGTGATAATATTGACATATTGGGTGAGTACGAAGGTACAATCACGTATCAGAACATTAAAAAGGTGCTTTCGATGGTGGTGACACGAACAACCACGCCGGCTTTGTTAGGACGGTCTTTCTTACGAGAATTTAATTTCGAGCTTGTGCAGCAGCAAGCAAACCTTGTCACAGAAAACAACAAACATGAAGTCATAATACAGGGGCTCAAAATCGAATTTAGTGACTTGTTTAATAGTAATTTAGGTTCATATAATGGTGAAAAGACTTCACTAGCCATGAGTGAATCTTCTAAACCCATGTTCTTCAAACGGCGCCCGTTGCCTTTAGCGAGGAAACCCAAAGTAGAAAATAAAATGGGACTAATGATTGCCCAAGGAATTTTGGAACCTGTTGAGAATTCTGAATGGGCTACTCCTTTGGTACCCATATTGAAGCAAAATGAAGACTTTTGTCTCTGTGTGTGATTACAAAGTCACGATAAACAAATATCTCGAGGATTTTAAATATCCCTTACCTAGAATAGAAGAAATATTTGCTACTCTTCAGGGAGGTGAACTATTCACCAAGCTAGACTTGTCGAATGCCTACAATCAACTAATTTTAGATGAAAGTTCACAAATGTTGTGTTCGTGGAGTACCCACATTGGTACATTAAAAATGAAACGGTTGCCATTTGGCATTAAAACTGCAGCCGCAATATTCCAAAAAACACTTGAAAATTTATTGCGTGGCATTGAAAATGTAGTAGTAAATCAGGATGATATTATCATCACAGGAAAAAATTTATTATAGCACTTAAAAACAATAAAACTTGTTCTTAACAAGCTAAAATCGACTGGTTTTAGATTAAATGCAGAAAAATGTGTTTTCTTTCAAAATGAAGTTTCGTACCTAGGTTTTACTATCAACAGGTATGGTCTGAAAAAAAATGAGGAAAGAATTGCTTCAATTTTAAATGCACCATCTCCGACGAATGTCTCGGAGCTCAGGGCAATAGTTGGCATGTTGAATTACTATTCAAAATTCATTCCCAATTTCGGAGAAAAGATGCACCCATTATATGAGCTGCTACGCAAAAACGTAAAATTTAATTGGACCTAAAAATGCCAACAAGTGTATACAGGGCTAAAAACGGACGTTACCAATGACCAAATTTTGGTGCACTGCAATCCCAATTTACCCATTGTCCTGACGACAGATGCATCCAACAATGCAGTGATAGAATCAATGCCACTACCAAATTTCACAAGGATTGGTAAATTTTTGTTCGACTTATGGCAATAAAGGTATTCTACAAAAATTAAATGAAAAAGGGCGGAGCCACGCCCATTTTGAAATTTAATTTTATTTCTGTCATTACTGGAGTTGAATTAAAAAGTGATTTGAGATGAGCGCCCAGGAACCTACATAGCAAGTGTCATCAAAATACCTCAAAATTTACTCAAGTTATCATGTTAATGGACAGACGGATGGACATGGCTAAATGAATTTATTTTTTCGCCCAGATGATTTTGATATATAGAAGTCTATATCTATCTCGATTAGTTTATGCCGTTACGGATTACAGTTATGCGAACAACATTAATATACTATGTGAGCTCTGCTCAGCTGAGTATAAAAAGTTAAAGAGGGAAAGTGATCAAAATGTTGCTGTTTGTCTGGCATTATGAGAAAAACGTACCCTAATCCACATTTCATATCAACGCAGAGCTTATACTGAAGGAATAAGTGATAGCAAAAATATAGTTTAGGTTAGGCTTTGAATTATTATAAGAAGCCTTTGGAATATATTCGTATCAAGTATATAAGCTTACAATCCATTAAAAATGCTGATAAAAGAAAGCAATAAAATTTAATTGATTTTAAATAATTGCAATTAAGTGCGCTTCAATTAAAAATTCACATTAGAAACCAATTTGAAATTGACCTTACAATTCGATTAGAATTTTAACCCTTTTCTCGATATCGAGAACAAAGTCCCCAGTTCCGCAAATTGTCTTCTAACCTTTTACCTTAGAGAAATACGATTCGTTTTCTAATCATTCTCAAATATAAATGTTTGTTAAGGTATAGTATACCCCTTCAAAATATTACGCTTCCTCTAGGAGCTTACATTCAGGATTCCCCTATACCGTGAGCAAAGATATTAACATATCAAAAATTTCATTTGTAAAAAGTGCTGCAAGTCATAGATTCCCTTTCGAAACATTTTTTTATACGTTTAATGTTTTGTTCCACAGATGTGATAGCTCAGTCGTTCCGCTAGATTTTTCTTATTTCTTATACCTACTCAGTTGAGCAGAGCTTGCAGAGTATATTAATTATGTTCGCATAACGTACCCCGTAACGGCGTAAACTAATCGAGATAGATATAGACCTCTATATATCAAAATCATCTGGGCGAAAAAAGAAATTAATTTAGCCATGTCCGTCCGTCCGTTCGTCTGTCCGTAAACACGATAACTTGAGTAAATTTTGAGGTATCGTAATAAAATTTGGTTTGTATGCTTCTGAGCACTCTTCTCAGATTGCTATTTAAAATGAGCGGCATCGGATTATAACCACGCCCACTTTTTCGATATCGAAAATTTCGAAAAACAGAAAAAGTGCTATAATTCATTACCAAAGACGGATAAAGCGATGAAACTTGGTAGCTGGGTTGACCTTATGACGTAGAATAGAAAATTAGTAAAATTTTGGACAATGGGCGTGGCACCGCCTACTTTTAAAAGAAGGTAATTTAAAAGTTTTGCAAGCTGTAATTTGGCAGCTGAGTATGTAATGTTCGGTTACACCCGAACTTAACCTTCCTTAATTGTTCTTTGTTGGTTTCGTTTTTGCATTGCTGCAAAGCATAAAAAAGCTAATAAAACAGTAAATTTAATGTCCGTTCATTTAGTTCGAGTGAGCTGCCCGCGGTGGATAAATACCTTCGGGGCTGCTGTGATACTGCGATATCCTTTGTGGAATGAAAGTAAAATATCAAGATAAATGCCTTCATTGGTTACGTGATAATTTTATTGTAAAAATGCATAGTTTTTGTATGTGCGTATGTAATTTATAGCTAAAATGTGCTTAGAAGTTAAAGCGTTATATCCTTGTATGATATCTGACTTCTCACGTGCAAGCAGATTAGTGCGACAGTACTCAACTTTTAGTTTTATACCCAGCTGTACTATAACAGATGGTACCATAGCACGAGTTACAAACGGATGAGGTATTATGATGAGCTGTATGAGCTCTACGCAGATATGAGAATAAAGCAGAGAATAAAAGCCCAAAGGCTTCAATGGCCAAGAAAGCATTTCAGTCCACATCGCATTTCATAACAGAGTTGGGGGTTACAGGTAGAGGAAGACTTGACGTCCCTTGGTGCTATGAATTCGCCTCAATTATCGCGAAACATGGATGGCTTGTTACAAAACGCCCAAAATTGATTAAGTAGCTAAGCTCCAATTATTTATGATGATGGTCACAATACGGTAGGTTATAGTAGCGAATAGATGATACGACGTTGGACAAGGAAATTTTGATAGCTCGCCTCATATTACTATCTATTACTCTGAAACGATTTCATCGAGCCTGAACACCGTACTTTCACTAAATTCAAAAGAGGAAAGTAGGCCAACTATACAACATGCACAAACAGCTTTTGCTACTTCCTAATCCCGACTGATATTCGTCATACAAATGTACTCATCGTAGGATCATTGAATCCGCGCGTAGCTTTATTCCGCTGGAAGAATTCCAGAAGTCCGCCCAAATTTTCCAATAGAGGCTAAAACTGTGGCGAGATAGCTTGATCTTGGGAGACATCCAGACGCTGGGAACTCCCAAATCAGGGTCGAGAATTTGTGCATTTGACAGCTTGTGGATAAACAAAGGCGGCCAAAAAGCACGGAAAATCTAAAGAACTGTAAGCGCTCGGCCGGTGTTAATAAGCTGCATTTAATCTTAAAGTCGCTCCCAAATCCGACAAAGTATCCCCCGACATTGACGATAATGTGCTCTTTGTTGCGAGGTAATGCGCGAGGGCCTTTTTCCAGCAGTAAGTAGTATATTTCTCGATTACCAAATCTAGACGAAAAGCCAAAATACGCGCACATAATAGCAAACACGGTGCGCCTCAAATCACCGTCACCACCATAGAGTTTGAAAAAGCTATCAAACTTGCTAAGCCATCAAAAGCGGGAGTCCTGGCCGATATTGCCATGTTGATACTACAATAATTTGGCAAAGAGGGATTTAGTTACATGGCGCTAGTCTTCAACCTGTCTCTGCTCACATTCTTCATCCTTGAAAAATGCAAAATGGCGAGGTTGGTACCTCTTTGAATACTGGGAACCAGGCAAGTAGCCAAGCCAAGCCACTTGAAATCGTCCTGCTCCCTTATTTCACCTCAAACATAGGGCTTTTAGCCAGTAGCATGGTTTTCGAAAACTACATAGCACCGGATTCTGGAAACTCGGATTCAAAAAAATACTATTTCTAAAAAGCATTCAGATTCGAAAAATTTACCTGAACTGAAAAAGTACCCGGGATTTGAGAAAATAACCGGATCAGAAAAAGTACCCAATTCTTAACTCAGTTTCTAGAAAAAGCCGTTCAAACAACACTCAAATAAATATTGGACTGAACCAAAAACCTCACCATAGAACAATAGGCGTAACGCTAGACTTATGACCTTCGACAGTCAAGCACAACACGTTACTGCTAGAAATGCAAAAGGACTACCCTTCCACCTAGCCTCAAAAAATGGAACGCATATTATCTGTGTGGTCGGCAGCTGTCGGTCAAGTTCAGAAGCGTATATCAAAAGTAAGAAGAATAAAACAAGCTTATGCCGCATGATGGTATCCAACCCCATTTTTGTTAATATCGAAGCTTCCTTCCCCCATAAGAAGGAGTTACCATTCTTTCCTACGCTGATGACTGCACGATAATGAGAACAGGTCCTGGCTCTTCTAAGCTTTGCTGTCAAAAATCCTCTGGATTTGCCCACAGTGGATGACACTCCCATTATCTTTGGTGCGCTTCGATTGAAGATATGGTCGAAGGAATCCAGAATATTAAATTATCTACCCATGCTGATGTTGACGGCTTATAGTCTTATCTTTTGAAAAATTGTTTGACACTGGCTTTCCCACTCCTTTTAATTTGCAACAAATTTTTAGAGTGTGGCGAATTTATTGAAGCGTGGAAGATAACATTCATCAGCCCGATTTTAAGTGTGGTAATAAAAACAATGTCGCAAAATATAGGCACATTGCAAACTTCTCATCTGTTTCAAAATTATTCATTTTGAAACAAAAAATATAATTTGCTGTTAAACCTATAATTTTTGAAAATCAGCATGGTTTTATGGCCGGTAGGTCCACCGTAACAAACCTATCTATCTTCTCTGATATTTGCCTATCTTCTTTTAAATTTCGTTGTCAAGTTGATACTGTGAAGGAAGTTGTAGGCCTGTCAAAACACTGCGCTCCGGACTGCCAAGAGATAGCTTCTTATTCAAATATGTGCTCAAGCCTTAACAATAGTGTAGTGTTTTTATTGAAAACTTACAGTTGGTTATTAAATGCTCGCTTCCACCCAAATTTAGACCTCGTTTTTAATTTTGACCTGTAGGATAAAACAAAAATAATATTACGTGAAACTTTTTTTCTGAATCCTTTTGATTTATTGGATACTTCAAACTCTGAATAGGGTTCGCTAAGCAATACCTTTTTTATGCAGTTTAAAGAGTCTCTTCTGCTATTAAACATGCTCTATGAACGTGCTACGTTTGTTATGTAATGGCACATAAATAATTTTACGTTAATACCTACATAAATATCCGGAACATTTCACCCAAATCAATCAATATAACAAATGTTGCTCATACGCCATGGCACACCCATCAATAAATAAGGATTGCACAATTCATAGCCAGCAACACAAATTAATATGGTCTTTTATTATTCATATTCCCCAAATGTTAAACAGAAGAGTTATGAAGTATGTGCTTTGTGGTTAATATAGTCAATAGTCAATATTTTATTGATTGCCGGATATAGAACGATTAAAGTTTGATGCAACATAGAGCAAATTATTTGCATATAAGGAACAAAAAAGCACCCTGTATTCAAAACAGCTAGTTGAATACTAGAAGAATACTAGTTTGCCAAAAATTCCAACTAGTTAGAGTTCCGTTCATAGCGGCAATTGGTATTTTTAACACGACGTTGTCCTACGAAATGCCAATTGCCAGCCTCTGCATCAGCCACATACCTATTGACAAACTAGACATTATATGCACCAGAATCGTGGTAAGGTTGAACTGGCTGGTCAATAAAGTCCTCACATAGACTGAATATGTCCATAATGTTACCAGAATTTGTTGGAAGAACCCCAAACATATACCAGGACTTATGTTATAGAATAACTGCGTCCTCTTGGCAAATACTAGAAATCTTCTAGGACCCAGTTAAATTGCTGCCTCATGATCTGTCAACTCTGCCACCCCTAATAGCTGGAGCCATGGCCTGGCTAGCACAGGACACGAACACAGAACGTGCTCAACCGTTTCTTCCTGCCGCTCCTACAGCTGCATATACGAGACCTAACATATAAGCGTGTGACGTCAGAAAGCAGTGTCCTGTTAGTATACCCATCGTGAGCCTCACGTATTCTCTATTCAGAGGTATGAACCACTTTTTGAGTCTAATAGAAATTTTGCAGCCCGCGCTTTTGTCGGCGCCTTTCCTGCTTGATGGAACATATTCGCTCGTGTCTTCTTTTTATTTATCCTAAACGGATTGGGCGGCCACCGTGGTGTGATGGTAGCGTGCTCCGCCTATCACACCGTATGTCATGGGTTCGCACCCCGGGCAAAGCAACATCAAAATTTTAGAAATAAGGTTTTTCAATTAGATGAAAGTTTTTTCTAAGCGGAGTCGCCCCTCGGCAGTGTTTGGCAAGCGCTCCGGTTGTATTTCTGCCATGAAAAGCTCTCAGTGAAAACTCATCTGCCTTGCAGATGCCGTTCGGAGTCGGCATAAAACATGTAGGTCCCGTCCGGCCAATTTGTAGGGAAAAATCAAGAGGAGCACGACGCAAATTGGAAGAGAAGCTCGGCCTTAGATCTCTTCGGAGGTTATCGCGCCTTAAATTTTTTTAACGGATAGGGACGTCTATTGTCGTTTCAGCGAGTGTTGCATACTCATCTGCCAACTCATTGGCATTTCGTTACTTTTATTCCTTTATGGCGGGAAATCCAGTTTAGATGTATGGTCGCCAGAGCGATGTTTTTCCAATGCTTCTTTGCATTCCAGAACACAGAACACTTCTTCATTAAGTACACTGAAAGGAAAAGACTGGTAAAATCAACCGAAATTTCTATAAATTTTTATCCATCGCAACAAGATGTTGAATCAACTGCGCACAGATCGTTTATTCGTAATTGACCGTTTTAGTAGTCAAATGAAAAAAAAGTTGCTGCGACAGCTTTGTACGAAAGTACCTATGTTGCGATATGCACACATACGTAAATATGTGAATACATAACAAGTAAGGACGGGACTGTCTTCGGCTGTGCCGAAGACTTCATACCTTTCATGAGTGGGGCTAAACAATAATATTTTCCCGTTCGTAATCTCCAAATAATCGGATGTATAAGATAAGAAATATATAGTGAACAGATGTACATACCTAACCGCTTTTCAAGATAAATATAAAATAAAAAATGGCAAAAAACCCCCTTATCTCTACGATCGGTCGTATGGGATATATATTATATATACCTCCGATCGAAATGAATTTAACAGGAAATCTTCTATGATATATTAGAATATATATCACCAAGTTTCACGTTTTTATATTGGAAACTAAGGGAGAAATGGCCAAAAATCTTTCTATCTGAACTATCGGTTGTATGGGATAGGTATATACTATAGACATATAGCTCCGATCAAAGTGATTTTTGCAGGAAATCTTCTATGATATATTGGAATAAATATCGCCAAATTTAACGTTTTTATATTGGAAATTAAGAGAGAAATGGCTAAGAATCTTTCTATCTGAACGATCGGTTATATGTGATATATATTATATATAGTTCCGATCGAAATGATTTTTTCATGAAATCTTCTATGAAATATTTGAATAAATATCACCAAGTTTAACGTTTTTATATTGGAAATTAAGGGAGAAATGGCTAAGAATCTTTCTATCTGAACGATCGGTTATATGGGATATATACTATATATAGCTCCGATCGAAATGATTTTTTCATGACATCTTCTCTGATATATTGGAATAAGTACCAACAAATTTAACGTTTTTATATTGGAAATTAAGGGAGAAATTGTCAAAAATCTTTCTATCCGAACGATCATTTGTATGGAATATATACTGTAGAATATGTAGCATTCTTTATTAGCTACCTAATGCAGCCATATAGTTACGATTTCTACCTGCTGTCATCAGTAAATTAGTGTGTAAGAAAAACAAAAAAAAAGGACATTGAATAAAGCACTTGAACGGAAAGCACGCTTTTTACTTTTAACGTAATATGTTATAATGGCGACGAGTTAAAAAAAAATATATATGCATATATATAAAAAGTTTATTTTTGGTGCCTTTTAGTGTATATACACGGCAGTACATACTGTTCCAGCTGAAATAAAATTGTAAAAATAAATATTAATAATAATGGCTACAGCCCCAGTAAGTGTAATCTAGTCTCAAGCAGTCCCAGAATTTTGTCCAAGCTCGGATAATTTGATACTGTGGAAAGAAAGATTGGACATATACTTCACTGAAATAAACTGTGAAGAAGACAACACAAAAAAATCTATCTTATTAAAACTCATTGGTAGTGAAGCATACCGCGTATTACATATCCTGTGTAGCCCAGAATCGCCAATATCAAAAGCATATAAAGAAGTATGCGAAATATTAGCAACGCAATATACACCACCTATAATCGTATTTCAACAGCGTCGAATATTTCATACGGCTTCCAAACGCGATGACGAAACAATGGCCGTATGGTTTGCCAGTAAAACTTCCAAAAAAACTGGCGTTAAACTGCAAGTTTGGTAGCAATTTGGAAGCATTTGTGACGAATCAGTTCATTATGGGCATGCCGCAGAAAATCTTTGACAAACTAACCTCAACAGAGGCATTAGGTAAGGCGATCATATTTGAAGCAAAGTTTCAATCGTCAGGAAGTACGGTAGAGAAGGATAGCATTAATTATGTCAGCAACAAGGCACGTGCTCAAACAAAACCAGGTGATGAAAAATCAAACCAAAAAGAAAGCCTGCTCGCATTGTGGTTGGCACAATCACGAGACGATGGAATGCAAATACAAAAATAGCAAATGTCACAACTCTGGCAAAACAGGGCATTTTGCGTCAATTGGTAGAGATAAGTTGAAAAAGGTGAATTATGTTTCAGAAAATAATTATAACGTGTATTCTCTATTTAGTTCTGATGTTAAGAAGACGGCGTACCTTTACACCCTGCCAATTGAGATAGATGGTACCAAAGTGGAAGCGATGTGCGATACTGGCGCACCTTGCGTGTTGATCTCAGATGAATTGTATCAGAAAATCAAAGGAAGGAAGCAATTAGCGAAGTGCAAGATTCCGTATTTAACATATAGCGGTGATAATATTGACATATTGGGTGAGTACGAAGGTACAATCACGTATCAGAACATTAAAAAGGTGCTTTCGATGGTGGTGACACGAACAACCACGCCGGCTTTGTTAGGACGGTCTTTCTTACGAGAATTTAATTTCGAGCTTGTGCAGCAGCAAGCAAACCTTGTCACAGAAAACAACAAACATGAAGTCATAATACAGGGGCTCAAAATCGAATTTAGTGACTTGTTTAATAGTAATTTAGGTTCATATAATGGTGAAAAGACTTCACTAGCCATGAGTGAATCTTCTAAACCCATGTTCTTCAAACCGCGCCCGTTGCCTTTAGCGTGGAAACCCAAAGTAGAAAATAAAATGGGACTAATGATTGCCCAAGGAATTTTGGAACCTGTTGAGAATTCTGAATGGGCTACTCCTTTGGTACCCATATTGAAGCAAAATGAAGACTTTTGTCTCTGTGTGTGATTACAAAGTCACGATAAACAAATATCTCGAGGATTTTAAATATCCCTTACCTAGAATAGAAGAAATATTTGCTACTCTTCAGGGAGGTGAACTATTCACCAAGCTAGACTTGTCGAATGCCTACAATCAACTAATTTTAGATGAAAGTTCACAAATGTTGTGTTCGTGGAGTACCCACATTGGTACATTAAAAATGAAACGGTTGCCATTTGGCATTAAAACTGCAGCCGCAATATTCCAAAAAACACTTGAAAATTTATTGCGTGGCATTGAAAATGTAGTAGTAAATCAGGATGATATTATCATCACAGGAAAAAATTTATTATAGCACTTAAAAACAATAAAACTTGTTCTTAACAAGCTAAAATCGACTGGTTTTAGATTAAATGCAGAAAAATGTGTTTTCTTTCAAAATGAAGTTTCGTACCTAGGTTTTACTATCAACAGGTATGGTCTGAAAAAAAATGAGGAAAGAATTGCTTCAATTTTAAATGCACCATCTCCGACGAATGTCTCGGAGCTCAGGGCAATAGTTGGCATGTTGAATTACTATTCAAAATTCATTCCCAATTTCGGAGAAAAGATGCACCCATTATATGAGCTGCTACGCAAAAACGTAAAATTTAATTGGACCTAAAAATGCCAACAAGTGTATACAGGGCTAAAAACGGACGTTACCAATGACCAAATTTTGGTGCACTGCAATCCCAATTTACCCATTGTCCTGACGACAGATGCATCCAACAATGCAGTGGCAGGAATCCTATCGTATAGATTCTCTGATAATACGTTGAAACCAGTCGCATTCGTTTCACGAGCACTTACAATCAGTGAGAAAAATTACAGTACGCTAGAAAAAGAAGCTCTAGCAATTATATTTTGTGTAACTAAACTTAAACAATATTTACTTGGAAATAAGTTTATCTTGCGTACAGATCACAAACCCTTGACCTCTCTCTTTGGAGAAAACAAAGCCCTACCTTTAATGGCGTCAGCTCTTGTACAAAGATGGGCATTAACTTTATCGGGGTTTTATTACAAGGTCAAATTTGTCAAAGGGATCGTAAATGACGCAGATAACCTTTCGCGAATTCCTCAAATCATTGCTTCAGAAGATCATGTTGAATGCAACTACGTTAAAGTCATTGAAGAGGAAAATTTTCTGAATTTACATTTCAAAGTTATTAGAAAGGAAACAAGACGTGACCCAATCTTGTCCAAAGTAACAGAGGCCGTAAATACAGGCAACGTTCATATATTACGTGGAGATGTATTTGCTCCATTTCGCGAGAAACCTCTTGAACTTTCAGTAGAATATGACTGCATACTATGGGGCCATCGTACGGTCATACCACAGAAGCTAAGAAAATACGTTTTGGAAGAACTGCACCGATCACATTTTAGCATAGTCAAAACTAAGGCACTTGCACGTTCTTATGTATGGTGGCCTGCCATTGATAAGGATATTGAAAAACTAATTCGCGGTTGCAGCTCTTTCCAACAATTGCTACCTGACCTAGAAAAAGCTGAATTAAGGGTTGGACTCCATCCGAGTCGGCTTGGAGTCGCATACACATAGATTTTGCTGGCCCAATAAACCATTATTGATTGATTCGTACGCCAAATGGGTGGAAGTTTTCAAAACCAAAACTATCACACCTTCGTTTACAATCGATAAACTCAGGGAAGTATTTTGCCGTTACGGTTTAGTAAACACGTTAGTGAGTGACAATGGACGTCAATTTACGTCTCATGAATTCCAAAAATTTCTGAAATTGAACCACGTGAAACATATTCTCACGGCGCCTGGCCATCCAACCATCAATGGCCAAGCTGAGAATTTCGTTAAAATGTTAAGGAAAACAATTTTGGCAAACGTAAGTAAAAAACTGAAACAAACTTAGATACCATCATAAATAGATTTCTAATAGACTAACGCGTTTAAAAACACTGCAGCAAGGGTGAATCTCCTGCTAAACTATTTCTTGGTAGAAATATAAGAACACGTTTCAGTGTCGTTAAACCCCCAATAACGAGGAAATGATAGTATATAGTCAGGTTAGAAGTGTACGTCATCATAAAGGCAATCGCAAAGCTCACTTTTCAGAGGGTCAAAATGTTCTAATACGTGATTATAAAGACCCAAATAAACCCAAATTACCACCTGCAAAAGTAAAAAAAAGTTGGTACACAATCGTATATATGCGTTATGCATAGAAACAATCAGCCAATAAAACGACACTTAGATCAAATGCGTGTACTCAATACTGATGGATCCGTGAACGCATCACTATCAGATCCAGACTCAAATTCGGAACTAAGTACAATAGAGCCAGCAACTTCTACGGCATCCATCGAAGATCAAAACCATGGAACAGGGTTTGAAGGTTCGCCACGAAGACAGCCCAGACCTCAGACCCAGTAGTATTAAAAATAATGTATCATAAATGCATTAAAAGGCTTTAAGTTTTCTTTCCTGATGATGTATTAGAATAAATATCACTAAGTTTAACGTTTTTATATTGGAAATTGCCAAAAAACTTTCTATCTGAACTATCGGTTGTATGGGATATATACTATATATAGCTCCGATCAAAGTGTTTTTTCAGAAAATTTTGTATGATATATTAAAATACATATCACCGAGTTTCACGTTTATACTTTCTAAATTAAAGGAGAAATGGCCACAAATCTTTCTATCTGAACGATCGGTTGTATGGGATGTAACTATATATAGCTCCGATCAAAGTGATTTTTTCAGGATATCTTCTATGATATATTAGAATATATATCACCGAGTTTCACGTTTATACTTTCCAAATTGCGGATCGGTTGTATGGGAGATATTTATTGTGTCCGATCCTACTGGATCCGACAAATGTCTAATATAATACAAAAATACTCCTTGTGCCAAATTTCATTGAGATATCTCAAAATTTGAGGGACTAGGTTGCGTTCAAACAGACAGACGGACGGACGGACAGACGGACATGGCTATATCAACTCAGTTCGTCGCCCTGATCAATTCGGTATACTTAATGGTGAGTCTATTTTCTATATTTCTCCACGTTACAAACACCGGACCAAAGTTAATATACCATTTCATGTTCATGAAAGGTATAAAAATACGCATGCTTGCTACATATACATACATTTGCACGCACTTACTAATCGAAATTCAATTCGGCGTACATCAAACATGCTGGCACACATTAAACATTATACACTTTATTAATTTGTTTTATTAAACGCACTTTCACCAAATTTTATATTTTATAATTTATTATACTCAGTTGAGCAGAGCTCACAGAGTATATTAAGTTTGATTGGATAACGGTTGGTTGTACATATATAAAGGAATCGAGATAGATATAGACTTCCATATATCAAAATAATCAGGATCGAAAAAAAATTTGATTGAGCCATGTCCGTCCGTCCGTCCGTCCGTCCGTCCGTCCGTTAACACGATAACTTGAGTAAATTTTGAGGTATCTTGATGAAATTTGGTATATAGGTTCCTGAGCACTCATCTCATATCGCTATTTAAAATGAACGATATCGGACTATAACCACGCCCACTTTTTCGATATCGAAAATTTCGAAAAACCGAAAAAGTGCGATAATTCATTACCAAAGACAGATAAAGCGACGAAACTTGGTAGATGAGTTGAGTTTGTGACGCAGAATAGAAAATTAGTAAAATTTTGGACAATGGGCGTGGCACCGCCTACTTTTAAAAGAAGGTAATTTAAAACTTTTGCAAGCTGTAATTTGTCAGTCGTTGAAGATATCATAATGAAATTTGGCAGGGACGTTACTCCTATTACTATATGTGCGCCTAATAAAAATTAGCGAAATCGGAGAAGGACCACGCCCACTTTAAAAAAAAAAAATTTTGTAAAGTAAAATTTTAACAAAAAATTTAATATCTTTACAGTATATAAGTAAATTATGTCAACATTCAACTCCAGTAATGATATGGTGCAACAAAATACAAAAATAAAAGAAAATTTCAAAATGGGCGTGGCTCCGCCCTTTTTCATTTAATTTGTCTAGGATACTTTTAACGCCATAATTCGAACAAAAATTAACCAATCCTTTTGAAATTTGGTAAGGGCATAGATTTTATGATGATAACTGTTTTCTGTGAAAACGGGCGAAATTGGTTGATGCCACGCCCAGTTTTTATACACAGTCGTTCGTCTGTCCTTCCGCATGGCCGTTAACACGATAACTTGAGCAAAAATCGACATATCTTTAATGAACTTAGTTCACGTACTTACTTGAACTCACTTTATTTTGGTATGAAAAATGAACGAAATCCGACTATGACCACGCCCACTTTTTCGATATCGAAAATTACGAAAAATGAAAACAATGCTATAATTCTATACCAAATACGAAAAAAGGGATGAAACATGGTGAGGTAATTGGATTGGTTTATTGACGCGAATTGTAACTTTAGAAAAAACTTTATAAAATGGTTGTGACACCTACCATATTAAGTAGAAGAAAATATAAAAGTTCTGCAGGGCGAAATAAAAAACCCTTAAAATCTTGGCAGGTATTATATATATAAATAAATTAGCGGTATCCAACAGATGATGTTCTGGGTCACCCTGCTCCACATTTTGGTCGATATCTGGAAAACGCTTTCACATATACAACTACCACCACTCCCTTTTAAAACTCTCATTAATACCTTTAATTTGATACCCATATCGTACAAACGCATTCTAGAGTCACCCCTGGTCCACCTTCATGGCGATATCTCGAAAAGGCGACCACCTCTACAACAACCACCATTCCCTTTTAAAACCCTCATTAATACCTTTAATTTGATACCCATATCGTACAAACACATTCTAGAGTCACCCCTGGTCCACCTTTATGGCGATATTTCGAAACGGCGTCCACCTATAGAACTAAGGCCCACTCCCTTTTAAAATACTCATTAACACCATTCGTTTGATGCCCATATTGTACAAACAAATTCTAGGGTCACCCCTGGTCCACCTTTGTGGCGATATCTCGAAACGGCGTCCACCTATGGAACTAAGGATTACTCCCTTTTAAAATACTCATTAACACCTTTCTTTTGATACCCATATTGTACAAACAAATTCTAGAGTCACCCCTAGTCCACCTTTATGGCGATATCTCGAAAAGGCGACCACCTATACAACTACCACCACTACCTTTTAAAACCCTCATTAATACCTTTAATTTGATACCCATATCGTACAACCATATTCTAGGGTCACACCTGGTCCACCTTTATGGCGATATCTCGAAACGGCGTCCACCTGTGGAACTAAGCATCACTCCCTTTTAAAATACTCATTAACACCTTTCTTTTGATACCCATATTGTACCAACAAATTCTAGGGTCACCCCTGTTCCACCTTTATGGCGATATCTCGAAACGGCGTCCACCTATGGAACTAAGGATTACTCCCTTTTAAAATACTCATTAATATCTTTCGTTTGATACCCATATTGTACAAACGCATTCTAGGGTCACACCTGGTCCACCTTTATGGCGGTATCTCGAAACGGCGTCCACCTGTGGAACTAAGCATCACTCCCTTTTAAAATACTCATTAACACCTTTCTTTTGATACCCATATTGTACAAACAAATTCTAGGATCACCCCTGGTCCACCTTTGTGGCGATATCTCGAAACGGCGTCCACCTATGGAACTAAGGATTACTCCCTTTTAAAATACTCATTACACCTTTCATTTGATACCCATATCGTACAAACGCATTCTAGAGTCACCCCTGGTCCACCTTTACGGCGATATCTCGAAAAGGCGACCACCTATACAACTACCACCACTCCCTTTTAAAACCCTCCTTAATACCTTTAATTTGATACCCATATCGTACAAACAAATTCTATGGTCACACCTGGTCCACCTTTATGGCGATATCTCGAAACGGCGTCCACCTGTGGAACTAAGCATCACTCCCTTTTAAAATACTCATTAACACCTCTTTTTGATACCCATATTGTACAAGCAAATCCTAGGGTCACCCCTGGTCCACCTTTATGGCGATATCTCGAAACGGCGTCCACCTATGGAACTAAGGATTACTCCCTTTTAAAATACTCATTAACACCTTTCTTTTGATACCCATATTGTACAAACAAATTCTAGGGTCACCCCTGGTCCACCTTTATGGCGATATCTCGAAACGGCGTCCACCTATGGAACTAAGGATTACTCCCTTTTAAAATACTCATTAACACCTTTCATTTGATACCCATATCGTACAAACGCATTCTAGAGTCAACCCTGATCCACCTTTATGTCTATATCCCTAAATGGCGTCCACCTCTAGAACTATGGCCCACTCCCTCAGAAAATACTCTTTAACACCTTTCATTTGATACACATGTCATACAAACACATTCCAGGGTTTCCCTCGGTTCATTTTCCTACATGGTTATTTTCCCTTATGTAGTCACCATAGCTCTCAACTGAGTATGTAATGTTCGGTTACACCCGAACTTAATCTTCCTTACTTGTTTTTCGTTAAAGTTTGTCAACAAATCAACAACAAAAGCTAAATTGAAACAAGCGTAAACAAACAAGCTCCTCCATCAGCGGAAGCGTCCTCTAATTAAAATTACACTTAAAGAAACAATTTCTTTATTTGTTAAATTTTTTTTTTTTTTTTGAAAATTAAAATAAATAGAGACCACCAGTGCAGCAATTATTTATTTTATTTGCGCATACAAACTTGGTTGTTAAAAATATTCTACTTATGAGGTGGGTTTTGTCTAAGGCTGGGGTAACGCTCAGTCAATCCAGAGTCAAGTAAAGGTCCCACAAACCCCTACTGAATAAATACACGATATTTGTGTGTTACGAATACACGCACACATGGCTGGAGATATTAGGCGGGCAGCAGCTTTCCGTCGCAAGATGGCGAGGGGGCGGAGCGGCGGCTAACGGTCGTTGGAGTAGAGGAGGTTCGGTAGGGCGGTTGAACGGTCGGGTAACGGATGGACTGGTACGGCGGTACGGAAGCAGCGGCGGGATAGAAGCAGCGGCTTGACGGCGGTAGGATGGCAGGCGGCCAACGGTCGTCGCAGCGGCGGCGTGACGGATGCAGCAGCTTAACGGCGGTAGGATGGCGAACGGCCAACGGTCGTCGTAGCAGCAGCGGGACGGATGCAGCGGCTTAATGGCGGTAGGATGGCGAACGGCCAACGGTCGTCGCAGCATCAGCGGGACGGATGCAGCGGCTTAACGGCGGTAGGATGGCAAGCGGCCAACGGTCGTTGCAGCGTCGGCGTGACGGATGCAGCAGCTTAACGGCGGTAGGATGGCGAACGGCCAACGGTCGTCGTAGCAGCAGCGGGACGGATGCAGCGGCTTAACGGCGGTAGGGTGGCGAACGGCCAACGGTCGTCGTAGCAGCGGCGGGACGGATGCAGCGGCTTAACGGCGGTAGGATGGCAAGCGGCCAACGGTCGTCGCAGCGGCGGCGTGACGGATGCAGCAGCTTAACGGCGGTAGGATGGCGAACGGCCAACGGTCGTCGTAGCAGCAGCGGGACGGATGCAGCGGCTTAATGGCGGTAGGATGGCGAACGGCCAACGGTCGTCGTAGCAGCAGCGGGACGGATGCAGCGGCTTAACGGCGGTATGATGGCAAGCGGCCAACGGTCGTCGCAGCGGCGGCGTGACGGATGCAACGGCGGTGGGCTACAGAGCGCGTACCAGGGATTAAAAATAAAATAAAATAAATGTAAGGCGCGATAAGCTCCGAAGAGATCTAAGGCCGAGCTTCTCTTCCAATTTGCGTCGTGCTCCTCTTGATTTTTCCCTACAAATTGGCCGGACGGGACCTACATGTTTTATGCCGACTCCGAACGGCATCTGCAAGGCAGATGAGTTTTCACTGAGAGCTTTTCATGGCAGAAATACAATCGGAGCGCTTGCCAGACACTGCCGAGGGGCGACCCCGCTTAGAAAAATTTTCTTCTAATTGAAAAATCTTATTTCTAAAATTTTGATGTTGCTTTGCCCGGGAGTTGAACCCAGGGCATACGGAGTGATAGGCGGAGCACGCTACCATCACACCACGGTGGCTTATATTAGCTTCCCTTGTATTTAGGCTTGTCTGTAACTCCCTAGGCTTGGTACGCAAAAGAGAGTTAGTCCCATCTAGCGGTAATTATTGAAGTGATTAAGTAGCTAGTTACGAAACGAGTTGTGCTTAGTAGCGGAGACACGAATCTCTGTGCTACGGTGCTCTCAACATCAAATATCTAAGTGAATTTTAGATACTATAACGGCAACATATGTTCTTGTTTTTCAGTTTTTTAAACTATATTTATATTATTGACTCAGCTGATTCCTTTTTTTACCATCTGTATAACTGAGAGCCATTAATGCATGACATATTCTACTTCTGAACTGTATGATGCCTCAGCTTTTATTTACCTTAAGTTGAGCCTTTTTTTCTTCTGCTAATAAAATATTTCTTTCGCTCTTCTTATTCTAGAATTGTGCGATGCCGCTGCGAAAATTCAGGCTGCCATTTAACACGTAAAGTTGTAACCAAAATGCGCCTGATGATGCCGACATACAAGAAATCACTAAAAGGGTAGCTGAGGGGCTAGATATCGATCTAAGTGATCCGGAGTTGCATAAGGCGGCCACTAAAATTCAAACCTCATTCCGAAGACATAAAATTCGCAATATTGGAACTGAATAAGAGAATTTGTCTACATTTTCCTTACAACAACCACAACAACAACAACAAAAATGTAGAATATATATGTATGATGGAAAAAAAACGTATTTATTAAAAACATTTTATTAAGTAACTGCGTATGAAAAAACCAATTTTGAATAAAAAAAAAAAAAACAAAAATATAAAATTAATAAAATTCATGGAAAATAAAAAAATTTGATTTCAAGAAAATATACCAAGATTGCCATAAACATAATTACAAAAAGTGCAGCATTAATAGTATAAGCTTTTAAGTAATTAGCTGAAGATAACGCAAACAAAATTTATAAATGAATAATTAAAAAATTGTTGAAAAAATGCATAGAAAATGGTAAAATGTTAAGCAAATATGGTAATGGCATAAAATATACATATATTGAAAGAAATATAAATTCAAAACAAAACTTTTGTGCAGTATTGCATTTTTGCTAAGGGTAAGTTTACACACAGACGTTCACATTTGAAACACAAGGAACTGCATTTTTTTTTTTCTTTTTTGTTAAAGTTTGTCAACAAATCAACAACAAAATCTAAATTGAAACAAGCGTAAACAAACAAGCCCCTCTTAAAGAAACAATTTGTTTAATTGTTTTTTTTTTTTTTTTTTAATTAAAATAAATAAAGACCACCAGTGTGGCACTTATTTATTTTATTTGCGCATACAAACTTGGCTGTTAAAAATATTCTACTTATGAGGTGGGTTTTGTCTAAGGCTGGGGTAACGCTCAGTCAATCCAGAGTCAAGTAAAGGTCCCACAAACCCCTACTGAATAAATACACGATATTTATGTGTTACGAACACACGCACACATGGCTGGAGATATTAGGCGGGCAGCAGCTTTCCGTCGCAAGATGGCGAGGGGGCGGAGCGGCGGCTAACGGTCGTTGGAGTAGAGGAGGTTCGGTAGGGCGGTTGAACGGTCGGGTAACGGATGGACTGGTACGGCGGTACGGAAGCAGCGGCTTGACGGCGGTAGGATGGCAGGCGGCCAACGGTCGTCGTAGCAGCGGCGGGACGGATGCAGCGGCTTAACGGCGGTAGGGTGGCGAACAGCCAACGGTCGTCGTAGCAGCGGCGGGACGGATGCAGCGGCTTAACGGCGGTAGGATGGCAAGCGGCCAACGGTCGTCGCAGCGGCGGCGTGACGGATGCAGCAGCTTAACGGCGGTAGGGTGGCGAACGGCCAACGGTCGTCGTAGCAGCGGCGGGACAGATGCAGCGGCTTAATGGCGGTAGGATGGCGAACGGCCAACGGTCGTCGTAGCAACGGCGGGACGGATGCAGCGGCTTAACCGCGGTAGGATGTCAAGCGGCCAACGGTCGTTGCAGCGGCGGCGTGACGGATGCGGCAGCTTACCGGCGGTAGGATGGCGAACGGCCAACGGTCGTCGTAGCAGCGGCGGGATGGATGCAGCGGCTTAACGGAGGTAGGGTGGCGAACTGCCAACGGTCGTCGTAGCAGCGGCGTGACGGATTCAACGGCGGTGGGCTACGGAGCACGTACCAGGGCCGGGGTGAGAGGGGCGGTAGGCTGGCGACGGGGTTTTCCTGGACAGCGGCTGCGTGTTCCGGGCCGGATAGGAGGGGCGTACCAGCGGGCTTGTGTTGGTCGGTCGGCTTCGGCAGGATCGGGCTGATCGAACGTCTTCGGCAGGCTCGGTAATCGGCGGGGTCAGTCACCTGCGGGAGAAACTGTGAGGACTCGTTAGTGCTGGTTTCACCGCTGGACACCCCCGCCTCCCTACTTTCACACTAGTAGAAGTTGCGTAAGGGGGCGGAGTTGTACCAGCCGGGGCAACGTGGGTCGACCGCGGGCGGAGGGGAAGTGCACCATTTGGTCATTGAGGCAGCGGGCCGCTCAAGCACCCAGGTGGGCGACGGAGGGAAGAGTAGTCCGAAGACACCACTCGCGTCGTCCAGCCCTGGTGGAGGGTGACCCGCGCCATGACAGCGCCGCTTCCACTCAGCTAGCTAGCCGAAGTGGTTATTTTGTCTTTAAAAAGACAACCACTCCTGCTGGCTCACCTGCGAGGACTGAATTGCAAAAATGCAAATTCGATGTTTATATGGGTGGTGCCGCAAACTGGTTGAGAAGTCAACACACCATTATTGTGATTTTCATTGGTTTGCTATCAGTGGTTGTTGACTATGCTAGAAAAGAATAAGTACAAGTGGTTGTTGGCTATGCTATAGAAAAATAAGTACAGGGAGGTTCAGGATTAAGTGAATAAGGAAATACAGGGGGTTACGTTATTGTAACGCTACGTTACAGTCCCCCTCCCACTTCGGTTGACGGAAAGCTGTGGTGAGGAAAGATGGATCTCCAGACATGGCCTAGGTCTTATGCCGGTGTGCATGTGGGCGAGCACTTTATTAATTATTTTTTTTTCTTTTTTTTTCTCAAAAATATACAGAGTCTTATATCTAACAGAGTATATGTTTTTAATTCATTTGTATAACGTAAGAATAATTACATTTCATTTTCTTAAAACTAACAGAGTATATTTCATATAATTCAATATAATACTTCTTCTTCTTCGTTTCCATCTTCCTCGGGTTGTGATTTCATCATGGCTCATTAGGTAAAATGTGACCCGAAAAAAGTAGGTCCCCTTCGTGTTTTTGTTCGGTTGGCTGGCCACTGGTACTGCTCCCTCCGTGTGCACCCGCTCTGACGTTGTTTTATTTCGCCGAAGTTTATGCCTTCTGAAGATGCTTTTGTACCCTCTTTTCTGACCATGTTTGTTGCAAGCGCCATTTGTGGAATCTCCCAATCCCATGTGTCGTGGTCGCTCAGGAACGGTGCTAACGCTTTTCCGCTAAACTGCTTCCCATTGTGGGTGAGGAAGGTTTTCGGACAACCAAGGAAGTATATGACCTTTTCTTGTAGCGCTTTCAGCACGCTTGCCATTTTTGCTTGGCGCACCGGGATTAAATCCACCCACTTGTAGAATTTGCAGATCATGGCGAGGAGGTAATTGCTTCTTTGCTTGGAACGTGGTAGTGGTGGCACGAAGTCGATGGATACTATTTCCCATGGCTGCGGTTATTGCATGGTTGCCAATAATCTCACCGGGCTCTTCTCTGTCGCTTTTTATTGTGTAAAATATGCCTGGTTTTTCTATCGGTGTGTCGGTGTTTTATAACGGGCGGCGGAAGAGCGTATTGAATATCGCGTTCGGCGCTCTTTTTCGGTACACTTTATTGCGGTTGTATTTTTGTATAGCCGGGTAACGGGGGTAGAAGCGTTGCTTCAGCGGTCGATTATGTTCACGCATGGTCGAATGTTCGGCTGCGGTAATTGGGCTAACGGTTTTGCTCGATCGCTTCTGGTGGGGCACTGGAAAAGTTTCCTGCTCTGAATTTTGGCCATTGTTCGCGTGTTCCCAGCTGGTCATTGCACATAGTGTGTCTAACTCGGCTGATCTTCTGGTCAAGGTGACTTCTAACGGCTGGCCATCTAGCGTGAGGTTGGTTCCTCTTTCCCGTAAAAAGTCCATTCCTAAGATCATCCGTTCTGCCAGGTTCGGGATGACGGACATAATTTTGTTGGTCGTTCGTCCATGGTATGTAATCCTTCCGGTGCAGAATTTCGAACTATAGACACACGTCTGGTCTACCAATTGGACGCTCCGCCTGTTAAGACGTGGTTTGATGTTGCTTCTCTCCAGGTGATTTCGTATTGACTCATCGACGTATGATAGGGTGGCGCCGGTGTCCTCTAGCGCGAACACGCTCATGCCCTCGATGGTTATCGGTATATAGAAACGGTCATCTACTTGCATTTCGGCAGCGGGATCGCAGGCTGGTGGTTCAATAGGCTTCTGTGGCCGCACAAATAATGCTTGGCGGCTTCCTCTCACAAAACTTGACAGCATTCTGGATGTGTTGTTGTCGGTGGATTGGTTGGTCGAAGGGCATAGGCAGTCCCTGGAGAGGATGTTGTCTTGTCCACATCTGGAGCAGAACATTCTCCAGCGGCCCCTGCATTGGAAGCGGCGGTGTCCGCGTTCATTGCAGCGCCAGCAGTACTCCTTGCTATCGTACTCCTTTTGAAGATGATACAGGCTGTGGATCGCCTCTTTGTCCTGTTTCTCTTCCTCGCTTTTTAGCAGCTCATATTCCTCCGTTATTTCCAGGAGGTCATCGATCGTCTTAAACTCACTGCGCTTGACGAGAAGGCGGTATTCAACGTGTAGGCCATCGTATATTCGCTCGAGGTGATTTTCCTTGCACATTGTCGGATACTGGCGGATCAGCGTTTCCAATGCGATGACGTAGTCCTTGGCTTTTTCTCGGCCTTGTTGCCTGCGTTTTCGGATGGCCTCTTCTAAATGTTGAAGATGACGCTTAGGCAGGAAAAACAATTTCACCTCCCTTAGAAAATCACCCCAGTGGTTGATTTGTTGCTTACGGATGCGGTACCATTGGAGTGCTTTGCCACGCAGCAGTTCCGGCAACGCTAGGAGGAGCCGGTCGACGGGGATGCGGTAACATTCGGCGAGCTCCTCTATTCTCTCCAGAAATTCGTGCAGCGACTCCTCTCCCGAAAAATGCAGATCCCAGTGGCGGACGGTATTCATTAGCTCACTGGTGCTCATTTCGTCTCGTTTCGGTTGCGCGCGTTCTCTCTCATGCGTATGCGAGAGGGAATTTTGTACCTGGATGGCGGTTATTGACTTGGTCGGTTGTGTTGGGGTGATGTTTAGTGTCGGTGTTGGTAGTTTACCTGGTTTACCTTCGTCCTCTTCTACTTTCTTCTCCAACTCCTTCAGTAGGTCTTCACTTGATATCCTCGTGCGTTTTGCTTGCACGTAGGTGCTAAGTGCGCGGCGTAGATCGGCTACGGTTTGGCCTTCCACGGGAATGCTATGCTTCTTACACTCCTCTATCAGCCTCTCCCTTTTCAGTAAGTAGATCCAATTGAGTGAGTTGATATTCAGCATCGTAACTTCGGGGGCCGGTGTGTTTGTTGTTTCTGATGGTGTGTTCGTCAAACCCACCCCGGCAGTGTTGGTGGTTATTGTATTTGTTTTTCCACGGTAATCTGCGGAGGAGGGTCCCTGCTCGGGAGCCATTTATGAGGTGGGTTTTGTCTAAGGCTGGCGTAACTCTCAGTCAATCCAGAGTCAAGTAAAGGTCCCACAAACCCCTACTGAATAAATACACGATATTTATGTATTACGAACACACGCACACACGGCTGGAAATATTCCGTCACAAGATGGCGAGGGGACGGATCGCCGGCTAACGGTCGTTGGAGTAGAGGAGGTTCGGTAGGGCGGTTGAACGGTCGGGTAACGGAAGGACTGGTACGGCGGTACGGAAGCAGCGGCGGGATAGAAGCAGCGGCTTGACGGCGGTAGGATGGCAGGCGGCCAACGGTCGTCGTAGCAGCGGCGGGACGGATGCAGCGGCTTAACGACGGTATGATGGCAAGCGGCCACGGTCATCGTAGCGGCGGCGTGACGGATGCAGCAGCTTAACGGAGGTAGGATGGCGAACGGCCAACGGTCGTCATAGCAGCAGCGGAACGGATGCAGCGGCTTGACGGCGGTAGGATGGCAGGCGGCCAACGGTCGTAGTAGCAGCGGCGGGACGGATGCAGCGGCTTAACGGCGGTAGGATGGCGAACGGCCAACGGTCGTCGGAGCAGCGGCGGGACGGATGCAGCGGCTTAACGGCGGTAGGGTGGCGAACGGCCAACGGTCGTCGTAGCAGCGGCGTGAAGGATGCAATGGCGGTGGGCTACGGAGCACGTACCAGGGCCGGGGTGAGAGGGGAGATAGGCTGGCGACGGGGTTTACCTGGACAGCGGCTGCGTGTTCCGGGCGGGATAGGAGGGGCGTACCAGCGGTATCGGCAGGATCGGTAATCGGCGGGGTCAGTCACCTGCAGGAGAAACTGCGAGGACTCGTTAGTGCTGGTTTCACCGCTGGACACCCCCGCCTCCTTACTTGCACACTAGTAGAAGGTGCGTAAGGGGGGCGGAGTTGTACCAGCCGTGGCACCATGGGTCGACCCGTGGGTGGAGGGAAAGTGCACCTTAACGGCACAGCGGTAGCCCCTGTGCGCACGCATCGGCTCACGGCTGAAACCAGAGCTATGGAGAGGGGTCGTGCGGTCGTTCGGGCAGCGGGTCATTCCTTACCGGACCATGGCGACCAAGGGAAAAGTAGCCAGAAGACTCCACTCTCGTCGTCCTGGTGCAGCAAGGGGTGACTCGCGCCACGGCCGCACCCTCTTCTCCCTAGCTAACTAGTAGGAGTGGTCCCACCGCTCCGGCCAGCCTATTAAACCAGAGCTGAGGGGGAGGGTTGCTTTGGGTCATTGAGGCGGCGGGACGCTCAAGCACCAAGGTGGACGACAGAGGGAAAAGTAGTCCGAAGACACCACTCGCGCCGTCCAGCCCTGGTGGAGGGTGACCCCCGCCATGACGGCGCCCCTGCCACGCAGCCCGTGCTGAGGGGAGAAGGGGGTATTTGGTCATTGGGGCAGCGGGCCGCTCAAGCACCAAGGTGTGCGACGGAGGGAAAAGTAGTCCGAAGACACCACTCGCGTCGTCCAGCCCTGGTGGAAGGTGACCAGCGCCATGACAGCGCCGCTTCCACTCAGCTAGCTAGCCGAAGTGGTTATTTTGTCTTTAAAAAGACAACCACTCCTGCTGGCTCACCTGCGAGGACTGAATTGCAAAAATGCAAATTCGATGTTTATATGGGTGGTGCCGCAAACTGGTTGAGAAGTCAACACACCATTATTGTGATTTTCATTGGTTTGCTATCAGTGGTTGTTGACTATGCTAGAAAGGAATAAGTACAAGTGGTTGTTGGCTATGCTATAGAAAAACAAGTACAGGGAGGTTCAGGTTTAGGTGAATAAGGAAATACAGGGGGTTACGTTATTGTAACTCTACGTTACATACTTTTTAGTAGCACAGCTAGTCGGCGAAAGAGGGGTTTCACTGCACATTTTTTGCGCTTTATAAATATGAGTCTGATTAAGAAAATAAAAAAAATTAAAAATAAAAATACAAAAAAATAAAATCATACTTTTTAATTTATTGTAGTAGTAAAATATTAAAAAGAGAATAACAATATTGTAGTTTATGTATTATATGTATAGTATATGAATGTATGTAACGATCTTTCGCCGACATTCGTAATTGTGATGATTGCGCAGAGTTGCAATTAATTTATTAATTATGTAGTTGAAATTAAATTGCATTACAAATAAAAACAATTACTTTACTTTTTTCGCAAAATATTTCAAAAGAATGATAAATAAATTAATTAAATATTGTAACTGATGGATTTGCGATGCAAGAAACAAAATATGAAAGTAGAATGTAAGAACAAGATTTGAGATGTAATTGCTTTTGGGCGAAGAATCCATGGTCATTAGCACAAACAGCTTAAGTCGATACAAGTTAGGCGAGGTCATAGATTATGTTGACTTAAGCTGTTTTTGGCGCATGACAGTTATATTTGTTAGTGGACTATAAAGTGTTGGTTATAGAGTCTATGAAATGAAACGTTGAAACACAGTGTAAATTTAATGAAAGGATTTTAAATTTTCAAAATTTTCATATTAAAAATTCCACAAAAAAAAAAATTCCACTAAACTGTTGCATTACCGTTGTTATTTGCGTTCGTCCCAAAGCAATGTTATTTACATAGTTTAAGAAAAATTTAGTAAAAAAATATGAATTGAAAGTTATTTCAATTAAAATATAGCATTAAAAAACTCCTACTTTATTTTTATTGTGAGTAAAAAATTTATAAAAATAAGTTTGAAACAAAAAAAAATTTGATAGTGCATACAAAAAATACGTACGTGAGTAACACAAACAACAAATACCAAAGAGTAATTAATATTTATTAAATATAAATAAACAATTTTTTTTTATGTATATTTTAAGCTACGCAGATCTATTGTGTGAAAATTTCACACATGACTTGACAAAAACATCAAACACAAACACTACACTAGCATACAGGTCAAACTGCACTTTGGCAACGTGCTTTACAAAAACAAAAACACCCATAGATCTCCAACAACGTAGCAATGTAGTTTACGAATTTGGCGAAACGTCGAGCTGAAAGGTGGAATAATCTTTATTCTTATTTTTATTTGCACCCAACACAATAGATCTGCGTAGCTTAAAATATACATAAATATTATCCAAACAGATTGGAAGAAAATTATATATAAATAAACAATGTTTACAACAAAAATCAAATACAAAAATCAATAACAAAATTACAAAATTACAAAAACCAACAAACATAATAAATACTAACAAAAATACGCCTAAAATTCAACTGTGAAAAAAATTTGTATTTCATTACTGTTAAACACACGCAGGCCACAATGTTTTTAAGCGTTAACGCAAATAAATGAAAAATACGAGGAAAATAAAACAATTAAAGACAAATAACAACTGAAACAAACCATGCAATTAACGTCATTAAGCGCTATATATACATACACACATGCCTAATATAAACACCCCTCGAAGTTGTCGAATTTAAAAGAGTTAAATTAGTAAAACAAAGAAAAAAATTCAAAGTCAACTAAAGCTGTGACACCGTTTTTCCAAATCCACACGCACGCCCACTTTACCCCGCAAAACACGAGCTTATCGTAGGTGCGCGTGTTTAACATTTGGGGTATTCACAAAGTGTTGTTGCATGTGCTATAGTCTTAAGACTTGGTTTCCTTAAAGGGCGGTGCCTCTCTATTACGGCCGTTAATTGTCACCCGCTTTACCTACCGTCACCAGCGGCACCGCATTGTTGTAAAGTTGGTTCACCGTCGCAGCCAATGCATGCCAATCTGATTTCACCATTTTCAAAATTTTTTGGTTTCCTTTAGTTTTGTTTTTTATTTGTATACGTTTTCTCAACATTTTTAAATTAAAAATTGTTTTTGTTTTTATTAAGTTATTCAAAGAAATCAAAAATTTGACAAATTGTTCGCGGTGAAGCGTGCGAAGAAGAGTGCTGCGGTGAGAAAAAACGGTGACGAACGAGTTTGTACCGTCATGAGGACCGTAATATTTTTGGCACTGCCGCTATATTACGTGACGGTGAACTTTACCGTCTTCTTAGTTTCCACGTAATAACTTTTACATTGCAAAATTTTTGACAACGTACTCTACCGCTATATAACGGGCGCTATATAGCGGCACCGCTTCAAAGAAACCAAGCCTTTAGTGTCGTAAAGTTATTATTGGCAAACAATTTGACGTGTTATGACACTTTGTGAATGCTACAATTGAAGGTTCTATTTTACATGATTGTGCATGCTCAATAATTTTTAACTGAGAAAGCGAAATTTTGTACATTTTAAACAGCGGAAATAGTTAATATACTGTAACGAATTTTGGGGAATACAGCTTATTTTATACCCTTTACTAACGTTCGAATCGCTGAACTGTCGAATAAATAACCCCCATATTCTGTATAGCAAAATGGTCTTTATTAGACTATTTTGGGAGCAGTACAATTATACTTCACTTCGCATCTAAAATCGTATTTAAATCAAACTGCTTGCCCTGCTTTTATACTCTCGGTTTTCTCGTTCACCCATTTCACCTACGGTCTAGTAATTTTGAGAACAGTTGTATCTCATGCTTGGTTACCAGCCCAGTTATATACATGTATATTTTTAGTTTATGCCTTTATACTAGCCATATGCGTGTATATGTGTGAGTAACTACTTCGGCTGATGACTGCATGTGCGTGTGTGTGAGATATCTCTTCATTGCCTAGTACATAATTGTCGCTGCTTGCCGTGTTTTGTTGTTTCGATTATTTATTTACAGCATAGTAATGTCGACATTCGCCACAATACATTGCTTTGAAACAAACTATAGCACAAACTTTATGATTGTAAAGGAGGTTCTCGTAACTAATTTGCTAACGCAGGTTAGAGCTTCATATCGAATTAAGAATATTCCTCCTCTATTATTTCCGTTAACGTCATGACGCCGTAGAAGTCCAGATTTAAATTCTCGCAATTACAAAATATAATCTGAGTTGAAAACAAGTAAGGAAGGCTAAGTTCGGGTGTAACCGAACATTACATACTCAGTTGAGAGCTATGGAGACAAAATAAGGGAAAATCACCATGTAGGAAAATGAACCTCGGGTAACCCTGGAATGTGTTTGTATGACATGCGTATCAAATGGCAGGTATTAAAGAGTATTTTAAGAGGGAGTGAGCCATAGTTCTATAGGTGGACACATTTTCGAGATATCGCCATAAATGTGGACCAGGGGTGACTCTAGAATTTATTTGTACGATATGGGTATCAAATGAAAGGTGTTAATGAGTATTTTAAAAGGGAGTGGGCCTTAGTTCTATAGGTGGACGCCTTTTCTGGATATCGTTATAAAGGTGGACCAGGGGTGACTCTAGAATTTGTTTGTACGATATGGGTACCAAATAAAAGGTGCTAATGAGTATTTTAAAAGGGAGTGGGCCTTAGTTCTATGGGTGGACGCCTTTTCGAGATATTGCCATAAAGGTGGACCAGGGGTGGCTCTAGAATTAATTTGTACGATATGGGTATCAAATGAAAGGTGTTAATGAGTATTTTAAAAGTGGGTGGGCCTTAGTTCTATGGGTGGACGCCTTTTCGAGATATCGCCATAAACGTGGACCAGGGATGACTCTAGAATGCGTTTCTACAATATTGGTATCAAACGAAAGGTGTTAATGAGTATTTTAAAAGGGAGTGGGCCTTAGTTCTATAGGTGGACGCCTTTTCGAGATATCGCCATAAAGGTGGACCTGAGGTGACTGTTGCGAAAGTTACGTTGGCAACCCATCGCATATTGCTATTTCGTAATTGTCTACCTCCCACCTTCGCTAATTGCAAACGTCAAATCAATTGCAAATTTCATGTCATAAATTTCTGATTGTCCAAGAATACACAGGCACCGTGGTTAAACAAAATGTAAGATACATAATTTGTACAAATAAGTCACATATTGTCATATTTATTAACTGAAATGAATAAAGATTTTAGCTTACTGAATTCATGATACGGAGACTCGAATATTGTTTTGTTCACGGGCCGCCAGCTGTTGAGACAACATTCTAAAATATTTTGGTTTAGGAGAACATTCGACTGCGGAACTTATCATCGAATTTAAAATGGCCAATTCCGAGCACAATGACAAAACTGAAGAAGGTAATGGAGTACTACCTGCGACCACTACTGGTGAGGCTGACATAGCTGGCAATAGCACGACAATAGGTATCGGATCACCGGCCACTGCTGCAAATGCGCCACATTGTCACGCATCAACGCCCGTCGCTCACTCTTCAATGTTTACAGTGCCAGCGATTAACAACGCATCCATGATAACATCCGTCTATGGAACACAACCGCATTTTGTACCACCTATTCCAAGTGCATCATTTTTTCAAGCACCATTTATGAACGCATGTACCAGCACATACTTGCCGGCCAACGTAAGTAGCGCTATAACTAACCTCACTTCTAGCGCAATGCATATTAGCACGCAGCCTTACTCAATGTTCGGCAATTCATTTCAACCATTTTACGCGCGAGCAAATACACATAACACAATAGAGCCACAACAAAATACTTCGGCCTTTGTTCAGCCGAACATGTCTGCCTTTATGCATCCTAATACGATGCACACTCAAATGAACGACAATCCTTACAATTTTTTTAGTCGCCATAATTCACGCGACATTAGCTTAACACCAATGCAGATCTCCAGCCGCCAAGTGATGACGAAAGATTTGCCCAATTTTTCCGGCAAACCCGAGGACTGGCCTCTATTCACCACAAATTACGAGCAATCCACTGAGCGATGCGGGTTCACCGATCAAGAAAATTTGATCAGTGTTGATCAAAAGTGTTTAAAAGGGCCAGCCCTCGAGGCAGTGCGTGGTAAGTTAATGATGCCGTCGACGGTGGGGCTGGCGATAAATACACTACGAATGCTTTATGGTAGGCCAGATGTTATTCACCAAACTATGCAAGCCAAATTGCGAAGGGAGCCAGCCGTAAAAGGGGAAAAGCTGGAAACGCTAGTAGCCTTTTCGCTTGCAGTACAAAACTATCGCGCTACTATGCAGGCGGTCGGACTGGCCGATTACTTGAATGACCCAGTATTGCTCAACGATTTAGTAGCTAAATTACCAAGCGACCAGAGATTAAATTGGGGTAGTTATCGTTTATCACTCAGTAGGGTTGACATCGCCGTTTTTGACGAATGGCTTTTTAGATTAGCTATGTGTGCGAGTGAAGTAACTACATGTCAGACGTCTGAAGTTACACCTGATAACAATGAAATCAAAAAGGGTGGCCGCAATTCTTCGAAGGCCAAAATTTTAGTTCACAACGTAGTCGATAAAAGGGAAGAGGTAAAGAACAAGGTTGCTGTATGCCCTAAGTGTAGCGCCAATCATAAGCTGTCGGATTGTACCGAATTCACCGCACTCTCACTCAACGATCGCTGGCAGTTCATACGAGAAAACAAGCTTTGTTTGCGATGCTTCAATGCGCATTACGCTCGTCGATGTTCGTTGAGGAAAAAGTGTGGGGTCGATGGCTGCCTGATGGCACACAATTTTCTCTTGCACACACCCAATCTCTTAAAGAACAGTGCTAACCAAAAGCAAGTCGCGTTATACCATGAACGTTCGACAAAGGAACGAACAAATACTCTATTTAGGTATGTAGCCGTCACAGTTCATAGCGCATCGAAATCCATAAATACATATGCACTTATCGACGAAGGTGCCTCCTGCACCTTAATCGAAAGCGACCTTGCAAATGAACTTAACTTGGACGGGCCGTCTGAAGAGTTATGTTTGTGTTGGACTAGCGAAATTACGCAAAGCGAGAAAAATTCGAAGTTTGTAGGTTTCGAAATTACACCCATACAACCGGGAGCTATAAGGTACACCTTACAAGGTGTGAGAACTGTCGCATATTTAGGCCTCCCTGTTCAAACTTTAGATAGGGCTACAATAGAGAAACACGACCACCTCAAAGGCCTCCCCCTAATGCCCTATAATGCCGTCAGGGCTCGGATTCTTATTGGAGTAGATAACGCTAAAATCGGAGTGCCGCTTGAAATAAAGGAGCACTGCGAGTCCAATCTGATTGCTGCTAGGTGCCGATTGGGATGGACGGTTTTTGGACGCAACAAATCCGGCCATGATGCAATGCCGCGATTGCTTCATATTTGTGGCTGTGACCCTACCAGTAATGAGCGCATGGATGAACAGATGAAAGCATACTTTGCCATCGATTCTACTGGTATCTACGCCCCATCTAAGCCATTCCGCTCCAAGGAAGATGAACGATCCTTACACCTCATGGAAAAACTCACCAAGTTTCTGCCGTACGAGAAGATATGGGAAACAGGATTGCTTTGGAAACAAGATGCCGTAGACTTGCCGGATTCGCTTCCAATGGCACATCGCCGTCTACTATGTTTGGAAGCCAAGATGAAACGCGACCCTGAACTCTATAAGTTTATAGTCGACAAAATAAACGACTACAAGAAGAAAGGCTACGTACGCAAACTGGAAAAACATGAAATATTGACAAGTGGTAAGTCATGGTATCTTCCCATATTTACGGTATTTAACGCCAACAAGAACAAAACCAAGTTGGTATGGGACGCCGCAGCTAAGGTCGGAGATACATCGCTAAACAGCATGTTGCTAAAAGGGCCAGACCAGCTGAAATCGATGATAGGAATCCTGCTTCGATTCCGGGATAGATCCGTGGCGATATGCGGAGATATACGTGAAATGTTCCATCAGGTAAGGGTGGTCAAAGATGACCAGGCAGCGCAGAAGTTCCTATGGCGAGACGGCGACACGAATCGACAACCAGAGGTATACGCTATGTGCGTTATGACATTTGGGGCTTCGTGCTCCCCTTCATTGGCAAACTACGTGAAAAACAGCAATGCTAACCGCTTCAACGAGACCCATGCCGAAGCTGCAAAGGCAATTATCGAAAACACGTTCGTCGACGACTGGCTCCAAAGCGCAGATAGTGAGGAGGAGCTAACGCGTACAGCCATTGAGGTTCGCTGGATTCATAGCGAAGGCGGATTTGAAATGAGAAATTGGGTATCAAACTCGAAGAGTACGTTGACTGCTCTTTGTGATGATAGCGCCCAGCGAGCCCGTAGCTATCGTCGAAAAGGTTTTAGGAATGTGGTGGCTGCCAGAGTCTGACGAGCTTACGTTTGTGGAACGGTTTCCACCAGATAAATTCGATGAATCAACGTGTCCGTCAAAGCGACAGGTTCTACGCACGATAATGAAAATATTCGACCCTTTGGGACTCCTCGGGTACGTAGTCATACAAGCAAAAATAATTCTCCAAGATATATGGCGCTCTGGCGTCGACTGGGACGAGCCTATCGGAGAAAGTGAACGCAGAAGATGGTGGAAATGGATGAGTCGAATTTCCTCGATAAACAACGTTCGGATTCCACGTTGCTACACATTCGCCAGCCCTAGTCCATCCAATCAGCTGCACGTCTTCGTGGACGCAAGTATGAACGCTTACGCTGCTGTTGCGTACATTCGAGCAGAAAAAGGAAACGAGGTGAGCTGTTCACTGTTAGCTTCAAAGACACGAGTAGCGCCATTAAAGCCTCTTTCAATACCGAGGCTAGAGCTATTAGCAGCAGTTCTGGGTCTAAGGCTAGCAAATTTTATAGGTGACCAACTTTCCGTACATGTAAGCCGTAGATTCTTTTGGACGGACTCAAAAAATGTTATATATTGGGTACGATCAGATGCAAGGAAATTCCATCAATTCGTCGCGTTACACGTTGGAGAAATTCTGGAAAGTTCCAGTACTAGAGAATGGAGGTGGCTCCCATCATCCGAAAATATCGCCGATGAGGGTACGAAATGGAACGAAGAACGCGAGTTTGATGACAATACGCGTTGGTTTAGAGGACCGAGTTTTTTAAGTAGACCCGAATCTGAGTGGCCCGTGACAAACTTAGCAGGAAATACAATAGAGGAAATTGCAGTGACCCATCATATAAGCGTGGACACGCTCGGGCCACCTGTTCTTTCGGCAATATCAGCTGATAGCAATAGATTCAGCACCTGGGAAAAACTCCGCCTTACGCAGATGTTCGTCCTGCGCTTCCTGCGAAGGGTTTTGAAAAATAAAACACATCTATTACAATCGCTATTCGAAAGACGTGACAACGAAGCGGCGGAGCTCATCCTAATAGCCACGTGCCAGGAGGAAGCATTTACCGAGGAGATAGGAAACCTGAAAACTGGACAAAGTATTCAGCGGCGGTCTGCCATCTGTAAGTGGTCGCCATACCTGGACGAGACCGGGGTCCTTCGCGTAAAAGGACGAATCGATCGCGTAGATGGCGTAGATATCAACTTAAAACGTCCAATAATTTTACCGAGAAACCACAGAGTAACGCATTTAATAACTGATTTTTACCATAGAAAATTTCACCATCACCATAATGAGATAATCGTAAATGAGATGCGTCAACGTTTCTGCGTGTCCGCTCTACGCACAATTGTAAGAGACTGTGCCAGGCGATGCCAGATATGTCGTATTCGCAAGGCAAATCCACAACCACCCCAAATGGGAAATCTACCTATGGAGCGTCTATCACCATTTACGAGGCCATTTACCTTCACAGGGGTGGACTACTTTGGTCCCATCGATGTAGCCGTTGGATGGCTTAATCAAATTTTTTTTAGATACTGATGATTTTGATATATGGAAGTCTATATCTATCTCGATTCCTTTATACCTGTACAACCAACCGTTATCCAATCAAAGTTAATATACTCTGTGAGCTCTGCTCAACTGAGTATAATCAGAAAGTTGCAAACAAACACTGACTGAAAGAAAAAGCTATAGTTTTTGAAGAACATGGACACGGAGAGCTCGCATAGAATATATGCTTAACGCGAGTATTTGTCATGTATAACTCAGCCTAACGGATCTAATTGCGTTATCAGCTGCCCAACGAAAAGCCAAAAAAAGACCAAACATTGCAGTGTCAATTGTTGGTAAGAAATTAGCTTGCACTCGCGTGTACAATCACAATATCTTGCCTTGGTAAGATACAATATCTATCTAAACCGTTTTCAGTTCCACTATCATTCTAACCTAAGCACAAATATGATACAATTCTACAATTTCAATACAGCATTAAGGGATGTGAAAAACCTCTTCTAAGCACCAGGATAACCTACATCACAATTAAGCGATGTGATTATAGCCTTTTCGTCACATCATATTGATATTTCTCTTCGAAAGTTATTGCCGACTTTTCAACGAAGATACCGCTTTATTCCAAAGAGATGGACTCCTTGTCGGTTTGTTCTTGATGTGTTAACTGACACGAAATTGGTGCGACCACTCATAAATTGTCATAAAAGTTCTCTAACGGGAGTTCAAGGAAACTATCAGTCTCAACAGGGTTGGACCATAGGGAAGTTGGGTTTAGAGACGTAGGTACCACATTACAATTAAAAATATAGTTGGTGTTATGTGGAGACTTGTTCCTCCCTTGGTAATGTGCTTTCTTCTTCTACAACAGTAGGATGGTTATTGTTGTAGTATAAACGATAAATATACTCCCCGCTGGCTTTTGGGAGCGTTATCGATGTTTGTGGTACTTTGCCGGATATATATCCGGTACGTTTCGGTAGCAAAACACCATTAAGGTGCTATCCCGAACATCTCGGGAAGGAATTATATGGCCACATTAAACCGTCAAGGCCATCCCTCCCTCCCCACCCCCTGGTTCTATGTGGAGCTTGGGGTCGCCAGAACCTCGTCTTTAATGAAACATGATCCGCCGAGGTAGTTGAGTGAGGTTGAAAATTGGGTTGGAGAAGCTCTATATTGCGCTGGCAACCCCTTGAGAGGGTTGCGCTACACAACCCCTTGAATCGCAAGCGTAGGATGGTATATATTGATAGCAGGGTCCACCGGGCACGTGCTGGCAAAGGCGATTACCGATTTTGTGTTGATTTCGCTCAGGGCTTTCTTATGCTTTTCTGGATCAAACGGATTCCGGTTCCCACCATAGTGATAACAGAGATGTTCCCTTAACGCTCCTGGAGACGGAACTAAATCAAGCAGTTGTTTGCTAGGGTGTTCAGGTTTGCGACAACTAAGCAAAAACTGTATGTTCACTATTTCGTTATGCTCTTTAATTTGATTAATCATTGTCAACTTCGAATATTTTACTGTCAACTTTGGTGAAAAAGGGACTGCATAGCTCCGTTGAGTATACTTTATTGTCAGCTCCCCCAAAAATGTTAAGCAAATAT